>NC_089863.1:22838416-23206749 GCF_036373705.1 Amia ocellicauda
TAAGTTAGTTAATTAATTGCAGGCAGGAGCAACTCCACTCACCTCCCATCATGAGCACAGTCTGTCTATCTCTCTCTCTCTCTGTAATAGTTGAGCCTTGTCTTCTCTCTGTCTCTCTCTCTATCCTTGTTCTTCTCCCTCTCCCCACTCAGTCACTCCCACTCCCCCTCCCTCCCTCCCACACTCTCTCACTCCTTCCTCTCCATCCATCCATCCATCCACTCCCCCCCCACTTCTCTCCTCTCCACCACCACTCCACCTCAGTCACTCAGTGTGTCAGTCAGACAGTCTGTGTGTCAGTGTGTCAGTCAGACATTCTGTTAGTCAGTCAGTGTGTCAGTCAGACAGTCTGTGTGTCAGTCAGACATTCTGTTAGTCAGTCAGTGTGTCAGTCAGACAGTCTGTGTGTCAGTCAGACATTCTGTTAGTCACTCAGTGTGTCAGTCAGACAGTCTGTGTGTCAGTCAGACATTCTGTTAGTCACTCAGTGTGTCAGTCAGACAGTCTGTGTGTCAGTGTGTCAGTCAGACATTCTGTTAGTCAGTCTGTGTGTCAGTCAGACATTCTGTTAGTCAGTCTGTGTGTCAGTCAGACATTCTGTTAGTCACTCAGTGTGTCAGTCAGACAGTCTGTGTGTCAGTGTGTCAGTCAGACAGTCTGTCAGTCAGTCAGTGTGTCAGTCAGTGTATCAGTCAGTCAGTGTATCAGTCAGTCAGTGTGTCAGTGTGAAAGACAGTGTGTCTCTGACCCTCCTGGTCACTGATTAACTCAGTTGTTTTCGTTGTCATTAATGAGTAGCCGGCCTTTGGCTCTCTCTGTCAGACTTTGCTTATATAAATACAGCCTGGGGTGGGAGGGGGGCTCTGCTGGGTCAGCGGTCTCTTGTTTGACACAGAGACATATGCTATACTGGACACACACACACACACAATAACACACTCAGACCACCCTAACAAATCAAAATAACATCAATCAGAGTAAGTGATGGACTGGTGTCCATGGGTGTATTCCTGCCTTGCGCCCTATACCTGCCGGGATCGGCTTTGGCTTCCCCGTGTCCCTCACCTGGATAAGCGGTTTCGAAAATGGATGGATGGATGGATGGATGGATGGATGGATCAATCAGTGACATTTTAATAATACATGAGATAACAAGAATACAAAAACATTATGCATTGATTGATTAATTAATATTGTTATTATCAATAATATCTGTAAAAATATATATTCTTATAAATAGAGTGAAAGAGGGGAAAGAAAGAGAGAGAGAGAGAGAGAGAGAGAGAGAGAGAGAGAGAGGAGACACCTATCTCTCCCCTCCTCATGTATAATTATATAATGTATATATATGTATAATATAAACCAGCCACAAGACTGACAGACGCTAGACACACCTGTAGAGTGGACAGACAGAGAGGACAGGGACACCCTAGGGGGGGCAGGACAGACGGACAGCACTAACCTGCGAGAGAGATGGACAGTGCCACTGCTCTGGAGATGATTAGTGATGAGAGAGGAAAACAGAGAGAGAGAGAAGGGAGGGTGGAGGGTGGAGGGCAGAGGGCAGAGGGCGGTGCAGAGGGAGAGAGAGAGAGAGAGAGAGAGAGAGAGAGAGAGAGAGAGAGAGAGAGAGAGCACAGTGAGTGAGTCTGCCTGAGCCCTGTGCTTTGCTTCCACCGTGTGGAGAAAGTCAGGAACTTTTTCTATTTTTATTAGTAGTAGCCCTGTTCTCTTGCAAGATCTTTATTATTATTATGATTATTATGATTATTATGATTATTATTATTATTTTAATGTACATCTAAGTACTGGTCACACACTTCTACACACCATACTTCACACAGGTTCATCATGATACCAATTACAATGCTTGTGCTTTGTGCACGGACAGGATCAATAATTAATTATTAATAATCAATCGAAAACTCAAAACATCCCGTTGACAACAAGGGAGGAACCCTCACAATTCCATTACTAACTTTAATTTTTTAACTTTAACATTATTATTTACTACTACTGTTAGTAATACTAATAATCATACTAACAACAACAGAAACAACAACATTCTCCTAAAGCTTATATTACATTACACTTACTTGTAGTAACCTATATACTATGACTATAAATATGAACACATCTAATTTACAGGGGGCGTGTTGTTTGGGATGAGAGTGAAGAGAGTCCTTATGGTCTCTGTGTGTGTTTGTGTGTATACTATACCCTGTGTGGTGCTGTTAATTTCCATTTTAATACACTATTCACTCGTTTCCTGAAGGTGTTGGACACAGTGAGAGTCATGGGGACCAATGAGAGAGGAGCACAGTGCCCAGTGAGAGTCACAGGGACCAATGAGAGAGGAGCACAGTGAGAGTCAAGGGGACCAATGACAGAGCAGCACAATGAGAGTCATAGGGACCAATGAGAGAGGAGCACAGTGCCCTGTTAGAGTCAAGGGGACCAATGAGAGAAGTGCACAGTGAGAGTCAAGGGGACCAATGAGAGAGGAGCACAGTGAGAGTCTAGGGACCAATGAGAGAGGAGCACATCATCAATATTACATTAGCCTTTATAATTAGAATGACCGAGAGATCACAGAGACTTTATCGTGTCAAAAATGGCCAACAAAGACAAAGAGGATTACGAATGTGTTATAAGCCTTTATTTGATGTCATTATTACACTGCAACGGGACTCCATTTGGCAACGGTGTCAGTAACGCCTTATTTAAATGTGAAATGTCTTTCCGTTTAAAGACCCTAACCCGTGTCAGAGTGCCCTGGTGAACAGGACGCCACACGGTCACCACAGACTGGAATAATAGCCCTAGACAAAGACAGTGCTCCATAGCCGCAGTCTTCGGTGTTTTCCGGTGAGTGTTGAGACATCACACCCTGAAGATCTCTCCTGGGGTGAGACAGCAGCCATGGCTGTGGTGAAGCTGCCTCTGGGAAGCTTTTAAACTGACTGGAAAGATGGAGGGAACAGAGACATCGCAGACACATATGTTTTTTTAGGGTGGGCAGCATCAGTGTGGGGGTCACAGCAGGGTGAAGGTGATGAGGGGGGGGCGCTTGGGCTGCAGGATCAGGGTGTACTTGGTGTCGATGTCTGCGCGAGACGAAACATCCAGGCGGAAGTTCAGCAAAATCTGGAAAGAAACAAAGAAAACTGAACTGAACTGTAGTACTTTCTGCCTGTCTGCCTGTCTGTCTGTCTGCCCGTCTATCTGTCTCTGTCTGCCTGCGTCTTCCTGTCTGTCTGTGTCTACCTGCCTGTGTTTTCCTGTCTGTCTGTGTCTACCTGCCTGTGTTTTCCTGTCTGTCTGTCTGTGTCTGCCCATCTATCTGTCTCTGTCTGTGTCTGTGTCTGTCTGTCTGTCTGCCTGCCTGTGTCTGTCCATCTGTCCGCCTGTCCATCCACCTGTCTGTCTGTCTGTCTGCCTGTCCATCCGTCCACCTGTCTGTCTGCCTGTGTGTGTGTTTCTGTGTCCGTCTGCCTGTCTGTCTGTGTCTCACTCACATGCAGCAGTAGAAGCTGCATCTCGTTCTCCGCGATGCGTCGCCCCACGCACTGCCGCGCCCCAAACCCGAACGCCAGCGAGCGGAAGGCCGAGCCGTCCCCCCTGGTCCCATCCCCTGCTGTGGCCCCGTAGCCCCCCGCCCAGCGGCCTGGGTCGAAGCGTGCCGGGTCAGGGAACACCCTTTCGCTGTGGCCCAGCGGGTACAGACACGCCTGGACCAGGGTCTGAGAGAGAGAGAGAGGTGGGGGGGTAATTGTGTGTAGTTGTGTTTATTTGTGTACAGCTGTGCAGTTGTGTGCTGTTGTTTCTCACCCCGGCTGGAATGTGGTAGTTCTGCAGCACAACATCTCTGATAGGGTAACGCTGTACTGTGATACCCACTGGATACAGCCTGAGAGAAGGAGAGAGAGGAGAGATCTCAATATGCATTACTGTACTTCAACACTGTATGTGTGTGAGCATGTGTGAGCGTGTGTGTGTGAGCGTGTGTGAGTGTGTGAGACCTCTGACCTGAGCGTCTCCTTCACAGTGCCCTTGAGCAGCGGCACCCCCTGCAGTGTCTGTGCAGCGTGGCCCCCCGCCCGCGCATATGAGCCCTGCGCCTGCGCACGCACTGCCTCCTGAACGCCAGGGTTACGGGCCAGTTCAAACAGAGCGAACTGCAGCGGCACGGCGGTCTGAGAGAGAGAGAGAGGGGTCAACAATCACACAATGCACTGAGCAGAGAGACACACAGACACACACACACCCATGGACAGACAGACACACGGACACACAGACCGTTCTCACCGTGTCGACACCCCCCACCATGAGCTCTGTGATGTTGGCCTTGATGAGCTCCAGTGACAGCTGCCCCCCCCCCAGCAGTTCCCCCAGCACCCCCTGGTAATGCCCACCCCCACCCCCCATCTTCAGGCGCTGGTACCCCCTCTGGATACGAGTGTCCGCTGCACAGAGTAAGAGAGAGAGAGAGAGAAAGAGAGTGAGAGTGAGAGTGAGAGTGAGAGAGTGAGAGAGAGCCATGACCTGAGTGTGGTCACTACACTCACCTAAAGGATTATTAGGAACACCATACTAATACCGTGTTTGACCCCCTTTCGCCTTCAGAACTGCCTTAATTCTACGTGGCATTGATTCAACAAGGTGCTGAAAGCATTCCTTAGAAATGTTGGCCCATATTGATAGGACAGCATCTTGCAGTTGATGGAGATTTGTGGGATGCACATCCAGGGCACGAAGCTCCCGTTCCACCACATCCCAAAGATGCTCTATTGGGTTGAGATCTGGTGACTGTGGGGGCCAGTTTAGTACAGTGAACTCATTGTCATGTTCAAGAAACCAATTTGAAATGATTCGACCTTTGTGACATGGTGCATTATCCTGCTGGAAGTAGCCATCAGAGGATGGGTACATGGTGGTCATAAAGGGATGGACATGGTCAGAAACAATGCTCAGGTAGGCTGTGGCATTTAAACGATGCCCAATTGGCACTAAGGGGCCTAAAGTGTGCCAAGAAAACATCCCCCACACCATTACACCACCACCACCAGCCTGCACAGTGGTAACAAGGCATGATGGATCCATGTTCTCATTCTGTTTACGCCAAATTCTGACTCTACCATCTGAATGTCTCAACAGAAATCGAGACTCATCAGACCAGGCAACATTTTTCCAGTCTTCAACTGTCCAATTTTGGTGAGCTTGTGCAAATTGTAGCCTCTTTTTCCTATTTGTAGTGGAGATGAGTGGTACCCGGTGGGGTCTTCTGCTGTTGTAGCCCATCCGCCTCAAGGTTGTACGTGTTGTGGCTTCACAAATGCTTTGCTGCATACCTCGGTTGTAACAAGTGGTTATTTCAGTCAAAGTTGCTCTTCTATCAGCTTGAATCAGTCGGCCCATTCTCCTCTGACCTCTAGCATCAACAAGGCATTTTCGCCCACAGGACTGCCGCATACTGGATGTTTTTCCCTTTTCACACCATTCTTTGTAAACCCTAGAAATGGTTGTGCGTGAAAATCCCAGTAACTGAGCAGATTGTGAAATACTCAGACCGGCCCGTCTGGCACCAACAACCATGCCACGCTCAAAATTGCTTAAATCACCTTTCTTTCCCATTCAGACATTCAGTTTGGAGTTCAGGAGATTGTCTTGACCAGGACCACACCCCTAAATGCATTGAAGCAACTGCCATGTGATTGGTTGGTTAGATAATTGCATTAATGAGAAATTGAACAGGTGTTCCTAATAATCCTTTAGGTGAGTGTATATGTATACAAGTGTGTATTACAGTAAGGTACAACACAACAGCAGAGCACAGAACTACACCACAGCAGAAAACAAAACACAGCCCAGCCCCTCACCGTGAGTGAAGATGTGGTCCCAGGCGGCAAGGTGCTCTCTCCACAGGGGGCCGGCAAGCAGCGGCAGCAGCGGGGGGGGCAGGTACAGTAGGGGGGACGTGGTCTCCAGCATCCGCTCCACCGCCCAGATGAAGCGCTGCGCCTCGGGGCTGGGGGGGTCGCTTAGCAGGCCGATGCGTTCGCCGTACAGCACCATGCAGATCGCTGGCGGGGAGAGTACGGACAGTCAGTGTGCCAGTCAGTCAGTCAGTGTGCCGGTCAGTCAGTGTGCCAGTCAGTCTGTCTGTGTGTCAGTCAGTCAGTCTGTGTGTCAGTCAGTCTGTGTGTCAGCCAGTGTGTCAGTGTGTCAGCCAGTGTGTCAGTGTGTCAGTCAGTCAGTCAGTCTGTGTGTCAGTCAGTGTGCCAGTCAGTCTGTGTGTCAGTCAGTGTGTCAGTGTGTCAGTCAGTCAGTGTGACAGTCAGTGTGTCAGTCAGTCAGTCTGTGTGTCAGTCAGTCTGTGTGTCAGTCAGTCAGTCAGTCAGTCTGTGTGTCAGTCAGTCTGTGTGTCAGCCAGTGTGTCAGTGTGTCAGTCAGTCAGTGTGTCAGTCAGTCAGTTTGTGTGTCAGTCTGTGTGTCAGTCAGTCTGTGTGTCAGTCAGTCTGTCTGTGTATCAGGCAGTCAGTGTGTTGGACACTCACACTCCAGGGCGTATCTGAAGAGGTCAGGGCTGAGGTCAAGGGTCAGCTGTGCCCCCCTGCCCTCTCGCTCCACCCTCCCCCGCAGACGAGACGCAAAATCCCCCGCAACCTCCGCCAGCTGCGGCAGGAAACGCATCACTGCCGCCGGGGCCATTACCTCCCGGTTCAGGAGCAGCCGATCGGCACGCCACTCCGCCCCATTCCTGAGAGAGAGAGAGAGAGAGAGAGAGAGAGAGAGGAGGATGAACACAAACAGAGATAATCAGACACCCACACACACATTAGGGGTCAGGGGTCACCCGTACTTGAGGAAGACGCCCTTGCTATGCCGTCGGGCCTCGCGGTGGGCGGCCCAGGGCTGTAGCAGCATGCGGCGGGGGTGCAGCCCCTCGGCCCGGAATAGCTCCCCGATATCTCCCGGCAACAGGATGTTCACACACTCCTGAGAGCCCAGTCGCTCCCTGAGAGAGAGAAAGAGAGAGAGAGAAGGATCACTGAGAGACAGGAGGGGTGGACACAGAGAGAACCGGCGCTGTGGTCACTGAGAGACAGGAGAGGTGGACACACAGAGGACCAGCGCTGCGGTCACTGAGAGAGGAGAGGTGGACACAGAGAGGACCGGTGCTGCGGTCACTGAGAGACAGGAGAGGTGGACACACAGAGGACCAGCGCTGCGGTCACTGAGAGAGGAGAGGTGGACACAGAGAGGACCGGTGCTGTGGTCACTGAGAGAGGAGAGGTGGACACAGAGAGGACCGGTGCTGCGGTCACTGAGAGACAGGAGAGGTGGACACACAGAGGACCAGCGCTGCGGTCACTGAGAGAGGAGAGGTGGACACAGAGAGGACCGGTGCTGTGGTCACTGAGAGACAGGAGAGGTGGACACAGAGAGGATTGGCACTGTGGTCACTGAGAGACAGGAGAGGTGGACACAGAAAGGACCGGCGCTGCGGTCACTGAGAGACAGGAGAGGTGGACACACAGAGGACCGGCGCTGCAGTCACTGTGAAACAGGAGAGGTTGGACACAGAGAGGACCAGTGCTGTGGTCATAGAGAGAGGAGAGGTGGACACAGAGACGCACTCAGTCAGTATGTCGGTGTGTCAGTGTACCTGTATATGGGCCCCAGGGTGTTGAAGGTGCTCTCCATGTGGGTGTGCAGGGAGCTGAAGGTCTTGTTCTTCCAGTATCTCAGCAGGGTGACCCAGCCGCTGGAGCCGGTGCTGGGGATGTCCTCGAAGCTGCGTACTGCCCCCTGGGGCCCCCCCACAGACACGGACAGCGAGCGGCAACACCGCAGCTGCGCAGACACTCGGCTGGCTGGACTCTGCATGTCGCCCTCACTCTGCCAGCGCCTTGTGATCTCCTATCACGTCTGCGCTCTTGTTTGTCCTCCCTCCGTCTCTGTCTCTCTTACTTTAATTCTGAACCGTCTCTCTCTCTCACTGACCAGAACACACTGAGACACACTGCGACACACTGACACACTAACATGCAAATTTAAATTCAAATTCCCCAACACTCACTAACCCACTGACACTCTCCTTCACTGTCACTGTCTGTCTCTCTCCCTCCTTTGGAATAAATTTTCAATCTTTTATTCAGTTTCTTCACTCTCTCTCTCTCTCTCTCTCCGTCTCCCGTGTTCAATCACTTCCTCTCTCACCTCAGTTTCTTTTTCTCCCCAACGTCAAGTTGTTCTCTCACCCTCCTCGATCCCCCTGCTCTGTTGTTTCTCAAATCTCTCCTCTTGTTTGTCTTCCTTCTCCCTTGCTCTCTCCTCTCACTCTCTCAGTCTGGACTCAGGAGATCCCCCTGCCTGACCCCTCTCTCTCTCTCTCTCTCCTCCTCCTCCTCTCTCCTCCCTCTCACCATCACAAGGCCACAGAACCATAAATCACTTAAAACACAACCTGCTTATTTATTTTTCCAAGAAGTCTCCCTCTTGCTCTGTCCACGTCTCTCCCATAATTTATCCCTGAAGGTTGTATCCCCCCGACACACACACACACAGCCCCCCAATGGTGGGTCAAAGTTCAAGAGAAGAACAAAAACCACAGAATAGCCTCCAGATTAAATTCCCTGAGAAACTGACAGACTGACCGACTGATACACTGACTGAAAGACTGACTGATACATGGACACTGATTGATATTTTCACACTCACACACACACACACACAGAAAGACAGAGTAGCTGTATAAGCATACATCTTTATTGTAAAACAGCTGCATAGCAGTGAACCGAAAACATCATCCAGTCACGTACTAATCAATTCATATAAACATATATTATAAATAGATGATAGGAGAGATTACAGGATTCTTACATAACCATAGAGCGAGAGGCCAAGGTACCAAAATTGGTGAATCATTTGGAACAAACAGCTCATTAAATCTAAATACACATATCCAATAATAATAATAATAATAATAATAATAATAATAATAATAATAATAAATTTGGCTTATGCTTATGTAGGTATAGAGTATATAAAACCGAAAAGAAAAAAAAAAATTACAAAGATAAGAAAAAAGCAATAATCAGGGGCCCCATCGTGGAGGAGGAAAAGAGGAGAGATGCGGGGTGTGCGTGGCGTGTGGGTCACATGACGGCGCACTGCTTGTTGGGCGTCTGTGTGCCGCTGTGCAGCCCATCCAGGCTGAGCCCCTGGAAGGAGCCAAAGAAGCTGAAGCCACCGTCCTCAGGGGGAGCCACCTTGGGCCGGACCACTGCTGCCAGCTCATGGGGGAGAACCACCTTGCCCCCCACTGCCTTTACATGACTGGCATCTTTTGAGTTCTGAGAGAGAGAGAGTGAGAGAAGAGATACAGATACTGCATATGATACACACACAGAGTGACACAGACACACACAGACACAGAGTGACAGAGAGACACAGACACATAGAGACACACAGAGTGACAGACAGAGACACAGAGTGACACAGACAGACAGAGACACACAGATTGACACAGAGACGCACAGAGTGACACAGAGAGACACAGAGAGAGAGACAGAGTGACAGACACAGAGTGACAGAGAGCGAGACACATAGTGACACAGACACACAGAGAGATGCACAGAGAAACACAGAAACACAGAGTGACAGACACACACACACACAGACGCGCAGAGTGACACAGAGAGACACAGAGACACACAGAGTGACACAGACAGAAAGACACAAAGAGTGACGCACACAGTGACACAGAGACCTCTGACCTTTGCCAGCTGGTATTTCTGTCTGAAGTGTGACCTCATGGCAGCTCTCTGGGCGTTCTTCTGGGCGCACAGCCCCTCTCGCCTCTGTCTGCGCAACACAAGCACAACACCACTGTCACACAGCACAGCACAGCACAGCAGTCACTCAACAACCCCCCGTCTCCCCGGTCGGTGGCGGTGCTGACCTCTCCTGCTCCAGCTCTTTCTGGTAGCTGCGCAGTTCCTTGGTGGTCCTGCAGGGGGTCATCCTGGGGGGGGCGCTGCGGCAATGCTCCTCCCCCCCCTCCACTGACACGCAGCAGGACAGCTGCCTCAGGGGCCCCCCCAGCGCCGCCTTCACCATCGACCCCATCACTGACACACAGGGACTGACGCACAACGACAGGACAGACAGACGCACACGTGCATGCGCTACACACGACACGGCTGAGGAGAGAGAGAGAGAGAGAGAGGAGGAATGTTTTGAGGTGTCAGTGGGGTCAGCTCATCAATTGATCTTTTTATTCTCTCTATAACTTTCTGACTGACTAACACACACACTGAGGGATATAATACAAATAATAAAAGAATACAATTAATAAAAACATCTTATATTGAACAAGTCATTCAGGGCTAATGACTGACTAACTCACTGACACACTGAAGGACACACTGAGAGATAAATCACGCAGGGCTTACTGTGCCATAAAGACAACTCTCTACAGACTCAACCCCCCAACAAGGATTTGGCTAATAATTGTTGGTAGCATCACCCAACCAATTCTTCATCATGGCAGGAGAATCTGGGCCCCACATATGAAAATAAACTCTAAAACTTGGGATAACACTAAAAATTAAACTTGACCCAAGTTCAGAGAGCCCTGAGAAAGACCCCCTGGGCCGGCTGGCACCCAAACATCACCCCCAACCAAACCACAACAAAAATTCGAACACTGAAAAAGGTGGAGGGAGAGAGAGGGAGAGGGGCGGGTGTTACCTGTGCCAGTGAGAGGAGAAGAGGCTCTGGTGATCAATTGCAGTCGATCGATTATTGATTATGGGCCGTTGTAGTGCTGGCAGCAACAGTTGTCATCAGAGGGTATTAGTAGGAGCAGCAGAAGTTGCATTTAGTCAATAGTAGCGGTGGAGTAGTGGCGCTCCTGGCAGCAGTGTGTGGGGGACGGCGGCGGCTGTGCAGACTGTGGCTCGGGTAGACACACACCGGGGACTTAAACACAACACCACCCCCCCCGCCCCAGGTATTAGCGTAATAAAGACAATCCTGTTAGCTCAGCGCAAATCCCCACGTGCCGAGAGAGAGAGAGAGAGAGAGAGAGAGAGAGAGAGTCTGTAAATCTGTTAAACTTTTTTAAAAGCATAACGTGTGTGCAACGACTTTGTGTGTCGTTCCCATCGCCCTGGTCCCGAGCGCTGGGCCTGTTTGATGGAATTGGGGAAGCAGGAGAGGGGAGGAGAGAGAGAGAGGGATCAGATCAGGACTGATAGAGATGACGAGACAGAAAGAGAGGTGGACAGGAGGGTGTATGTGAGGGCAAAAGAGAAGAAAAACAGATGAGAGAGAGATATGAGGGTAGGAAGGGGCAGAAACTTACACACTCACTCATACACTTATACAGTGGCTCTCAAAAGTATTCACCCCCTGACTTCTCCACATCTCCTTGTGTTACAATATTAAATCAGAATGGATCTAATTGGGAGATTGTGCCACTGATCAACACAGAAAATATCCATGTCAATCTGCAAATTGTTCTCAATTAAACAGAAAATAATTGAATGCATAACTATTCACCCTGTTTTGTGAATATTTAGTAGAGGCACCTTTGGCAGCAATTACAGCCTTGAGTCTATGTGGGTAAGTCTCTACCAGCTGGACACAGCAACTGTTGGTCATTATTCTTTGCAAAATTGCTCAAGTTCCATCAAGTTGGATGGGGATCTTAAGTGAACAGCAATGTTCAACTCTTTCCACATATTCTCAATTGTATTGCGGTCCGGGCTTTGACTGGGCCACTCCAGGACATTGACCTTTTGATCCATATTGCCTCCTATCTTAACACAGTTTCCACGTACTGACGCAGAGAAGCATCCCCATAGCCCATGCTGCACCACCATGCTTCAGTGTATAGATGGTGTTCTCAGGATGATGTGCGCTATTAGGCTTGCCCCAAACATAGCGCTTAGTGTTTAGGCCAAACAACTGTATTTTGGTCTCAACAGACCATAGTCTCCCACATGCCCTCTGGCAAACTGTAGCAGAGATTTATTTTTTTACTCTCACATAATTCCACTTTTGTCTTTCATCTTCATGATGTAGTTTTTTTGTTAGGAATAGTACTAACCAACTGTGGGACTGCCCAGAGACAGGTGTATTTAACCTAAAATCATGTGACACACCTTAATTGCACAGAGGTGGACTCCATTCAACTAATTACGTGACTTCTAAAGACAATTGGTTTCACCACAGCTCAGGAGTGTCATAGCAAAGGGGTGATTACTTATGTATTCAATTCCTTTGTTTTGTATTTGTAATTAATTTAGAACAATTTGCAGATTATATTTTTCACTTTCTGTGTTGATCAGTGGCAAAAACTCCTGATTAAATCCATTCTGATTTCATGTTTTAACACAATGAAATATGGAAAAGTCCAAGGGGGGGTTAATACTTTTGAGAGCCACTGTGTATACACACACACACAGGCAGTGTTTGTGTGTGCACGCAAGCGAGTGTGTCAGTGTTTGCACATCTTGCGCAGTGAAGGTCTTGGGGGCCCAAAAACAACACCGCAGCCCTGGAGCCTGACAACGGAGGCCACCACAATTAATGATGGAGCGGAGAGAAGAGACAGGGGAGTGGGCACCCTCTCACTGTGGGCGGGGCTGTTGTGACTAATTGGCTTGGAGACAAACATGAGAGAGTCTGGACAATCTGTTGAGGAGACTAAGGGCTTCCAGGGGATCACTGAAGAGACACACGCACAGGGACACACCCCCCCCACTCACACACGGGCTCAGTGTGGTCGTGCCAGTGATCTAAGCCACTCCCGCAGCCAGGCGACGTGCACGGTCGCCCGGGCGGCAGACGCACGGCCCGGAGACAGCTGGCGGCTCCGGCCGGCTGTGCGGTCAGTGGCCCTGGCTCGCGCTGACGGCTGCCGTTGCCAGGGTGACGCAGGCAGGCCAGCGGGCAGGCGTCACGGCAGCAGCAGGTGCAGCAGCTTCCCCTCTCGTCAGCACTGCTCGGATTCACCCAGATCATCTGCGAGGGATTTCCACTGCAGCGTGTGTGTGTGTGTGTGTGTGTGTGTGTGTGTGGGGGGATCAGTGCACAGTGCTGTAGTGTTACAATGTCAGTCAGTCAGTCAGTCAGTGTGTCAGTCAGAGTGTTAGATAGTCAGTGTCAGTCAACCAGTCAGTGTGTCAGACAGTTATTGTCAGTCAACCAGTGTGTCAGCCAGTCAGTCAGTAGCCCCGACCCACTAGTTCAGTATAAAGATGTTTTTATTATAAAACTCAACATTTTGAAGAGAACATCAGACAAAAGGGCGTTCACCTTGACCACCCCCCGCGCCAAACCGCCTCTCCCTCACACATTCAATCACTGCTCCTGCTCCTGCCCCTCCCTCCACAAAACATATCCATAACAATTCATCACTACAGAGTAACCAGAGCTGGGGGTGGGAGAGAGGCAGAGGTGATTTGGGAGTGAGGAGGGATCAGGAGATTTATTCAGGAGAACGAAAACAAACAAACAAAGTAACATTGGCCATATGGGGGCAGGGGAAAAAAAAATATACAAGTCAGTTTTCCTACGATCTCATCGGCACTCCGTCCGACTGATAATACACAATATAAACAAAGCCCAGACCACATTTACACTGGCTCACTATGTACAACGGTACTTTACAGAGGTTTGAACTTGCCCTGGGGGGGACGGGGGGATGACGACAACAACAAAGCCTGTCAACGGAGGACAGAGAGAAATGGGTTCAACTGAAGGTGTGTGTGTGTGTGTCTGATTTATATACTGTGCTCACCCAATCAGCTACAAGTACCTAGGTGGGTATCCAATCAGGGAGCACGCAGTAAGCCCCTCCCCTTACGGACTGGAGTGAGAGGTCTTGTCTAAAGGGGAGGGCTGTGCAAGCTGTCAATTGATACCAGAACGGCCAATGAACAGCGAGAGTGCGTCGGCGTAGGTGGAATCAAAGACTGGCCCCGCCCCTTCCAAATAACCGTCGTCCAATTAGTGTCCAGGAGGCGTGTGCTGGCAGAAGGGGGCAGAGTCAGTACCTTTCCACGCAGTCAGTGTGCATTTTGTGTGGGATTGGTCAGGGGGAGTTGTCAGTCAGTCCCAGCTGCGCCTTCTCTCGTCCCATCGGGTCCACATCGGGTCTCTGTTGACTGGTCCCACCAAAACCCCGCCCCCACACCCACCCCCAGCCCCAACTGTCTGGAGGAGCTGTCAGTCAACTCCCCATCCCGAGACCCGCTTTCTTCCAGCGGCCAGGAGGAGCTGCGGTTCGGTTCAGTCCGGTCCCTCCCCTCCCCTCCCCTCCATCAGCCTTTTGCCCTTCCCCTCTGCTCCGGGACGGGAGAGGGGGGGTCAGAGGTCACCGGCTGATGTCGCGGTTGCCCTCCCAGCTCTTTCCCCCGCCGCAGTCGCCACCCAGGCGCAGCGGGGAGAAGAAGGGGTGGCGCAGGGCCTCGCCCAGGCTCAGGCGCTTGGCCGGCTCGTACTCCAGCATGCTCTCAATCAGGTCGAACAACAGGTGGTGCTCTTCTGACTCCGACAGCATGTACCTCTGAAGGGGGGGGAGAGACGGTGACAGAGTGAGACGGACTGAGTGAGAGAGACTTAGAGGCAGACAGAATGAGAACGAGAGAGACAGGGAGAGAGAGCGAGAACTAGGGATGCACCGATAAGAAAATTATTGGCTGATACCGATAGCCAATATTTTGACATTTCTGTAACTTTCTATCCTGTCATAAATTAAATAAATATGTTGCTTCTGATGAGGCTTCTAATTTCAGCTCATTTTAATTATACAAGTTATTTTTCCATATATTTGAATAAGAAAATACTTATACCCCATTCAAAATAGGATAAAGGCCACCAATTTGACATATGGTGTATTTTTTTGAAATTAAAGGTACGCAAAGGGAAACCCATCTATAAAGCCGATACATTTCTTTCCTGCAACGGCGGTAGTCTATTTTACCTCGGATTCGTATGAGTTCACAAGTTCACATCTTATTCAAATTCTTCTGAAGATTATTATTCACTACTATACCAGCAGGCTTCATGCATTATGCATAGGTTAACTGAAATGAGCGGGGAATATATATATATTATATAATGTGTGTGTGTATATATATACACATACACACACACATTTCAGACAGAGTTCATGTAGTTTATTACAGTAATTTGCCAAAAGATTTTTTTTTTAAACATTTACTTTTAAACATCCATTTATTAACACTGTATTTTAAAGATTAAAAAAACGTCAATGGAAGAACGGTTTCGTTTTAAAAACAAAGACCGAAAACAGGCGATAGACACAAAAGTCCTTTCCACATCAGGCTCTATCTTATTCTTTATGCTTTATGTGATTGGAGACAGCATAATAAATACACTTTTCTGTTAAGGGATATTAAGAACAGCTAAACGTGTATAGACAACATTATATTCAAACAAGCATTGCATTACGGTTTTCTAAAGTGCAAATCATTTAGACAATTGAGGGGCGGGCTGGAAAAAATAAATAAATAACGCACACGCGTGCCACGGGTTCGCCATCCCTGTTTAAGAGGGGAAACCCAGATTAGCTGTATTAATTAATTAATTAATTAAACTGTGAAATGGGCACAGGATAACTAAATCATGTTCGCCTTCATACTGATTGTCTCTGCGGGGCTGTTATACAACAGACCTGCAAACCATCCACAGAATGACCGTCCAGTTGTTCATAAAATATTAATAATATCGACTACTACCAATCTGATTATTATCTTTCAGTTTATTTTTAACTAATCATGGCACTGCACCGGTCCTGTGAAATCCATGTTTTTAAATCACTCAGATATTAACTGTAAGCAATAATTGTTTCTGTACGTGGATTTCACTCCATGCTGCTAATAAAACTAATTTCTTTGTGATCCCACACGGAGATTATATCTTCCGACATAATGTAGCTGATCTCTTCACTGTCTGTCTGCAAGTCCAGCACACATCTCCTCTGCTGAAAGTGCAGTATTTCCTCAGTGGGCGTGACGAACGCTTATGGCCACAAAACCTGGACGCGTCCGGACGCTTAAGCCAGTGGAAACTGGGCATAAGTGTGAAAGCTATCACCTTATATACAACAAAGTAGCCTGGCACTATATTATCTGTCACTGACAGGTGTCTGGAGAAAAAAGCGTTAACATATTATAAAAATTAGGTAAGCATGATGCCTTTTCAGACGCCACAATCGAACTACTTTAAAATGGCTAATTAATTTGCGACCGACTGTTGAATACCAATTGCTGCATACCGATTGTTGGCCGATTAATCGATGCATCCCTGGAGAAAATGAAAGTGACAGAGAAGGAGAGAGACAGGGAGAGGCCTCACCCGCAGCGGCTTGCAGTTCTCACGGACGTATCGCCCCGCAGACGAGCCGTCATCCCAGTCCAGCCGGCCATGATAGAAATACTTCTGCTTCCTGAGAGAGAAATAGAGAGAGAGAGAGACTTAACACCAGAACTCAGCACAGAAAGTGAGGCTCAACCCACTGCCACACAGACGCCTCACCCTCGAGCCACCAAGACCAGAGTGTTGTCTTAAATGACAACAGCGCACACTGCTGTGCACAGCCTGCGCCCCCCGCTGTGGCGCTGGACTCACCGGGTCTTACGGATCATTCTAGATGGGATGGGTCCCAGTATCCTCTCCATCATGGCCAGGTGCTCCCGGTTGTCATGGGTCTGGAGGAGGAGGAGAGGACACAGCATGAGACGGCCCAACACAGACACAGTACAGCATCTCTCCATCTCCCTCTCCACCTCCCTTGTTCTCAACAGTTAGGTTTTGCACTAAAAATATTCGTTTTCCCTCCCGCTATAAAGACCTTACAAGTTGCCAACCTGCGCCGCCCAGCTCACCTGAAACAGCGTGAATCCCAGGTAATACTCGAACAGGATGCAGCCGATGCTCCACACATCACACGGCTGGCTCCAGCCCAGCTCTAAGGGCCACAGACCACAGTCAGACAGACAGGCCAGAGTCACAGAAAAAGACAGACAGGAGAAGAAAAAAAAAAAAAAAAAAGACCAGTCCTGTCAAACCCAGAGCAACAAAGTCAAGCCAATCCAGTCAAACCCAGAGCAGCCCCATCCAGTCCAGTCAAACCCAGAGCAGCCCCATCCAGTGCAGTGCAGTCTCAATCTCTGTCTCACCAAGGATGACTTCAGGCGCCCTGTAGTGGCGTGTGGACACGATGGTGCTGTGGTGCTCGTGGTCGAAGGTGGCGCTGCCGAAATCCACCACACGCACCGCTGTGCTCTTCACCGCTCGCTCGTCACGCTTCTGCAGGGACAGGCCAACAACATGCCAAGCGTCAGGCAAAAACATGATGCACAAACAAAACCACACACACAGACACACTTCCTCCCTCACAGGACGCTGCAATATGACAATCTAAAGACAGGAATGCTGTCGGTTCCCTCCCTGCCTCTCACCTTCTCCACGTTGTACGTCATGGAGAAGTCCGAGTTCACAAACAGGATGTTCTCTGGCTTCAGGTCTGTGTGCGTCAGCTTGTTGTCGTGCAAAACTGAAGAGGAAAGAACAACAGAAACACAAACCAGTCAAATACAACTCAGTCCACAGTGGCCCAACTGTGTGAGAGAGAGACTGATCACACATTAATTGAATCGAGGAAGCAGTTAATGAATTTAATATTGAGAGTTTTAACTAATTAACTGGTGCCTAATTTACCCTTAAATTGGTTAATTACACCCTATAGAAAAGTGTTTTCTGCAGGGAAGAAGTGGAACCAATAAAACTTAAATATGCAGGAAGCTGAAATCAAAACAATCCAATTAAGTTAATTATAGGGATGGCTCAATACCGATCCGATATTTTAAGCTGATCCAATTCTAATTACTATGCCATATGTAGGGATGCACTTTGCTTATGACTTTGCTCAAACTGTGAAACAAATTCTCTATTTCCCTAAAGCAAAAAATACGAAGCCCACAACAACATGACTGATTAATCTAGATTAAAGACTATGTCAATTAAGAGCTCTGATGAAGAATGAGCACAAACCCTGAGCACCAATCCTGACTAAGATGGGCACTGTATATTTCAGAGCCAACACTGCCCTCTAGTGTACAAGCTCTGCATGAGCTGCCAAAAGACTTACGCCGATTCACCCTACGTGCTCACTCTCTCACTCTCTCTCTCCCCCTCTCCCCATGCTGTACTCACACTTGACGGCCTGGCACAGCTGGTAGCCCATGTGGCGCACTTCTGAGATGGAGTAGGGCAGGTAGTTGTTCTCCTTCAGGAAGTCAAAGGTGCTGAGCGCCAGCAGCTCGAAGGAGATGCACATGTGGCCGTGGTAATCGAACCAGTCGAACATCTGCACACACAAGCTGCGGGAGAGGGAGAGGAATTAGAGGCTTCAAAACAAACAAAATACAACTTTCCCTTCCTCCCATCTGGATGCCATTTCCATTAAAAAAATAAAGTGACAGGTGCCATAATACTAATAAGAGTGACTATTCGGGGCAAAATTTAGTTCCACATTGGGGCGTTTTTTTTCTTGGACCAGCTTTTAAAAAGCCCCCCTCATATATTTAACACCAAAAGCAAAACCATGACCTTTGTACACAAAGCACTAATTGGCTACATCAACACTTCACATACAAAAAGGCCACAAGAAAATCCCAACACACCCTATTTTAACAATATTTCACGGTTTCCCGATGTAGAACTTACAACCAATCGCTGCCTTGTCAACGTGTCCAAACTGCAGTATTACTCCCTCCCGGCTTTTTCTTTAAAAGTAATTTTAACCTGTCAAAGACTCTCTGGACTATCACTCTGCTTAGTCCCACCTTCATGCAGAGGTAAATTACCCATTTACCCAATCAGTGAAGCAAGGTTTTGGAAACCAACTCTGTTAAGATATAGTTCTGCCCCCTGGAGCAGTTCTATGTTGCATCTGATTGGTTACTTGCCTTTAGGAGGCGGGACATACAGGTTGAAAAAAAAATACTGGAGTTTGGAAATGTTGTTGGAACTGAACTATGGCAAATCTTGAGGGACACTCTGCAGGAGTGGCTGGGGGGGGGGGGAGCGATTACCCCCCCAGAGCCCCCTCACCCCGAAATGGCACCACTTCCTCCCTCCTCCTCTCTTACTGCTTATTGTCGGGGTCCTTCTCATTGATCCTCTCCAGCACATTGATTTCCAGTCTGGCCGCCTCCTTATACTTTTCCACATTCTTGATAATCTTCAGAGCAACTCGCGAGCCGCCCCTGTGCACGGAGATAAGGAGAAAAGTCAGTCAGTCCGTCAATCCGTCAGTCCCTGCAGGCTGGTAAAGCCCTGCCCCTGAGCCCCGCCACATGCCGTACCTGCGATGGTCGATGCACTGCACCACCCTGCCAAACGTGCCCTCGCCCAGCGTGTTCACGATCTCATCTGCAGGTGGGGGGACGAGAAAGAGAGACACGGGAGGGTGAGAGGGACAGGGGACAGGGCAGGCGCGGACGCACACGCTCTCACACCCTACCGCTGAGAGAGGAAACAACCACCAAACGCAAAAAAACAACAAACAAAACCAAAACCAAAAAGCCTGTAGGAGTGACCGGCTCAGATCTCGGGGGCGAATTCTTTTATTTTCTTTCTTTCTTTCTTTCATTCTTTCTTTCGGTTTCTCTTATGTCTGCTCGATGTCGTGAGTTTAAATTATTAACAAAAAAAAACAAAAAACAGCCACTCCAATCAAATAAGCGATCGATTCGCAAATGAATGTCATAACAAGAAGCCGTACCGCGATAGCAAGGAGACATGGTCCTAGTACTAAAAAAAGTCAAATAGAGTGAGATACAGCCCCCCCACCCCAAATCCCCAAGACAAAATAAATACAAAGGGGAGTGGGGGGGGAGACAAACAAAAGCATGAAAATGGCCTTGGGGGGGGGGGGGCGGTGGGACCCTAGGTCATTCGGTCACTAAGCGTCCTTCCGTCCTTCGCCAGAAAGACGCGTTTCCTGCATCTAATTTGTGGAGGGTAGGTGCTGCCTACACTGCAAAGGATTGTGGGAGA
Source organism: Amia ocellicauda (assembly GCF_036373705.1). Lineage (NCBI taxonomy): Eukaryota > Metazoa > Chordata > Actinopteri > Amiiformes > Amiidae > Amia > Amia ocellicauda. The sequence goes on from NC_089863.1 coordinate 22,858,523, forward strand.
GAGAGGGGTGGGGCAGTGGGGAAAAGGGATATGGGCCCTTCCAATCGATACAATAATAAATACAAAATCCAACAAACCTCTCTCCTTCAAACCGATATCAACTATAAATATATATATATATACACACGTTTATGATTATAGCGGTTATACAGGTGCCATTCCCTCAAGAGAGGCACGAGAAAACTGGATAATCATAAAGATGACGACGTAACAGTCCAAATTCCCTGCAATTACACTATATCATGTATTTCTTTACAATATCCGGGCCTAATTTTCTGCTGGGGGAGGCAGGGTGATGAGAGGGAAATGGGGATCGAATTATGACGCAGTGACGATAAAATAACAAACAAAACAAAGAGGGCATCTCTTTTCTTGTTGTCAGATTGTTCTCTCTCTCTGTCTATAAATACTTGCAGAAATCAATAAAATAAAAAAATAAATCAAAAGAAGTTCTACTCAAGTAAGTCATGACACAATCAGTGAGTAAATGCAGCTAGCAGAGGCACTAAAGGTGGTAAGGTTACGAGATAGTGGGCTTGTGTACATCTTTCTTGCAGGACGTCGCCGGATCGATACACCAGGTGCCCTTCCTCATCGTCCCTGATGCTCTGTGCTCTTGTCCGGCCGGAGCTCTGTCCACTCCTCTGCTCAACGCGTCCGCCCCGACGCCACACACAGCCCGGCACCGACGCCGCCGCAGCAGGGGGGCACAGAGCGGGAGAGGGAGGCGTCCAGTGTCGCACACGGGAGGAAGAGGAAGAGGAGGAGGAGGAGGCGGTGGAAGTTGTTGTTGTTGTAGTTGGCGGTGTAGGTAGTGGGCAGCCATGTTTCCCCGAGAGCCAATTGGTTTGGCGGCACACAGGAATATATAACAATAGGGATATGGCAAGGGTACAAGTCAAAGATCACATTCTGGCGCCTTCTGTTTCTACTGCTTTGCTTTGCTTTTCCTCCCTCTCTCTCTCTCTCTCTCTCTCTCTCTCGCTCTCTTTCTGTCTCTCGCTCTCTGTGCTCAGCAGAAAATATATATGCATATATATATATATATATATATATATAAAAAAAAGATAGACATGATTTTTTTTTCCTTTTTTTTTTGGAAATCTAAACTCAATGGTTAAGAGCAACAAACCAAAAAACAAACCAAAACAAAACTACAGCAAAAACGGATTTTAAAAATAAATAAATATGTTGAACGCTGACCAACACAACCAAATCAACCCCCCCACACCCCTTAAATACACTCCCAGCCTCTGCCACTGGACAGCATTCACGTCACCCCAGTGGTGAGAGACGGGAGACTGGGCCCGCCCCCTGCACCGGCCAGCTGTGACAGACAGGGGGCGCAGGCAGCGTGGTCACATTTCACGCGCACACACACACACGCATACACTCACTCACTCGCTCCGTGGGCTGCAGAGCAGAACCAGGCCCGGCCCACAGAGCTGCCCTCCTGCACACTCGTACATGCTCAGATTCAACAGTCAAAGCAAGTGAAAAATCATTCAAGAAGGGAAAAATCATCATAAAAAATAAAATTGAGAGATTCTTGGGGCTCCCGCTGTTGCATGACAGACAGACACAGTGGCCCAGGTCTGCCACTGGTTATGGAGAGACAGTACATTGACTGCGCTGTGCTGTACTGTGCTACAATGTGCTGTCACTGTGCTGCCCTGTGCTGCTCAGTATTATAAACAGCAGTGGCGCTGTATCCTGTTACTAGCTCCAGGCCTCTACGGTTTCAGCTGCCCTGAGTCTTGTACCAGCTGTCCCCACTTTCCTTCTCAACTCCTCTGCTCTGCTCTCCCAGCATCGCATCCCACACTCCTCAAACCAGGCCCAGCTCAGCCTCACCCGCAATCAACATTATTGTTATTGTTGTTAGTATTACTGAAAGAAGGCTTTATCTGGTCATTTGTAGACGGTTGAACGGCAACTTGAGCTCGGTGCTGATGTCATAACCAAGCGCAATGTGAGCATGACGGTGATGTTAAAACCAAGTGCAACAAGAACGCGGCACTTATATCATAACCAAGCGGTGGGGTGGCAGGCCGGACTCAAAGGCGGCCGACAACCAGACAGCTAGTGGGGGAGGGGGGCACTGCCCGCTAGTTTCTTCATTTTTAACAGAGCCTCACTCCTTAGCCCTGCCTAGGGGGGCTCTGGCCACACCAACCTAAGACACAGCAAGAGATAGAAACTTAATGGAACGGTCATAGATGTTGACTAACGCGAACACAGCAGCGAAGTCATCAATAAGCGCCACTTGTCCATCTGTCAACGTGCCAGTCTACCAGAAAAGCCACCAGTCTACCTGCCAGTCTACCAGACGAGATGCCAGTCTACCTGCCAATAATCCAGACGAGCCGCCAGTGTACCTGCCAGTCTACCAGACGAGACGCAAGTCTATCAGATGAGCTGCCAGTCTACCTGCCAATAATCCAGACAAGACACCAGTCTACCAGATGAACCGCCAGTCCACCTGCCAATAATCCAGACAAGACACCAGTCTACCAGATGAACCGCCAGTCCACCTGCCAATAATCCAGACAAGATGCCAGTCTACCTGCCAATATTCCAGACGAGCCGCCAGTCTACCTGCCAAAAATCCAGACGAGCCGCCAGTGTACCTGCCAGTCTATCAGACAAGACACCAGTCTACCAGATGAGCCGCCAGTCTACCTGCCAATAATCCAGACAAGACGCCAGTCTACCAGATGAACCGCCAGTCTACCTGCCAATATTCCAGACGAGCCGCCAGTCTACCAGCCAGTTTACCAGACAAGACGCCAGTCTATCAGACGAGATGCCACAGCAGAGAATAATCATCATCATCATAATCAGAGGAAGGACTGGATGAGGGATCTTAATTAGTCCGAGTCTTAAACAATTCTCCTCACACTCACTAACACGCGCGCACACTCACTCACTCGTACTCACTCTCAGACACACACGCACACACACACAGACACACAATCTCTCACTAACGCACACTCACTCTCTCAGTGCTCTCTCACAAACACACACACCCCCCCCGTCAGGAATCACAGACACTGGCAGCTCTTCAACACACACTCGGACAGTCTAACACAAACTCCCACACTGTTAGTACTCACAGATACACACAGACACAGGCAGTGCAGGCAGCTCTTAAACAGAGAGTCCTGCTCAGGCCTCCCCATGACTGTCTACCACAGCAGGACTCAGAGAGAGAGGGGCAGGGGCAGGGAGCGAGCCTCATCGCACACTTATCCAGTCAGAGGGAGAAGGAATGAAGGAGGGAGGGGGGAGAGAGAGAAAAAAGGACCAAGGGAAGAGACGGGTGGAGAAAGACTGGGGTCAGAGAGAGGGAGGGAGAGGTGGTGTGTGGTGACCATGGAGGGGGTTAAAGCAGGTCCTAATTATGGCTCTGCCTCTCCCCTCTGGGATACTGAGCAGCAAGAGAAGGAGGAGGAAGAGGAGAGGTTGGGTTTCCTATCCTGCCAGACCCTCTATTCCAGGGGGGTGAGTTAAGACTGCAGAAACTCAACTCCACTTCCTCCAGACTGAAATACACACTCCTGGAAAAGCAGTAGCAACAGACAGAGGAAGTGGAGGAGAAGAAGAGCAGGAAGAGGGACGGGAGGGAGGGGACTGTCACATCTTCTGTCCGACTCTCTCACACACACACACACTGGTCGAGCAGTACAGCACAGCGCAGCACAGCGGGGGCACGACCCTAAACCACTGAGGGGAGGGACGGGAGAGAAGCTGCCCGTCTCCCAACAGCTAGAGAGAGGTGACAAAAGTACCAAACTCAAAACTAACAACAAAAACGGGGGAGGGGGGAACAAAAACAAACCAACAAAACGAAATATAAAGAGAAGTGGGGGAGAAGCAAAATAAAACAATGTGATTTTCCTACTTACCGAATCCAGGGGCTGTGAAGAACAGGGTTAGTCAGAGGAAAGAAAAAAAACAGAGGAGGAGGAGGAGGAGGAAGAAGAATGGGCTGATTAACTGAGCAAGAGGAAGGGAGGGGAGAGAGAGAGAGAGAGAGAGAGAGAGAGAGAGGGAGGGAGGAAGCAGACACTCACCGAAGATGATGGGCTATAGGATCTGGTTCTACGCCTCCTTCGTTTGTGCTTACACCTGCTGCTATTGTGGCTGCGGTAGCTGTCCTCGCGGTCCCGCCGGTAGTCGTAGGAGCGCTGGTGAGCAGGGTAGGCTGCCTCGTAGTATCCCTCGCCGCCGCCGCGGTCCCGGTCGCGCTCCCTCTCGCGCTCGCGGCTGTAGTCCAGGCGGCGGTAGCCCTCGCAGTAGCGTCGGTCGTAGGCCCTTCGGTCCGCCGATCGGTTCTCATAGCTGGGAGTGGAGGAGCGGGCAGTTTAGAATTAGGTCCGAGAGACGGAGAGAAAATCAGGAACACACAGACAGAGACGGGAACAAGAGAGTGACCCCTGACCTCCGTGAGCGCATGTGGTAGCTCGTCTCGCGCTGGTGGCCGCGACGGTCTCGCTCGCTGCTGCTGCTGCGTCGGCGCCGGTGCTTGTGGCTGCGGTAGCGCTCCTGGTAGCTTCCTCGGCTGCCCCGCTCTGAAGACCGGTAGCGTCTTGAGTGAGGCATCTGCAACAGGGCCCAGAGAGACACAGTCAGCACCCCCACAGAGTATGGCAAATCAAATTATAATTTAGAGATATCTTTAATTTCAAAATATCTGTAAATGGCTTCCTGTATGTAGCCCAAAATTATCACTTTCTATGCAGCTGAATGAAGAAACAAGAAGTGATAATGTCAACATACAGGAAGTAATTTTCCAGATCTCTAAATTATTTGCAGATATCGCTAAATGATTTACATATATATTACATCTTAATGACAGTTTGGCAGGTTTGGTTTGCCAAATTAACATTTAGAGATCTCTCTAAATGATTTAGAGATATCTTTAAAAAGGACCCTAGTTTGAAATCTGTAAATGGTTTAAACATATCCAAAATTCAATTCAAGATATCTTGAAATGCATTTCAAGATCTCAAAATAATAATTTGTCTTACCATACACAGAGAGCACACCACCCAACCACCTCCTTACATTCACTCACACTCTCAAATCGCCAACACTAATGAGCACACGCTCCTGAGGCCAGAGCCCCGGAGCAGAGGGCCCTGAGCAGGGGCAGGAGCTGCACACAGACAGCCACTCACTGCACACCCCTCTGACACACACTACCATCTTACCAAGGACTGTGTGAGTGTAGTATGTTATTGTGTGTGTATGTAACACACAATAATAAAACACATACAATTGACCTAGACCAGGGGTTCCCATATTGCGGCATGGGGGCCAAATGCGGTGCTGCCCCCAAAGCCAACCTTCAACCACCCCTTTTCTGAACCTTTACTATATTTTTACACTTTACGAACATTTTATGTTACAAATTGCAAATGTAATTTGGGGGGAAATAATAAAACAATTAAAGTTCATAAATGTTCCTTAACAGAAATGTATAGGAAATAAAAAGGTATGATTTGGGAAATATTTTTCTACTGCGGCCCCCCAACCCATGCAGCCTCCAGAAATTGGCCCTCCATCACCAGACATTGGGAACCCCTGACCTAGACAATACAAGGATTAAAACCCCCGATATTTGTTATAAATCCTCGCTGTCGAGTTTGTTTTGTGTGTCGCAGTTGGGCCAGAAGACAGCTGCTGTGGGGCAGGTGAGACGGGTCGAGGTTCGGCTGGGCCAGTCGGACGGAGAGCCCCGAAACTAAGAAAGCTACAGCTGCCCCCATCAGCAGCACCGGCGCTACACACACATCTGCATCACTACAATAGCCAAGAGTGCCCCAGGACATGCAGAGAGAGATAGATAAAGCAAACACATTACTATTGTTCCTAATATTTTGAAGCTGGTCAACCCCCCAATACTGCCGGTGTGCCACAGCAGACTGGCTGACAGCCCTGTTGAGGTGTCTCAGTGCTCTGTGTTATGTCTGGGGAAAAGCTAGCAGGACAGAACTAGGGATGAGACCGAATAGTTGAATATTCGAGTGTTCGTTAAAGATGGCCACTATCAACAAGTGAATCTAATATTCGATAGTTAAAAAAAAAGTATATATTGATTTTATTTTAAAGCCTGTACTGTTGATTAGCTCTCTATGTAGCTTTAATGAAGATTGATGGGAGGATGGGATTTGCTATTTCTTGTATGTGACTGGCTAAACTAGAACATACCTTGGCTAAAAATGTCTTCCTCACAGAAAATTTCTGCATGGAAATACTTAAAGTTCATAAGTAAATTAAAACACTTAATTACATAATATGTGCAGTGCAATTAAACTACCACAAATATATAACGGTATGTACCCCACATAGTCAAACACACTAGCAGACAAAGGGAAAGAGGAGCAATAAACATTAATATTATTAAACTAGACATCTAGCCAGCTATTGCCTATAGGCGATTTATTTTTTATTCACTGGAACTCAAACACACAGGTATGTTTACGATTTGATTTAGCATAGACAGGTAGTCTAGTCAAGTGGCTTGGAATGGCATTTCACTATGAAAACACTGCCACAAGGATGCTAAAGGTAAATCGTTTGTGTTGCAGCTCACATCAAACTATTATTGAATGAAAATTTAATTATCGAATAACAATTGAGAAAGAAAAACAGTCTGGTATTTGCAGAATATTCAGTTCTTATGCCCATGTCATCTCTGCCGTAATTTTCTCGAGACACACATTTAAAAAAATATGTATCACAACCTTTATAGTGAATTTGAATTTGTAATTACCATAAAAGGTTGTGACAATATCACGAACAATAATACCTGCTTGCAAAACACGAGAGTCTGACACAAGTTGACAGGTCTGCTTATTGCTGCTGTCATTATGCCATTTACTTCTGCTAATAGGAAGGTATTTTTTACATTTTACATGTTTATTCATATTTAAGTTGTTGCACTAGCCAAGTATTTTAAAATAAGGATCAGAGCTTAGGGAGGGGTGACCATTTGAATGATCGCTGCCAACAGCTGTGGAATTATCAATAGTCAAAATATTTGTCATGCACATCCCTAGACAGAACCAGGTAACCCGCGAAAGTGAGCAAGGAGGAAAATGAGCACAGAGCACCATGTCTCTGACAACACCGGGGGCAGCAGCTGCCATTATAAATGTTCTTTATCTGAAACTTTTCTGCAGCAGTTCAGTCCAGTCCAGCAAGTGACTCTGCAGCAGGACAGTCCAGTCCAGTCCAGCCCAGAGACCCTGCAGCAGGACAGTCCAGTCCAGCCCAGAGACCCTGCAGCAGGACAGTCCAGTCCAGTCCAGCCCAGAGACCCTGCAGCAGGTCAGTCCAGTCCAGTCCAGCCCAGAGACCCTGCAGCAGGTCAGTCCAGTCCAGTCCAGCCCAGAGACCCTGCAGCAGGACAGTCCAGTCCAGCTCAGAGACCCTGCAGCAGGTCAGTCCAGTCCAGTCCAGCCCAGAGACCCTGCAGCAGGTCAGTCCAGTCCAGTCCAGCCCAGAGACCCTGCAGCAGGACAGTCCAGTCCAGTCCAGCTCAGAGACCCTGCAGCAGGTCAGTCCAGTCCAGTCCAGCCCAGAGACCCTGCAGCAGGTCAGTCCAGTCCAGCCCAGAGACCCTGCAGCAGGATAGTCCAGTCCAGCCCAGAGACCCTGCAGCAGGTCAGTCCAGTCCAGTCCTGCCCAGAGACCCTGCGGCAGGACAGTCCAGTCCAGTCCAGCCCAGAGACCCTGCAGCAGGTCAGTCCAGTCCAGCCCAGCCCAGAGACCCTGCAGCAGGTCAGTCCAGTCCAGCCCAGAGACCCTGTAGCAGGACAGGACAGTCCAGTCCAGCCCAGAGACCCTGCAGCAGGTCAGTCCAGTCCAGTCCAGAGACCCTGCAGCAGGTCAGTCCAGTCCAGTCCAGTCCAGCCCAGAGACCCTGCGGCAGGACAGTCCAGTCCAGTCCAGCACAGAGACCCTGCGGCAGGACAGTCCAGTCCAGTCCAGTCCAGCACAGAGACCCTGCGGCAGGACAGTCCAGTCCAGTCCAGCACAGAGACCCTGCGGCAGGACAGTCCAGCCCAGAGACCCTGCAGCAGGTCAGTCCAGTCCAGTCCAGCCCAGAGACCCTGCGGCAGGACAGTCCAGTCCAGTCCAGCCCAGAGACCCTGCAGCAGGTCAGTCCAGTCCAGTCCAGCCCAGAGACCCTGCGGCAGGACAGTCCAGTCCAGTCCAGCACAGAGACCCTGCGGCAGGACAGTCCAGTCCAGCACAGAGACCCTGCGGCAGGACAGTCCAGTCCAGTCCAGCACAGAGACCCTGCGGCAGGACAGTCCAGTCCAGTCCAGCACAGAGACCCTGCGGCAGGACAGTCCAGCCCAGAGACCCTGCAGCAGGTCAGTCCAGTCCAGTCCAGCCCAGAGACCCTGCAGCAGGACAGTCCAGTCCAGTCCAGCTCAGAGACCCTGCAGCAGGTCAGTCCAGTCCAGTCCAGCCCAGAGACCCTGCAGCAGGTCAGTCCAGTCCAGCCCAGAGACCCTGCAGCAGGATAGTCCAGTCCAGCCCAGAGACCCTGCAGCAGGTCAGTCCAGTCCAGTCCTGCCCAGAGACCCTGCGGCAGGACAGTCCAGTCCAGTCCAGCCCAGAGACCCTGCGGCAGGACAGTCCAGTCCAGTCCAGCCCAGAGACCCTGCAGCAGGTCAGTCCAGTCCAGCCCAGCCCAGAGACCCTGCAGCAGGTCAGTCCAGTCCAGCCCAGAGACCCTGTAGCAGGACAGGACAGTCCAGTCCAGCCCAGAGACCCTGCAGCAGGTCAGTCCAGTCCAGTCCAGAGACCCTGCAGCAGGTCAGTCCAGTCCAGTCCAGTCCAGCCCAGAGACCCTGCGGCAGGACAGTCCAGTCCAGTCCAGCCCAGAGACCCTGCAGCAGGACAGTCCAGTCTACAGACCTTGTCCAGAACACCACCTCCGAAAAACATACCGTCAAGTTCTGAATTGCTGTCGTTTCACATGACAACTCATTTCTGCAGTGGATTCTGAGGCCCAATTTGAAAAGAAAAAAAAAAAAAAAAAAAAAAAAAACGAACGTTGCTATTCCAGAACCACAGAAGGCCACGTTCTACACGTTCACTACCACAGACAAATTCAAGTCTTAAATAATGACAGTTAGTGACTCAAACGGAACCGAGCCCAGGTAACACTTGGCACCTCAGGCATCGCCTCCCTAGGGGGGTTATGGGTAATGGCAGCCAATGCGGCTGTGATGTTTATTTTTGAAAGTCGGACAAGGAAGGCATCGATTCAAACTGAACCCTTTTAACGTCATGTGTCGAAACGAATACGCCGAGGCCAAGGACCCTTTGCAACTATGAACGTTATATATATTATATATTGTATGCCTATATATATTTAACTATTAGTAAACACACACAGATACATTATGTCGTAGCGTTCAGTTTCTCCCAAAGCCGAAGACATGGGTCCAGTGTGGGGCACAAGCACAAAATAAACCCCATGCACGACATGATGTAGGGTGACAAACATCTGTGCGCATATGAATGCACAGCAACATCTGGGCGCATATCCACCTCTGTGCGTGGTTCTGTCACGCACAACAGCTGGACGCGCGGGGGTAATCGAGGATAAGGTCGGGATGCGGACTTTAATGTCAAAACAGACCCACTACGACGGGCCACAGACGTGGGGGCGACTGGATATGAACCAGACGTGGGAGATTAATGAAGAAAATACGCGTGGAGGGGAGAAGGGGACACTGGTGCGCAAAAGGCAACAACGGGCCCTACACCACGTCTCTGGCGGAGGAGGCTCTCCCTGCCCGCTTCCCCCGGACCGGCCGTGCGCTGCCCCACATCTGCGCCTCGGTGTTTCTCTCCGGTCCGCCATTTTATATCCGCAGCTCCGCCGCCGCACAGTCGCCCGAGAGCCGCCATCTTCTCTCGCACAGCCCGCCCCGCCGCAGTGTGCGAGAGAGACCGAGGCAGAGGGCGGAAGACACGGGCTGTTCCGTCTCCTCCGCCGCGCCGACAATGACACGACCCCGCCGGCCAGCGCCTCGCCCTCCCGGCCGCCTCCAGCACAACCACCGTAACAAAGAAAAGTGCATCATTACCGTTTTAGCAGCGAGGCCTGTCCGCTTATCCCAAAGGAAATCCGTCTTGGCGGTCTCTCTCTCTCTCTCTCTCTCTCTCTCTCTCTCTCGCTGTTTTCGGATCAGCCCCCCAATCCTGCGTGCGCGTTCACGAGAACACACGCATCGTCCGTACGCTGCGTCCTCGCCGCCGAGAGCTTTCTGTCATTTAAAACCACATACATACATACATACATACATAAATAAATAAATAAGGAATAATTTAACATACAATTATTATTATTATTATTATTATTATTAGTAGTAGTAGTAGTAGTAGTAGTAGTAGTATTATCACAAGTAATCCAGCAATATTTTAAGGACTCTGGGCAGTATCTATTATTCATATGAATGCTAATTGTGTTATAAAGAAGTGGTGATAGTGGAACTGGTGAAATTAGTTATTATTAATAGCAGTAGATATACACTCCTATTATTATTATTATTATTATTATTATTATTATTATTCTTGAAAGAAATTCGTATGGAAATCTGGGGATTATGTACATTACTACACAATACTGCATTGAGAAGAGTGACACAACGGAGGCAGGATATGTGTATTTATTTATGTCATGTCTGGATGGCTGTTTTGGTTCAGTGGTGACAGAAATCACGGTGCCAGAGTGTGTTACAGCACAGCGTGTTACAGTAATACAGCAAGATACAAGCATGATTTTATAAGCTAATAGTCAGGCCATGCAATCATTTGCTTAGGTTAATTTGAGATTTGATTGATTTTGTTATGTGACATTTGAACTATACTCACTGGAAAACATTTATGTGCATTATCTAAGGTTGCCAACTATCTATTTTATAGCATTATCTCATGTTGTTATTTTCAAATAACGTTACTCTATATTTCCTGCAGGTGTTCCTTGTACACCAGCTGAATTCTTCATGCAATGCCGGCACTGCAAGTCAGCCAGTCCTGGTCAATATTTTCTGTTGAGACACTACAGGCTCAAGCACTGGCACCCAGGAAGAAGTTTGCCATTGCCTCACTTGCATTCACTGCAGATCCACTTCTTCAGGATGTACCATGGCAAGGGTGGAGACCTTGGAAACAAGATGAAGTGCCTTATTGCTAAACTTGATGAGGAAAGTTCTGAAAGTAGACTATCTATTGGCAGTGTATATATCAGTCCTATGGGGATAAGTAAAATGTTTTTCAGGTTTGTAAAGGACATGCACAATGAGATGCTGAATGAAGGTTATCAAAGACTTGCTTGGTAAGATTTTATCAATGTCTTTCAAAAATCTTGTGCACTGGTCTTGTGAGACTTCGATATTGATATCTTTGTGGAACAGAAATTTGGAGGAGAGGACAAATGGAAAATATTGACTAAATACTCCATGACGTATATTTAGATGTCCGCAACATTCATGAATGTGTTAGGATACATTTAGTGTCTTAACAAATAAACTGTAATTGACTTTTGATTTCTCAACCCTTTTCATGTCATGTCCAGTGGAAATACAGACAAGAAGCATGGATGTCCATTCTTCAGCTTCTGGAGCGAGACCTTGCCCAAACTGTACCAAGGCCTGTGTTAGCACTGCAATCATTTTAGAAGAAAAAGTGGCCACTGAAGACCTTGGGGGCTTCATGAATGCATTTGCTCTGTTCTTTGGTCTCATTTATGCCCTTAATACAGGGGTGTCAGACTCCAGTCCTGGGGGGCCACAGTGTCTGCTGGTGTTTGTTCCAACAGGAGCTCCCAATTACTTAATTAATGTCATAATTTACTCAGGCAAGCTCATCTAAAACTTACATATTCTATTTTCATAGCCGATTCCTTACAATTTGTTGAGTACTCAAAACATTGAAGCCACAGAACACTTCAGGGTCTGGCGAGAAGTGTTACATGAATTAAGTCTGACACTCCTGCCTTAATACGAGTATCCAAATGGTCCGAAATACAGATTTGAGGCAGTGCAGGGTCTGGGTCTTGGAGATCAGTGCTCTAACAGAGTCCAGATGCTGAAGAATAAACTGTCGAAGGTGTAGGTCTGCTCTGTTCTCCATTCTTGTCTGCATTGGAGAACAAGGTCAGAGTAGCAGATTGGATAAACTGAAATAAGGTTTTAGTTTTCATTTTCTTTATTATAATCCCAAGGTGAAAGATCCATACATTTAAGCCAGTATTTTGTGGTCATGTTCTCCTGTCACCAGCCAGAAGTACTGGTAGCTGTGCATGGGAATAAAGAGGAGACCCAGATGCATTTTGAAGGTTTATTGGTTCCATTGCAACAAGCAGACACTGGAATTCCTCAGGGACCTGGGGAGAGAAGGAGCACATGAGCACTGTAGCCTGGGCAACAAAGCAGTGGAGCACTAGGAGAGGAAGACCCTTACCTGCCAGCCATCCTGTTACACTGGGAATCGTTCATCCTCCTCGTCAGTCTCCTCTCTATGGAACTCCTCTCGCTCATCTTCATCCTCATCCCGAAAGCTCGCCCACGACGACTCCTCACCTTTAAACAGTTCAGCTGCATATTCCTCCGACGCCACGGGTCCCTCTTCAGAGTCATCCCAGGCGTCCCAGGAATCCACCTCTACCGCTGCCGGACTGTCGACTGCTGCAGACTCCTCTGGCCGAGAGTCCACTTGCCTAGCTTCTCCTTCAGCATGGGACCCCAAACCTGGAACCGCGTCTTCCCCTGACCAACGGGCTCCTTCCACCGAGTCCATTTTAGCACCGGGATGCTCCAAGGGCAGCAGGTGACTGGTCACTAGGCCGCTCCTCTGACCTGGTGGCAATACAGACGAGAAAGAAGGATTGAGGAGTTACGGATTAAGAACACAGGTCTATTGGACGCATGGGTATAGAGGGACTGCAAGTCGACGCACTTGCAAGTCAGAAGAACAGAGGCAAGAGTCACAGCACCAGTATACCCACCTTCCGCCCGGTCCCCAGCACACCTGGAGTCACAGCAAGCGCACACAGCATGGTTCCCATACAGCTCCTCCCACCTGTTCACAAGAGGAGAGGGTCACAGGCCTGTTTTCCCCCCCATCACAGACTGCCCAGAGCAGCAGCCTGCTGCAATAGAGGTACCTTTTAGCTTTTCGGTTGTAGGTGCAGGATTTGGCGCCTGGAGTCACATGTTCTGCCACAGTCATGGTGCAGTGCATGTACAGCTCAGTCATCCCATGCTGTAGGGGAGCAGACAACATACAGGGGGGGGGGGGGGGGGTGGCGGCTTCAAATCACTATAAAAAAGGTTCTCCCACATCCTCGGGAAAAGGCTTCCTATAGATCTTGGCTCAGCAATGGTGGAAAAGTCACACAGTGGGTTCCATCGTAGCAGCATGCATTGGATACCTCGGACAGGGTCTTCTGAAACAGGAAGGCGTCGATGGTGAAGCGGAGAACGTCCTTCCTCGTGTACGGCACGAACCTGGACTGGCACCCATCAGCCTTGCTGTCTACCAGGCACCTGTGGGCAAGCAGAGACCTTGGCATCTTGACCAGAAGACGGGGTGAAAGCTGGTTAAGCCACCGAGAATACGGCCTTACCCAAAGTTGTCAATCACGGTGAACCTGGGCTTGGAGTGCCGATCCGGAGAGGCCGTGGCATAGCAGGACTGGATGAACAGCCGCTGCCCTTCAGTGGCAAAGTAGCCTGTGGCCTGGAAGTACATGGGCTGACCCAGGTAGTAGATGTTCTTTGGGGAGAGTCTGATCCACTGCTCTGTGAAAGCAGGGCAGGGTTATGCATCCATGCACACACCACCCCCACAAGCAGCCAGCAGTTACAGATACCGTACCATTGGTGGTGACCAGGATGTAGCCATGTCTGTTCTTCAGCTCTCTGAAGAAGGCAGATTTGTCCATGCCTGGAAGGGTGCTGCCATGCTGGGGGAATGTGGGCTGGTAGCCAATCTTGTAGGAATAGTGGAACCTGCAAAGGCAGTACAGCAGAGCAGATCAGGAAGGAGGCAGCCAATTGCCTCCAATTACTGCTCTACACCTCAGATGAAGCAAATCCATACCGGTTGTAGACCAGCTGGATGGGCACAGTGAAGGACACGCCCCGGATTACTGGGTGTGAAGAAGTTGGCGGGGAGTAGCGCAGAGTGTTGGAGTACACCAGTCGGCCATTAATGATCTACAGGATTAAGTTGGACACCATGGAAGAGGGATGAGCCAATATGAAGATACTGGAACCAGCATCACGGCTATCCAGTTGACATTACCTCCCAGAAATTGCGTAGCATGCAACATTGCAAGCTGTGAAACCACACGGCTACTTACCGATCGATTGTTCCCACACTCGTTCAGCCCGTAGATGAAGTAGTAGTAGTGCTCAGTGGTCTTACTGACGGCGCAGCTCCCCAGCATGAGCTCCGAAGGCCTGCACCTGAAGCCGTTGATGTTCTTATGCACTGCCACGTACATCTTACTGTAGTCTCCCCACACTGCAACGCCTCGGTTCTGGACCTTCTTGGGATGCACTCCTTTCTGCAGGTTGACACCGGGGAACAGGATGCGCCTCAGGTCATCCGGCATGGGCTCGCTGCCAGTGGCCGGCCGGAGTTTCTTTGGGTCTACCAGAGGAGCCGACGCCTGGATGAACATGGGGAGAACGCGGTAGTGCTTGGACAGCGTCTTGATGTCGGAGGATTCCTTTGAAGTCTCATTGTCACTGTCGGCAAAGACCGGTGTAGGGAATAATACTCCTACACAGAGGCAGAGAGCAATGCAGAACAGCTTCATTGCACAGAGAACAAGCACGTGACAACGCCACTGGAAAGAGAGGATTAAACAACAGCACTGCAATGCCTCTGCAATAACCACTAAACCCCCCGTTCACTCACAGACACACTAGCCCAGAAAGTGATAATCACTAGGGCACTGCTCCTGCTCTATATAGGGCTAGACGTAAATAACAAACAGCTGCTATTGTGATCTCTCAATTAACACATCCAGCTGAATCATCCCTAGTGGTATCTGCTGCTTGTATGTTGTGTGTAATGCCTGGTTACATTTATTAATGTGTTTGTTATATCCAGTGAATTAGAGGGCTAGGTCTGTCTATTATGTTGTTCACATAAGTTGAAGTGCCTATAGCTTTCAAATTGCAGTTTAAATTAATTGTTTCACAAATTACACCTAATCAAGCCATTGTTAAAGCTAAGGGCAGCTGCATTGTCTGGAATTCATTTGGAAAAGGCGTTAATTGCTGGAACCCTGTTGATTTACTTAACGTGGTTGAAATGGCCCTCGTGAGCATCGCTTGCTCAACGAGCTTGTCAGGGCGTTTGTTTTGTCAGAGGACGATATGTTTACTGCAATACATGCTACAGAAGTAAAGGAAGTCTGTTTCATGAAAAATGAATCCGTATTGTCAGCTCCTCCTTAATTATTATCATTATTGGTAGTATTTCATGTTACAACCGATGTATGATTACTGCAGCTTCAAAATTCCAGGCGAGGTTCTTTTGGGTCTATGTAGCACCTTTTGGTTCTTGCAACCACATTTGGAAGCTTTTCTTTTTGAAAAGGGTTAATTGAAAGAAACTATTATTGATACATTATTTTGCAGGCATCCTATGAGGATCATAGGTTGTATTAAAGTGCCAAGATGTCATGTGTCTAGCTGCTGAATTGCACTGTTTGTCTTCAGACTTCCTTTTCTAGTATTGTATTGTTGCTTGATGAGATGCGAGTTTTCTTTGACTTATAAACTTTGGTCATGCACAGTAAGTGCTACAGTATACAGCATTGTTTTCACACATCATTATTTTGTCTATATTTAAAAGTTAAAGCATATACTGTTGTATATACAACAACAATAAACAACAAACAGTTACTCAAAATGGGATACAACTAACCTAATATATTTTATAATTCAGCTTTTATGGATGAAAAGGGTGTTTCACAAATTGTAACATACATGGTTCCATTTTGAGCCATTTGGTTCCATGCTGTGGGATCTCTAGGGTTCCTACCATAGAGCTTCAGGAAATGGTTCTCTAATGCAGCATTTATTGTAGGTGTCTGCCTGCGTACAGTGAGTCGGTTCTCCCCGATCCCGCGTGGGTTTATGACAGGTTTCTTTCTTCCCACAGCCCAATGGCATGCTGCTTAGGCTAATTGACTACACCAAATTGCCCTGTAGTCATATGTGTGTTTTGCCTTGCAATGGTCTGCCTTTGGGTTTAGACAAGGTTTAGACGAGGCAGATCATGTCTTACTAATTTACTGGTGTTTTTTTAACACGCAACTGCAGCTGTAGATCATGTGAAAGCATATGATAAGATATACTTAGATTTTCAGAAAGATAATGATAAGGTTCCACAACAAAAACTGATCCTCAAATTGGAAGCTGTAGGCATTCAGGGTAATGTAAGTAGATGGATTATGAACTGGTTGATGTTTAGGAAACAGAGGGTGTCGATTAGAGGAGTTGCCTCTAACTGGAGTGAGGTTGTTAGTGGAGTTCCACAGGGATCAGTATGAGGGCCTTTGCTTTTTCTAATCTATATTAATGATCTGGACTCTGGGATAGTTAGCAAACTTGTCAAATTTGCAGATGATACTAAAATAGGTGGCTCAGCAGATACAATCTCTGCAGCACAGGCTATTCAGAGGGACTTGGATAATATTCAGTTGTGGGCCGACACCTGGCAGATGAAATTCAATGTGGACAAGTGCAAGGTAAGACATGCAGGTCACAAAAATGTCCAGTATAATTACACTCTGGGAGGAATAGAACTAGATGAAGTAACGCATGAGAAAGACCTAGGAATCTATGTGGACTCCTCACTTTCTCCATCCAAACAATGTGGGGAAGCAATAAAAACGGCAAACAGGATGTTAGGGTATATTGTCAAAAGTGTAGAATTGAGAACAAGGGCAGTGATGTTCAGACTGTACAATGCACTAGTTAGAGCTCATATGGATACTGTGGACAGTTCTGGGCTCCACACTTCAAGAAAGATATCGCTGCTCTAGAGGCAGTTCAGGGGAGAGCAACTTTTCCAGATCAGCAGGGACACACGCACCCGGGGACACAAATTGGAAATTGGGCTTCAAGGCAGACGGACAACAGGAGACACTTCTTCACACAGAGAGTTGTCACAATGGCCTCCTCTCATTTGTAAACTTTCCTAGTTCTTATGTTCTTATGTTCTTATGATAAGAGAGACAGGAGTACAGAAATCTGGTTTTAAGGCTTCAGTGTTTTCTTTACTCTTTTTACATTTTTTGTATAACAAAATGTTTAACAAAAATATAGAATACAGTAGCAGCTGTTAACCATTCACACATAAAAAATAAGAAAATCATACAATTACGATGTCTGTGGCAATCAGGGTTGTCATCCGGATGATATTTTACCGGACTGTCTGGTATTTGTATCTACATTGTCCCCGTCTGGTATTTTAGAAGATGTCCGGTCTTTTTAACCACTGTAATCTATTGGAGATGTGTTATAATCAGTGTACAATTAGCCCTCAGCTGAGAAGGTAAAGGCGTCCTAGAATTACAGTTAATTAAAAATAATGTATTCTGTACTAACAGCATACAACTATACCTTACATATGATGTTAATTGATATGTCTAGAAGAGTTGAAAGGTGGGGGAGAGAGTGGAGCAGCTCAGTGACCTCAGCTCCATCTGCAGGCTCCGCGGCGCTGCGATGAGCCCGATTCCAGCTCCGATCCTGGCTAACCCTGAACGCTGGTCTGAACTGCTGCAGGTCATGAGTGTCGAAGAATAAAGACTCCAGTTGGAATTTGGGTTCAGAGTTATCCAAAGCTCTTTATTATGCAAACGAACAAACACATGCTGTACAAATCTACATGTAAAGGCTAAAGTGGGAGCTGTCAGCAGCAACAGCATCTTATTAACAAGAGTCTGGAACACAATTGGAACAGCACCATTGCATTGTGTTATTTGGCCACTAGATGGCACTGTCTGAAAAACACACAAACTATACAACCTATCCTAAATAACTGACAAAGCAACAACAAACTATTTGAAAGTAAAAATATATATGAAACTCCCACTGAACAATGAAATTAAATTAACATTGAAATGGCCCTGAAATCAGGACCGGTGTAAAGTGCAAACAAACCATAATAGTTAAAAAAATTAAGTTCTGTTTTGACTCGACCTCAGCTAGTATAAGCAATTCAATTTCACGGTCTGAAAAAAATAAATGTCTTGGTACTCATTGCCATCATGCAACTGTCTTCCCAACAGAGTAGCACATTTGCACTTGGCCTCTTAAAGGGATGTTTTCTTCAATATATGGTTAATTGAGGGCGGTTCTGTATGCAAATGATCACAAGCACACACAAGGAGGTTACAATCAGTATTTACCAGTGTTGATTACTTAATTGTAACGAGCTCCTGTACACTATGAGCCCTGTTACACAGGCACTTTTTGACAGAGCACATGTGGGGGCCACACGAAGACCCACCGATCATTCCACACCATCCCTAACAAAATCCCTAGCCCGACTACGCCACTTCAATATTTGCATTAAAGTGAGGGAGAAGAAACTCACGTCACCCCTATATTAGAAGGCGCAACGCAGGTCTGCACCCGTCCCAGAGGACCACCATGGACAGATCAAACAATTCAACTGATTTAATAACGTATTTATTCTCCGGACCTTGTATCAATTCGGGGAATGTTTACTAACCTAATTAAAAGCCTTAAGCATCTCTGTCTCGGTCATCCTTCCTTGCCCATTAATCCAGCTTTTATTATTATTATTATTTTAATTTCTTGGCAGTCGCCCTTATCCAGGGCGACATGCAACATAAGTGCCAAGCATTGGCACCCAGGAAGAAGTTTGCCATTGCCTCACTTGCATTCACCGCAGATCCACTTCTTCAGGATGTACCATGGCAAGGGTGGAGACCTTGGAGACAAGATGAAGCGCCTTATTACTAAACTTGATGAGAAACGTTCTGAAAGTAGACTATCTATTGGCAGTGTATATATCAATCCTATAGGGATAAGTAAAATGTTTGTCGGGTTTGTAAAGGACATGCACAATGAGATGCTGAATGAAGGTTATCAAAGACCTGCTTGGTAAGATTTTATCAATGCCTTTCAAAAATCTTGTGCACTGCTCTTGTGGGACTTCGATATTGAGATCTTTGTGGAACAGATGTTGGAGGAGAGGACAAATGGAAAATATTGACTAAATACTACATGACATATATTTAGATGTCCGCAACATTCATGAATGTGTTAGGATACACTTAGTGTGTTCTCATTAACCTTAACAAATAAACGGTCGTTGACTTTTGATTTCTCAACCCTTTTCATGTCATGTCCAGTGGAAATGCAGACAAGAAGCATGGATGTCCATTCTTCAGCTTCTGGAGCGAGACCTTGCCCAAACCGTACCACAGGCCTGTGTTAACATTGCAATCATTTTAGAAGAAAAAGCGGCCACTGAAGACCTTGGGGGCTTCATGAATGCGTTTGCTCTGTTCTTTGGCCTCATTTATGCCCTTAATACAGGGGTGTCAGACTCCAGTCCTGGGGGGCCACAGTGTCTGCTGGTGTTTGTTCCAACAGGAGCGCCCAATTACTTTAATTAATGTCATAATTTACTCAGGGAGGCTCATCTAAAACTTACATATTCTATTTTCATAGCCGATTCCTTACAATTTGTTGAGTACTCAAAACATTGAAGCCACAGAACACTTCAGGGTCTGGCGAGAAGTGTTACATGAATTAAGTCTGACACTCCTGCCTTAATACGAGTATCCAAATGGTCCGAAATACAGATTTGAGGCAGTGCAGGGTCTGGGTCTTGGAGATCAGTGCTCTAACAGAGTCCAGATGCTGAAGAATAAACTGTCGAAGGTGTAGGTCTGCTCTGTTCTCCATTCTTGTCTGCATTGGAGAACAAGGTCAGAGTAGCAGATTGGATAAACTGAAATAAGGTTTTAGTTTTCATTTTCTTTATTATAATCCCAAGGTGAAAGATCCATACATTTAAGCCAGTATTTTGTGGTCATGTTCTCCTGTCACCAGCCAGAAGTACTGGTAGCTGTGCATGGGAATAAAGAGGAGACCCAGATGCATTTTGAAGGTTTATTGGTTCCATTGCAACAAGCAGACACTGGAATTCCTCAGGGACCTGGGGAGAGAAGGAGCACATGAGCACTGTAGCCTGGGCAACAAAGCAGTGGAGCACTAGGAGAGGAAGACCCTTACCTGCCAGCCATCCTGTTACACTGGGAATCGTTCATCCTCCTTGTCAGTCTCCTCTCTATGGAACTCCTCTCGCTCATCTTCATCCTCATCCCGAAAGCTCGCCCACGACGACTCCTCACCTTTAAACAGTTCAGCTGCATATTCCTCCGACGCCACGGGTCCCTCTTCAGAGTCATCCCAGGCGTCCCAGGAATCCACCTCTACCGCTGCCGGACTGTCGACTGCTGCAGACTCCTCTGGCCGAGAGTCCACTTGCCTAGCATCTCCTTCAGCATGGGACCCCAATCCTGGAACCGCGTCTTCCCCTGACCAACGGGCTCCTTCCACCGAGTCCATTTTAGCACCGGGATGCTCCAAGGGCAGCAGGTGACTGGTCACTAGGCCGCTCCTCTGACCTGGTGGCAATACAGACGAGAAAGAAGGATTGAGGAGTTACGGATTAAGAACACAGGTCTATTGGACGCATGGGTATAGAGGGACTGCAAGTCGACGCACTTGCAAGTCAGAAGAACAGAGGCAAGAGTCACAGCACCAGTATACCCACCTTCCGCCCGGTCCCCAGCACACCTGGAGTCACAGCAAGCGCACACAGCATGGTTCCCATACAGCTCCTCCCACCTGTTCACAAGAGGAGAGGGTCACAGGCCTGTTTTCCCCCCCATCACAGACTGCCCAGAGCAGCAGCCTGCTGCAATAGAGGTACCTTTTAGCTTTTCGGTTGTAGGTGCAGGATTTGGCGCCTGGAGTCACATGTTCTGCCACAGTCATGGTGCAGTGCATGTACAGCTCAGTCATCCCATGCTGTAGGGGAGCAGACAACATACAGGGGGGGGGGGGGTGGCTTCAAATCACTATAAAAAGGTTCTCCCACATCCTCGGGAAAAGGCTTCCTATAGATCTTGGCTCAGCAATGGTGGAAAAGTCACACAGTGGGTTCCATCGTAGCAGCATGCATTGGATACCTCGGACAGGGTCTTCTGAAACAGGAAGGCGTCGATGGTGAAGCGGAGAACGTCCTTCCTCGTGTACGGCACGAACCTGGACTGGCACCCATCAGCCTTGCTGTCTACCAGGCACCTGTGGGCAAGCAGAGACCTTGGCATCTTGACCAGAAGACAGGGTGAAAGCTGGTTAAGCCACCGAGAATACGGCCTTACCCAAAGTTGTCAATCACGGTGAACCTGGGCTTGGAGTGCCGATCCGGAGAGGCCGTGGCATAGCAGGACTGGATGAACAGCCGCTGCCCTTCAGTGGCAAAGTAGCCTGTGGCCTGGAAGTACATGGGCTGACCCAGGTAGTAGATGTTCTTTGGGGAGAGTCTGATCCACTGCTCTGTGAAAGCAGGGCAGGGTTATGCATCCATGCACACACCACCCCCACAAGCAGCCAGCAGTTACAGATACCGTACCATTGGTGGTGACCAGGATGTAGCCATGTCTGTTCTTCAGCTCTCTGAAGAAGGCAGATTTGTCCATGCCTGGAAGGGTGCTGCCATGCTGGGGGAATGTGGGCTGGTAGCCAATCTTGTAGGAATAGTGGAACCTGCAAAGGCAGTACAGCAGAGCAGATCAGGAAGGAGGCAGCCAATTGCCTCCAATTACTGCTCTACACCTCAGATGAAGCAAATCCATACCGGTTGTAGACCAGCTGGATGGGCACAGTGAAGGACACGCCCCGGATTACTGGGTGTGAAGAAGTTGGCGGGGAGTAGCGCAGAGTGTTGGAGTACACCAGTCGGCCATTAATGATCTACAGGATTAAGTTGGACACCATGGAAGAGGGATGAGCCAATATGAAGATACTGGAACCAGCATCACGGCTATCCAGTTGACATTACCTCCCAGAAATTGCGTAGCATGCAACATTGCAAGCTGTGAAACCACACGGCTACTTACCGATCGATTGTTCCCACACTCGTTCAGCCCGTAGATGAAGTAGTAGTAGTGCTCAGTGGTCTTACTGACGGCGCAGCTCCCCAGCATGAGCTCCGAAGGCCTGCACCTGAAGCCGTTGATGTTCTTATGCACTGCCACGTACATCTTACTGTAGTCTCCCCACACTGCAACGCCTCGGTTCTGGACCTTCTTGGGATGCACTCCTTTCTGCAGGTTGACACCGGGGAACAGGATGCGCCTCAGGTCATCCGGCATGGGCTCGCTGCCAGTGGCCGGCCGGAGTTTCTTTGGGTCTACCAGAGGAGCCGACGCCTGGATGAACATGGGGAGAATGCGGTAGTGCTTGGACAGCGTCTTGATGTCGGAGGATTCCTTTGAAGTCTCATTGTCACTGTCGGCAAAGACCGGTGTAGGGAATAATACTCCTACACAGAGGCAGAGAGCAATGCAGATCAGCTTCATTGCACACAGAACAAGCACGTGACAACGCCACTGGAAAGAGAGGATTAAACAACAGCACTGCAATGCCTCTGCAATAACCACTAAACCCCCAGTTCACTCACAGACACACTAGCCCAGAAAGTGATAATCACTAGGGCACTGCTCCTGCTCTATATAGGGCTAGACGTAAATAACAAACAGCTGCTATTGTGATCTCTCAATTAACACATCCAGCTGAATCATCCCTAGTGGTATCTGCTGCTTGTATGTTGTGTGTAATGCCTGGTTACATTTATTAATGTGTTTGTTTTATCCAGTGAATTAGAGGGCTAGTTCTGTCTATTATGTTGTTCACATAAGTTGAAGTGCCTATAGCTTTCAAATTGCAGTTTAAATTCATTGTTTCACAAATTACACCTAATCAAGCCATTGTTAAAGCTAAGGGCAGCTGCATTGTCTGGAATTCATTTGGAAAAGGCGTTAATTGCTGGAACCCTGTTGATTTACTTAACGTGGATGAAATGCCCCTCGTGAGCATCGCTTGCTCAACGAGCTTGTCAGGGCGTTTGTTTTGTCAGAGGACGATATGTTTACTGCAATACGTGCTACAGAAGTAAAGGAAGTCAGCAATTAATCTGTATTGTCAGCTCCTCCTTAATCATTATTATTATTGGTAGTATCATAAACCTTTCACAAAACTATGCTATGCTATTACTGATTACCTTATTAATGAAATAAGCTTAGCTGTTCACTACGTTTCCCAATGCATGTTAATGTCAGTCTGCTTATCATTGCCACAGGATCCCACATGATAATTTGTATTCCATCATCCGAAAAGTTGTCCATCAAGGACAGGGCACATTAGATCCGTTAGCTACAAAATTTATATAATACTAATTAGCCAATAAATTGTATTTATAATATGCTATTCTCATATCAAATAGCGCTACAAGTCAAACAGTCAAAACAGACAAAATCAAACAGGCACAATATCAAACACAACAGTAGCAACGCAAGAGTATTTAAAAAAACTTGCAACTAAGACAAAGAGAGATCCTTAAAAGCTTTTTAAAAAAGGTGAGTTTAAAGAAATGTCTTAAAGATATGGAGTTTTGGGGCGATTACTAAAACGTTGCACAGCCGTGGAGTTGCTTCAGTAGCTTCAGCTTCAGCAACAGGGGTGCTGGAGAAATAAGAGCTTTAAAATATTTTTTTACAAAAATGTAAATAAATACAACCCTAATCGCACACAAACTACACCTCTCCATAAAGACACAAAAGCAGAATGCACGGTTCAACATTATATTGTTTATTTGAAAGAGGTTGATGGATTGAAACCATCCACTGCTATGTTTCCACTACCACTGAGCTACATCCCCAATGCCAGCCTGCTTCTCTCAAACTTTGTATTTCTTTCAACAACAAACTAACAAGCCAAAAGAGAAAGAAAAGAGTAGTGTTGGGGTCGTTACTCACAAGAAGTAATATATTACATTGTATTCTTTACTCATATAAACAGTAACAAGATACTTTACTTATTACTCTCTGGGCAAAGTAATTAGTTACTTTACTATTAGATTACTTTGCATTTCACCCCAAACGTTGCGGGACCTCATTAAACAATTACAAAGTTACACCCACACATGCGGTCGAATAAAGACAGAAACATACTGTTATCTCTTGCTGTTCTAATAAAGCGCCACAGGAAAACCAGGCCATTGTCGGAAGTCCACGCCCTGATGTGGGAGGAGCGGAGCGATTGTGGGTTTGGTTTGTGTCTCGTTTTAAAGACAGTGACAGAAAGCAACACTACGAGCGATAGAGCCTGGTGTGGAAAGGACTTTTGTGGCTGTCTTATTCTGTATGCTTTAGATGATTGGAGACAGCTAAAAATATACAAGTTTCTGTTAAGAGATATTAGGAATAGCTAAAAGGGTATAGACAACATTATATTCAGACAAGTGTGGAAGGAAAGTTAGAAATTCTCTCTCTCATACCTGTTTTACTCTCTTGTATACTTAAGAAAGATAAGGTCAAGCCAGAAGGTAGTTTGATTTCTATTTGTTATTTACGATGAGAAGCTTGGAGACAATGTCAAACAGTATGATTGTGAATGAAGTGCCTGCTCCCTAATCCATGTATTGATCTATGAACTCTGTCCTATAATGATATATATTCTGCTTAGATAACTCTCTAAGATAATATAGTAATGACTTTCTGATTGTAACCAGATCTTTGATTTCTATGTATAAAAGCTCTGACTGTTAAAATGAAGGCAGAGCAGCTTTGGGATCTTCTTGATTCACTGTTCCTCTCCACGCTGCGTGTATTAAAGGCTTTGCAACTACCGCTGCAACCTGATTGAAGATGATTGTTCACCACATTACATGGCGACGAGGATGGGATCGCTGACCCTGACGGAGTGGACCGGAGTGGCCAGACCAGTGACCAGCAAAGCCGCGCCGACAGAATAGAAAAAGGTAAGGGAACCTTTTTGAAAAAATCCCTACTGCGGTGCTTTGCTTTCACTTGTCTGCTCGCCTGGCCCTCTGACGATCAGGTAACGCGATCTATATTTTAATTAAACGTTGTTGCTTGCCTTACATCAAGTACTTGAGGCAGGAAATGTTTTATTGCGTGTAAAGAAACAAGGGTTTCTTAGGGTTACCATAGACTTGACTGTGTCTTCTTGTTTGTGAAGAAACAGGACTGTGTTTTCCTGTTTGGGTTCTCGCAGACAAAAGTGTGTTTGTAAACTGCAGCGTAGGTTTGACCTACTATTAGAAAAAAAAAAAAAACAGCACTAATTAATTGTTCAATATCTGATACACCGGTGATAATATAAAAGCACGTGTTTTATAGAACCATAAATGGTATGGTAAATTAAGAAACGTCATTAAGTTACATACAAGTTATATAAATGCAAACATATTGAAAAACATGTTTGTTATTATTCGTATATAGGATTTATTTTAATTTGTGTTTTGTTTTGTTATATTTTTATTTCTTTTTTACTTTTTTACATTTTCTTTTCTCTTTTCTCCCCTGTCATTTTATTGTTATTATTGTGCGTGCTTGTATGCCTTGGTAGTTGTTTACAAAATGTTACATAGAAAATGGGTGGTAACAGCTCCAGTAAAATGGGTAACCGCCACCCAAAGGTACAAATGTAAGGTATATGTATGATCATTATGGAAGTGAAGCGGTGCGCGATATGCACAAGTGGTTTGAGTGGACAATAGGTGACAGAAAGTTAAGGTTTCCAGAAGATGGGACTTTTGATTCAGATAGACTTGAGCACCTAAAAATGGTTTTGCAAACTAGGGATACAAAGACAGGAAAAGTAAACTGGAAAATATATATGATGTGGAATGATGAGTGTAAACTACGAAATGAGAAATCAAAACTTGCTAGCTTAAAACATTCATTAGCAACGGAAAAAGAAAAAGGCAAAATTAAATCTAGTTTAAACCAAATGCCTCAAAGACGCATAAAAAAGCAGTCTTCGGCATTAGTAAAAGCCCCAGATTCGGATAAAAGCGAGGACGAAGGGGATGATGACTGGGTCATGCCCCCCCTCCAAATGTCCAGGCGTGGCTCCGGCTCCTGCCTTTCAAGCCACTGCCTCTGCACCCCCATCCCCAGACAGTACAGTTGGCAGTGCAGCTACGTCTCCCCGTCCTGCACGTCCTCTTGTTGCCACTAGCCCTTCAGCGGACACCAGGGTCTCTCCGCGTCCACAGAGGCTGCGTAATTCTCCTCTCCGTCTCACACCCGAGCTGGGAGTATATACGCGCAGCCGCAGTTGGACACCCAAATGCCCATGCGAGAATTGCCCGGGCAGGCGGGGTGTCCTTCTGGTTATGTTGATCGCCCCATGTCCTCTAGTGAGCTACGCGCTATAGTTACTAATATCCCTTCAATGCGCGAAGATCCTGAGACTTTTAAGAAAGAGTTGGGTATCATTTTTACCTGTCATCGACCTTACTATGATGACGTGAACATTCTTTTGGACATGATTGTTCCCCAGGGTCTTATTCAACAATGAAAAGACGAGGCACAGTGGCCTGCCGATGCCCCTATAGTGGACCAGCTGCATTAAAGAAAATATTAGATGCCGTATTGACAGTGACTGGTCTAAAATTCAGGCATGTAAACAGAAACTTAGCGAGGAGCCTACAGATTACCTCGACCGCCTCCGTACAATGTTTAAAAAGCACGACGCTATCCCTGAAGAACAGACAGATACTCCTTTAGCACATGCCTTTGTAAATGGGCTTCTCCCGAAACTGCAGGCAGAAGTGAAACGAGTGTGTATTGATTGGGAAGTGAAAGATGTTAAAGGCATAGTAAATGTGGTTCGGCACTGCCATCGGCAGAGCGAAGAGAAATGTACTGATAATACTACAATAATACTACGAAATTGATGCAATTACAGATTCAGCATTACAGTGCACCGGGTTTAGAGGACGCTCACGGGGTAGGGGACGTGGTTTTCAGTCTGAGTCTCAACAAAACCAAGAAGCACCTAGTGTTTGTTTCAATTGTGGTGGCAAAGGCCATTGGTATCGAAACTGCACATATACGCAGTCTGATCCTTCCCCTCCCCATAACGAACAAGCCCCCAGGACTATGAAAAATCCCTTTCCTAAGGCATAGGGAGGCCAGAGAGAAACATCATCAGTATCACTGCTTCCATTAATTTCTACTTCACCAGACTCAGAACCCACAGTCTCACTAATACAACAAAAATAAAGGACAGTAATAATCGGAGTGGCAACAACAGAAGAACCTTTCCGTATTATGATCTGATGGACAGTGTTTTAGGCTGTCGTCCAGTCAACGATGTACAGTTCCGCGGAGACCCTCAGCATGGAAGGCGACCACAATTCCGTCTTTCTGGAAACAGGTATGATTGATTAATTCATAAATGGTATTGTTAAAAAGCGGTATTTTGACAAATAAATTGCCTGCTGCAGTAATAATGCAATTTGTTTGGAAGTTTGTTTGATAGTAATGCAATGAGTCTGGGTATGTTTGTCTATTTTATGTGATGCTAACTTTAGACGTGCTGAATACAATAGCATTATGTAAACCACATGGGGAGTCTGCTATATAAACATAATAAGCAAATCAGTTAAACGCGCTATTATGTTACTGTTTCAAAGCTATGCATTTAAAACAAAATGTAGGTTTTGTCCTCGATGTTGTCTGTAATTATTTTTATTATTTTTATTTCTGCAGAAGAACAGTCAGACTCATCTTCTCTACAGCCACCAGATGCGTCCTCAACAAGCTCCCCTTCCTCTGAACAAAGGCTTGAAAGAGATGCCAGGCTGTCTGGATCATCAGTGGGTGCTAGACCAGGCAGGTGCAATAGTTGATTGAATTAGCTAAAAACAATAGCTGACAGAATTAATGTAGCCACAAGACTGAAATACAAACTGATGAATGCTTTATAGACAAAACAGAATGAACATGAAGCTGTTAACAATATAAAGTACATTTTCAAACTACAGAGAATAATCTGCATTTCCTTCTCTTTTTTTCAAAATAAGTAAAAAAAGAAAAGCCAGTGCTTAAAGTGAATTGGTCAGCTATCTCCAGGAGTCAGATGACCGATACTACAGGCTGCAGGAGGAGAAATTAGAACTGGCAAGAAAGCGGCACAGGGATTACCTTCTTGAAAAACAAGCAGACCAGCTAAACAGAGACAGAGACAGAGATGCAAATCAACAGAATATAGCGCTGTTCATTGGGGTTTTATCCAACCTGGCAACGTCACTGGGGAAAAACCTTACAAAGACATAATGTTTTAAAAGCAGGCACTTTATATTTTTGTAAAAGTTTGTGTGTATGTATATAAAGTTTGTACATTGTATATTTTTTCTAAATAAAGTATTCTTTGTTCTAGCAATTTGCACCCGTTTGTTTTAAAGTTATCTTCCAAAAACACACTTGCACAGACTTTTTTTTTGACAAAAAGACAATATTACAAGTAATATTATTATTACGTATTATTACGTACATATTTTATTCTGCCGTTTTCTTTTTTTTTTTTTTATGTTGTTCACAGCAAAATGTGCAGATAGGGCTTTGCGAATGTTATCCGTAGTATGTCTGTTGTCTGGCACTGTGGTCACTGGCTGCACAAGCTGCTCTGACTGAGTACTGACCAGTCCTCATAATATTTTTCATTGCCTTCTTCACATATATTATGCAACACACAGCAGCTCACTACCATTTGTGTTGTCAGTGCCAGACTGCAGTCATTTCTCTTCAGCAGACACTGCCACCTTCCTTTCAGTCTGCCAAAAACATTTTCTACCACTGAACGTGCCCTGCTCAAGCAGTAATTGAAAACTCTCTGTAACTCAGTAAGCCATCCAGTGTCAGAGTATACAGTGAGGGAAAAAAGTATTTGATCCCCTGCTGATTTTGTATGTTTGCCCACTGACAAAGAAATGATCAGTCTATAATTTTAATGGTAGGTGTATTTTAACAGTGAGAGACCGAATAACAAAAAAAAAAATCCAGAACAATGCATTTCAAAAAAGTTATAAATTGATTTGCATGTTAACGAGGGAAAGAAGTATTTGACCCCTTCGACTTAGTACTTGGTGGCAAAACCCTTGTTGGCAATCACAGAGGTCAGACGTTTCTTGTAGTTGGACACCAGGTTAGCACACATCTCAGGAGGGATTTTGTCCCACTCCTCTTTGCAGATCCTCTCCAAGTCATTAAGGTTTCGAGGCTCGAACCTTCAGCTCCCTTTGATGCGGTGCAGTTATCCTGTCCCCTTAGCAGAAAAACACCCCCAAAGCATAATGTTTCCACCTCCATGTTTGACGGTGGGGATGGTGTTCTTGGCGTCATTCCTCCTCCTCCAAACACGGCGAGTTGAGTTGATGCCAAAGAGCTTGATTTTGGTCTCATCTGCCCACAACACTTTCACCCAGTTCTCCTCTGAATCATTCAGATGTTCATTGGCAAACTTCAGATGGGCCTGTACATGTGCTTTCTTGAGCAGGGGGACCTTGCAGGCGCTGCAGGATTTCAGTCCTTCACGGCGTAGTGTGTTACCAGTTGTTTTCTTGGTG
Source organism: Amia ocellicauda (assembly GCF_036373705.1). Lineage (NCBI taxonomy): Eukaryota > Metazoa > Chordata > Actinopteri > Amiiformes > Amiidae > Amia > Amia ocellicauda. The sequence continues at coordinate 22,888,295 of NC_089863.1, forward strand.
ACTATGGTCCCAGCTGCCTTGAGATCATTAACAAGATCCTCCCGTGTAGTTCTGGGCTGATTCCTCACCGTTCTCATGATCATTGAAACTCCACGAGGTGAGATCTTGCATGGAGCCCCAGACCGAGGGAGACTGACAGTTATTTTGTGTTTCTTCCATTTGCGAATAATCGCACCAACTGTTGTCACCTTCTCACCAAGCTGCTTGGCGATGGTCTTGTAGCCCATTCCAGCCTTGTGTAGGTCTACAATCTTGTCCCTGACATCCTAGGACAGCTCTTTGGTCTTGGCCATGGTGGAGAGTTTGGAATCTGATTGATTGAGTGCTTCTGTGGACAGGTGTCTTTTATACAGGTAACGAGCTGAGATTAGGAGCACTGCCTTTAAGAGAGTGCTCCTAATCTCAGCTCGTTACCTGTATAAAAGACACCTGGGAGCCAGAAATCTTGCTGATTGATAGGGGATCAAATACTTATTTCCCTCATTAACATGCAAATCAATTTATAACTTTTGTGAAATGCGTTTTTCTGGATTTTTTTGCTGTTATTCTGTCTCTCACTGTTAAAATACACCTACCATTAAAATTATAGACTGATCATTTCTTTGTCAGTGGGAAAACGTACAAAATCAGCAGGGGATCAAATACTTTTTTCCCTCACTGTATCTGATCTGTGGAAATCGTGCTTATCGTTGGCTCCCTGACAATTGGTCAGGTTCCTGCTATATTGGCTACATCACCCCCGCCATGAGATCTCTTTCAGAACCCCCTAAAGGCCATTGGCGTAATGAAAGAGATAGCTCTGAAACTGAGCGTTTCTTTTCCATATTGATCTCCCCATATGGTATTGGGTGCACTATACAGGAGGTTTAGATACTGGCCTCAATTCTAGAGGAGGTTAGCAATAAAACAACAGAATCTATAGATTATATAACAATAGAGATGACTGCCATACGCACCACAGTCTTGCAGAATCGCTTAGCCCTAGATTTCTCTCTGGCGGTTAAAGGGGAGGTGTGTGCTCTTATTGGTAAAGAATGTTGTACCTACATTCCTGACAACAATGAACAGATTCATGATCTCACGGATCACATTCGTAAAGAAGTTACTAAAATCCACCAGACCTCGGAGTGGTCTCTGGAGAGCTGGATAAGTGGCTCCATAGGAAGAATTGGTGCTATTATAGCCCAGAGTCTGCTTTTTATCCTTGGCATACTCATTCTTCTCTACATTTGTTTTGTACTGATCAAGTGTTGCTGTGCTTGCACTGCTAGAGAAATGCAGAACAGCCTTACTCCTCTTGAAATAAAGGAGTCTGTTAAAATAATGTATGAGGAAATGCTGCAAGAACGCAGTGATATAATGGATCTTATGAATATAACCTAATTACACTGAATGATGTCCACTATTCCCCCTGAGGTTAAGGTTTAAACTCTAGGGTCTCATCTAGGCTCTGTACATATGTATGATTGTCCTTCATAGGACAAAATGGGGGAATGTGGAAGGACAGTTAGAAATTCTTTCTCTCATACCTGTTTTACTCTCTTGTATACTTGTATACCAGAAGGACAGGCCAGAAGGTAGTTTGATTTCTGTTTGTTATTTACGATGAGAAGCTTGGAGACAATGTCAAACAGTATGATTGAAGTGCCTGCTCCCTAATCCATGTATTGATCTATGAACTCTGTCCTATAATGATATATATTCTGCTTAAATAACTCTCTAAGATAATATAGTAATGAATTTCTGATTGTAACCAGATCTTTCTTAAATGTGTTTGAAAGCCTCTGACTTTTAAAATGAAGGCAGAGCGACTTTGGGATCTTCTTGATTCACTGTTCCTCTCCACGCTGCATGTATTAAAGGCATTGCAACTAACGTTCCAACCTGATTGAAGATTGTTCTTCTTCCACACAAGCATTATGCTACCGTAAGAAAACGTTTCCATGTGCAACACTAAAATTAATATTTGCAATTTATGATTATTATTGTAATCATCATCAAGATATGTGCTATTAGATGTGTATTTTAAATGGCTTAACTTGACTCCCATAACTCATTACTCTTACTACAGATTTGTAACTGCAAACGACAATTAATGTAATATTTTAAATTTACGCTGTAGACGTCCTTAACCAGGACAAGTTACAGTTGAAACAAAATATACATGTTTCACGGTTAATTGTACAATAACAGCAGCTACAATATAGCAGGTTATAATTGTACTAAAGTGTGCACGTTTCGCTCGTGGCATTTATAGACTGATGGACGCATTTATGAAACCAGTGCTTAATGTTTTAGAGGGAAACCCAGGTCCGCAGTATTTATTTATTCATTCATTGAACTTGTAAATGGGCACACGTTAACTAAATCGTGATCGGTTTCATACTGATTGTCTCTGAGGGGCTGTTATACAATAGACCTGCAAACCATCCACAGAACGACAGTCTGAAACACCGTCCAGTTGTTCGTAAAATATTAATAATATCGGCTGCTACCAATCCGATTACTATCCTTCAGTTTTGACATATTTTCCACAAATGCCAACCATGCCCCTGTGATGTAGTGATTGGCTAGGTACGTATTAAGCAGATCGACTGCAGACTAATAAGGATAATCATTAAGACATCATCTTGCCCCATGGGACTCTTTCTATAGGTCTTGTGAATTTGCTTCAAGGACACAAGCCAGAGCTCCCCAGCAGCACCAGTGGTGTAGTGGTATCATACAAGATTCCCATTCTTGTGACTCGGGTTTGATTCCCAGCTGACGCATCTAACACAGCCCGCTCTCTTTCTTGCTTTGATTGCACTTGTCATCTCATTTTTTTCTTCATTCCAGAATGCAGCGGGTAGACTTTTCTTTAGCAATTGACTGGATCATTTCTTTGTGAGGTTTTTCAATTTCAAAAACACAAAGACAATGCTTTCTGGGAGTTATATTTCAGTAATAAAATGAGGCACATTGGTGACAAACACAAGCCCTCTTTTGGAAACGATTGACACAATCATCTGCACAATAGGTAGTCATATTCTGCTGCAGCAGAGAAAAGGTAGTAATCCATCCCGTGTTATTTCACAGGAGTTCGTATGCATCCATTTCAAGTTCAAGAGCGGATGTGACAATTCCTGTAACTATTCACAAGTGGGAGCTACTTAAGGTGCAGCAACATTTCCTTTCCTTTTGAATTCTACCTCACTAATCTGCACACCTGTGCAATATAAGGGTTACTTGTGCTTTCTGAAGAAATTCCTTGTAAAATGCCAACACTCAGGATCAACCCAGGGACCTTTAGCTCTTCAGTTTAACAGTCCCAAATGAGCTATTTCAAAGTGAAAAGTCAAAGTGAAAGAAGCCCTGGCAGAACACAGTCATTGAAAAATTATTATTTTTTGTTCAAGACATAGGGAATTTCTTAATATGAACACGGCAAATCAAGTCAGGATGGCCTCCTTTGGAGGCTTGGCTTTGAATCCCACTTCTGACAAGGGATTTTTTTTACCACCCAGGAACACACACTCACCCGTTCTGGCGACAAGGACAACAGGATTTGAGAACTGTGCTGAAAACGACACTACACAAAGCAATCAATGTTGAAAGAAATTTTAATTTTCTTTCCCCAGATTTTTGGCACATATCTGGAAAAAACTCCCCAGTGATGTGGTTGAAGCTGAAAATGTGGGAACATTCAAAACCAGACTAGATAGGATCCTTGGATCACTTCATTATTAAATGGACACCAAAACAGGCACGATGGGGCAAAGCTATAGATTTATTTGGGGTCTCCCAGATCAGGTTAAATATTTATTTCAAAGTTAACGGTGTAGATACATTCAAAATATGGGCTTTGCAAACTAAGCATTTAGTCAAACTATTTCTCAAAATGTAGAGATTTATCATTATATAGAAATGTGGGTAAACTACTTAAGGATTTATTAAACCTGGAAAAATACAGTCTGTGAAAAAGGACACTCTGAAGCAAAAGGGCTCGGTGGTTACAGTTGGCAGCCCATAGATTTGCGCTTGCCTGATGTATTTCTCTCACTTGACACAGCAGGGTTTAGATTTCATTTAATCCAATTCATACCCCTCATCTACTAAGTGTTAAACTAGAGAGAGCATTAAATGTTTGGACACCATTTTGACAGCCACGCTCTGCAGAGTGAATCATGTGAAAGAATCTAGGGGAGGTAAAGAACGCTAACCACCACCAGGAAAGCAGCTAGAAACAAATACTGACAGCAATCAGCCAGCCTTCCTTTCTTTCTAAGCAGTCTGGATGATATGGTCCAAGACAGACAAGCTTATTTATTGGTTTGATCACTCTGGTTGTAGAGCAGCACAGAGGTTTGAATCTATTCTTGCGTCATCTATGATGCAGTTCCACCTCAAGCAACAACAATGAAGGAGATGCTTGCACCCACACAGGTTCAAATGTTGCTCACGGTGGCAACCCCGTTGGACTTCGAGTCCAACTCCTTCACAGCTCACTCTTTTGAGACAGCAGCCTTTGAGGATAGAATATTAAGGATACCGGTGCAAAAGTACCGGCTGGGGTTGTGGACTTCCCGATTGCTTTGAGCGTCAGAGAGGTTGGCTATAGATGGACTCCAATTAGTCAAGCACTACTGTTTGTAGAAAAAGGTCCCCATAACCTCCATCAGTTGGAATACCAGCAACTGCAGCAAGTCTGAAATATCAGAACAGGTGTCAAGACATGCAGGTAGAACCCTGTGCCACATGCAGTCTACAATAAGCTAGACTCAGCCCATGTCATCATAGGCCACTGCACACCTTTGACAGGGCCTCAGAATAGGGACCTCATGTCAGAAGTACTGGTAGCTGTGCATGGGAATAAAGAGGAGACCCAGATGCATTTTGAAGGTTTATTGGTTCCATTGCAACAAGCAGACACTGGAATTCCTCAGGGACCTGGGGAGAGAAGGAGCACATGAGCACTGTAGCCTGGGCAACAAAGCAGTGGAGCACTAGGAGAGGAAGACCCTTACCTGCCAGCCATCCTGTTACACTGGGAATCGTTCATCCTCCTTGTCAGTCTCCTCTCTATGGAACTCCTCTCGCTCATCTTCATCCTCATCCTGAAAGCTCACCCAAGACGACTCCTCACCTTTAAACAGTTTAGCTGCATAGTGCTCCGATGCCACGGGTCCCTCTTCAGAGTCATCCCAGGCATCCCAGGAATCCACCTCTACCGCTGCCGGACTGTCGACTGCTGCAGACTCCTCTGGCTGAGAGTCCACTTGCCTAGCTTCTCCTTCAGCATGGGACCCCAATCCTGGAACCGCATCTTCCCCTGACCAATGGGCTCCTTTCTGCCAAGTCCATTTTAGCACTGGGATGCTCCAAGGGCAGCAGGTGACTGGTCACTAGGCCGCTCCTCTGACCTGGTGGAGATACAGATGCAGAAGGATTGAGGAGTAACGGATTAAGAACACAAACAGCCAATAGGACGCGTGTGGAAGCCAAACCGAAACAATACAATATGGAGCAAACAGAATCCTGCAGTGCCAGGATCGGAGCCATTTGCATGCTGGGTATAGAGGGACTGCAAGTTGAAGTACTCGCAAGACAGTCAAAGAACGGAGGCAAGATTCATAGCACCAGTATACCCACCTTCCGCACGGTCCCCAGCACACCTGGAGTCACAGCACATTCACACAGCATGGTTCCCATACAGCTCCTCCCACCTGCTCACAAGAGGAGAGGGTCACAGGCCTGTTTTTTCCCCCCAGCAGCAGCCTGCTACAATAGAGGTACCTTTTAGCTTTTCGGTTGTAGGTGCAGGATTTGGTGCCTGGAGTCACATGTTCTACCAGAGTCATGGTGCAGTGCATGTACAGCTCAGTCATCCCATGCTGTAGGGGAGCAGACAACATACAGGGGGGGGGGTTGGCTTCAAATCACTATAAAAAGGTTCTCCCACATCCTCGGGAAAAGGCTTCCTATAGATCTTGGCTCAGCAATGGTGGAAAAGTCACACAGTGGGTTCCATCGTAGCAGCATGCATTGGATACCTCGGACAGGGTCTTCTGAAACAGGAAGGCGTCGATGGTGAAGCAGAGAACGTCCTTCCTCGTGTACGGCACGAACCTGGACTGGCACCCATCAGCCTTGCTGTCTACCAGGCACCTGTGGGCAAGCAGAGACCTTGGCATCTTGACCAGAAGACGGGGTGAAAGCTGGTTAAGCCACCGAGAATACGGCCTTACCCAAAGTTGTCAATCACGGTGAACCTGGGCTTGGAGTGCCGATCCGGAGAGGCCGTGGCATAGCAGGACTGGATGAACAGCCGCTGCCCTTCAGTGGCAAAGTAGCCTGTGGCCTGGAAGTACATGGGCTGACCCAGGTAGTAGATGTTCTTTGGGGAGAGTCTGATCCACTGCTCTGTGAAAGCAGGGCAGGGTTATGCATCCATGCACACACCACCCCCACAAGCAGCCAGCAGTTACAGATACCGTACCATTGGTGGTGACCAGGATGTAGCCATGTCTGTTCTTCAGCTCTCTAAAGAAGGCAGATTTGTCCATGCCTGGAAGGGTGCTGCCATGCTGGGGGAATGTGGGCTGGTAGCCAATCTTGTAGGAATAGTGGAACCTGCAAAGGCAGTACAGCAGAGCAGATCAGGAAGGAGGCAGCCAATTGCCTCCAATTACTGCTCTACACCTCAGATGAAGCAAATCCATACCGGTTGTAGACAAGCTGGATGGGCACAGTGAAGGACACGCCCCGGATTACTGGGTGTGAAGAAGTTGGCGGGGAGTAGCGCAGAGTGTTGGAGTACACCAGTCGGCCATTAATGATCTACAGGATTAAGTTGGACACCATGGAAGAGGGATGAGCCAATATGAAGATACTGGAACCAGCATCACGGCTATCCAGTTGACATTACCTCCCAGAAATTGCGTAGCATGCAACATTGCAAGCTGTGAAACCACACGGCTACTTACCGATCGATTGTTCCCACACTCGTTCAGCCCGTAGATGAAGTAGTAGTAGTGCTCAGTGGTCTTACTGACAGCGCAGCTCCCCAGCATGAGCTCCGAAGGCCTGCACCTGAAGCCGTTGATGTTCTTATGCACTGCCACGTACATCTTACTGTAGTCTCCCCACACTGCAACGCCTCGGTTCTGGACCTTCTTGGGATGCACTCCTTTCTGCAGGTTGACACCGGGGAACAGGATGCGCCTCAGGTCATCCGGCATGGGTTCGCTGCCAGTGGCCGGCCGGAGTTTCTTTGGGTCTACCAGAGGAGCCGACGCCTGGATGAACATGGGGAGAATGCGGTAGTGCTTGGACAGCGTCTTGATGTCGGAGGATTCCTTTGAAGTCTCATTGTCACTGTCGGCAAAGACCGGTGTAGGTAATAATACTCCTACACAGAGGCAGAGAGCAATGCAGATCAGCTTCATTGCACACAGAACAAGCACGTGACAAAGCCACTGGAAAGAGAGGATTAAACAGCAGCACTACAATGCCTCTGCAATAACCACTAAACCCCCAGTTCACTCACAGACACACTAGCCCAGAAAGTGATAATCACTAGGGCACTGCTCCTGCTCTATATAGGGCTAGACGTAAATAACAAACAGCTGCTATTGTGATCTCTCAATTAACACATCCAGCTGAATCATCCCTAGTGGTATCTGCTGCTTGTATGTTGTGTGTAATGCCTGGTTACATTTATTAATGTGTTTGTTATATCCAGTGAATTAGAGGGCTAGGTCTGTCATTTTTGTATTATGTTGTTCACATAAGTTGAAGTGCCTATAGCTTTCAAATTGCAGTTTAAATTCATTGTTTCACAAATTCCACCTAATCAAGCCATTGTTAAAGCTAAGGGCAGCTGCATTGTCTGGAATTCATTTGGAAAAGGCGTTAATTGCTGGAACCCTGTTGATTTACTTAACGTGGTTGAAATGCCCCTCGTGAGCATCGCTTGCTCAACGAGCTTGTCAGGGCGTTTGTTTCGTCAGAGGACGATATGTTTACTGCAATACGTGCTACAGAAGTAAAGGAAGTCTGTTTCATGAGCAATTCATCTGTATTGTCAGCTCCTCCTTAATTATTATCATTATTGGTAGTATTTCATGTTACAACCGATGTATGATTACTGCAGCTTCAAAATTCCAGGCGAGGTTCTTTTGGGTCTATGTAGCACCTTTTGGTTCTTGCAACCACATTTGGAAGCTTTTCTTTTTGAAAAGGGTTAATTGAAAGAAACTATTATTGATACATTATTTTGCAGGCATCCTATGAGGATCATAGGTTGTATTAAAGTGCCAAGATGTCATGTGTCTAGCTGCTGAATTGCACTGTTTGTCTTCAGACTTCCTTTTCTAGTATTGTATTGTTGCTTGATGAGATGCGAGTTTTCTTTGACTTATAAACTTTGGTCATGCACAGTAAGTGCTACAGTATACAGCATTGTTTTCACACATCATTATTTTGTCGATATTTAAAAGTTAAAGCATATACTGTTGTATATACAACAACAATAAACAACAAACAGTTACTCAAAATGGGATACAACTAACCTAATATATTTTATAATTCAGCTTTTATGGATGAAAAGGATGTTTCACAAATTGTAACATACATGGTTCCATTTTGAGCCATTTGGTTCCATGCTGTGGGATCTCTAGGGTTCCTACCATAGAGCTTCAGGAAATGGTTCTCTAATGCAGCATTTATTGTAGGTGTCTGCCTGCGTACAGTGAGTCGGTTCTCCCCGATCCCGCGTGGGTTTATGACAGGTTTCTTTCTTCCCACAGCCCAATGGCATGCTGCTTAGGCTAATTGACTACACCAAATTGCCCTGTAGTCATATGTGTGTTTTGCCTTGCAATGGTCTGCCTTTGGGTTTAGACAAGGTTTAGACGAGGCAGATCATGTCTTACTAATTTACTGGTGTTTTTTTAACACGCAACTGCAGCTGTAGATCATGTGAAAGCATATGATAAGATATACTTAGATTTTCAGAAAGATAATGATAAGGTTCCACAACAAAAACTGATCCTCAAATTGGAAGCTGTAGGCATTCAGGGTAATGTAATTAGATGGATTATGAACTGGTTGATGTTTAGGAAACAGAGGGTGTCGATTAGAGGAGTTGCCTCTAACTGGAGTGAGGTTGTTAGTGGAGTTCCACAGGGATCAGTACTAGGGCCTTTGCTTTTTTTAATCTATATTAATGATCTGGACTCTGGGATAGTTAGCAAACTTGTCAAATTTGCAGATGATACTAAAATAGGTGGCTCAGCAGATACAATCTCTGCAGCACAGGCTATTCAGAGGGACTTGGATAATATTCAGTTGTGGGCCGACACCTGGCAGATGAAATTCAATGTGGACAAGTGCAAGGTAAGACATGCAGGTCACAAAAATGTCCAGTATAATTACACTCTGGGAGGAATAGAACTAGATGAAGTAACGCATGAGAAAGACCTAGGAATCTATGTGGACTCCTCACTTTCTCCATCCAAACAATGTGGGGAAGCAATAAAAACGGCAAACAGGATGTTAGGGTATATTGTCAAAAGTGTAGAATTGAGAACAAGGGCAGTGATGTTCAGACTGTACAATGCACTAGTTAGAGCTCATATGGATACTGTGGACAGTTCTGGGCTCCACACTTCAAGAAAGATATCGCTGCTCTAGAGGCAGTTCAGGGGAGAGCAACTTTTCCAGATCAGCAGGGACACACGCACCCGGGGACACAAATTGGAAATTGGGCTTCAAGGCAGACGGACAACAGGAGACACTTCTTCACACAGAGAGTTGTCACAATGGCCTCCTCTCATTTGTAAACTTTCCTAGTTCTTATGTTCTTATGTTCTTATGATAAGAGAGACAGGAGTACAGAAATCTGGTTTTAAGGCTTCAGTGTTTTCTTTACTCTTTTTACATTTTTTGAATAACAAAATGTTTAACAAAAATATAGAATACAGTAGCAGCTGTTAACCATTCACACATAAAAAATAAGAAAATCATACAATTTCGATGTCTGTGGCAATCAGGGTTGTCATCTGGATGATATTTTACCGGACTGTCTGGTATTTTTATGTACATTGACCCCCTGTCTGGTATTTTAGAAGATGTCCGGTCTTTTTAACCACTGTAATCTATTGGAGATGTGTTATAATCAGTGTACAATTAAAACTTAAGCTGAGAAGGTAAAGGCGTCCTAGAATTACAGTTAATTAAAAATAATCTATTGTATTGCATTGTGTTATTTGGCCACTAGATGGCACTGTCTGAAAAATACACAACTGAGACTCTCCCAGGGGAGGGGTCAGGTATGCCCTCCCGGCAGTAGTGGCAGGTCCTCAAGAGAGGAGAGTCGGCGCCAGTGTCTTTTGCCATAAAGACCTAAGGGACGTAATGGCAAGGTCACTGGCGCTGGGGGAGGAGGCCTGCGGCAGCAGACAGCCGGGAGGGGAGAGACCACCCCCTCCCCCACCATTAGTAAAAAGAACAACTAGCGGGGTCTACCCAGTTCTCTCCCCAGTTGTACACAAAGCCTCTGCCCTGCCATCTGCTCGTCGGGCCTCGGCCACAAAGGAACCAGGGAGAACCTCCAGCACCACGGGCCCTGAGCCCAGTGGAGTTTCACCAGCCTTACCGGGTGGCGGGAGCCGAGCCCCCCCCAAAGTCTTCCTAGAGGATCAAGCGGTGAGGCAAATGATTGAAATGATGGGTGCTAGCGCTAAGCTAGGTGAGGGAGAAGAGAGGAGTGGGGAAGAGAAAGGTTTCTTTACATGATTGTTACGGAGCGGGTAATTGCCCTCACAGCCATTATGGCATTAATTATTATATCAATAAATGTGAGGAGCATTGCTGAGGTGAAAAAGAGAACTGATGTTTTAAACTCTCTGGCTGGTATGAAGGCGGATGTCATCTGTTTGCAGGAGTGCGGCATCCCGTTCCAAAAGGAATATAAAGATCTCCGGGACACTTGGACCCTAGGAGAATCCTTTAGGTCGGGGTCCAATGTGTCCCGAGCGGACGGGATTGCCGTACTCCAGAAAAACCCCTTCATAGAGGTAAAGGCATTTAAGGTTATAGAGGCGGGCAGACTGGCCAGCCTCGATTTTAAATACAAGGGGGCTGTATTGAGGCTGGTCAATGTCTATGCCCCCACCAGCCAGAGAGAGAGAGTCCTCTTTCTCCCTCAGCTACGCCCGCTCCTGATCGGCACCTTACCAGGTATCATTTCAGGTGATTTCAACTGTGCTCTGAGGGATGTAGACCGGAGTAAGCCCTGCAATGATAGATCCAGCAGGGACCTCGCTGCGTTCGTGGAGGACTTTGAACTGGGTGAGTTCTTCTGGCTCCTCCTTCTCCAGGATAGATCTCGTCCTCCTCAGTAAGCCACTGGAGAGGACCGCCATGTCTTCGGAGGCGGTCTTCTTTTCAGACCACAGGCTCCTGACGACAGAGGTGCTCATCCCGAGCACACGGGAGTCGGGGCCTGGGGTCTGGAAGTTTAACACCTCCCTGCTCGATGACCCTCGTGTTATTAAGACCTTTAGCAGACGCCTCGAGGAGTGGAGGACCCTGAAGGACCTTTTTGATTCTCCCATAGAGTGGTTGGAGAAGGTGAAGAAAAGGACCAAGGGCTACTTCATTCAGCTAGGGAAACGGAAAGCTCGTGAGAGGCGGGCGAGATATTCCCATCTAAACGCCCACCTCCAGCGACTGAGTCTTTTACAGCTCAGAGGCTTCGACCTAGCTGAGGAGGTGGCTCGGGTCAAACTGAGTCTCTCCGCCCTCTATCGGGAGGAGCAAGAGAAGATCAAGGTCCTTTCCAGGGTCCGCATCATGGAGGACGATGAGAAATGCAGCTGCTTCTTCTTCAACAAAACGAAGGAGAGGCGGCCTGCAATGTCCTCCATGATCGACTCCTCGGGGCAAGAGGTGGAGGGCAGAGAGGCTGTTGAGACAGTGGTGCGGGATTTCTACAGGGAGTTGTATGATCAGAAGGTGGTGGATCAAAATCTGATCCATCACTTTCTGTCCCTGTTGGAGTCCCGCAATGAGGGGGACGAGGAGGAGGAGGAGGATCCAGAGATCACCACCACTGAACTCTCCCAGGTGATAAAGAGTCTTAACTCTGGAAGGACACCGGGTCCCGATGGGATCCCTGCTGAGTTCTATAAGATCTTTTGGGAGGTGCTTAAAGAAGATCTGGCCCAGGTCTTGGGGTCGATGTACGGAGAGGGTAGATTGGCCCCTTCTATGAAGAAGAGTATCCTCTCCCTTCTTCACAAGAAGGGAGACCAAAAAGATCTGAGGAACTGGCGGCCGGTCAGCCTCCTGTGCACCGACTACAAGATACTGGCCAAAGCACTGACGCTCCGGCTGCAGCGGCCACTCCCTCAAGTCGTGGGTCCCGACCAGGTCTGTGGTGCCCGGGGAGATCGGCGGCCGACAACGCCATGCTGCTCAGGGATGTCGTGGCCTACTCGAACGAGAGAGGGCTTCCCCTGGTCCTAATCAGCTTGGACCAGGAGAAAGCCTTCGACAGAGTGGGCCACGAATACCTGCAGCTCGTCATGGAGAGGATGGGTCTCGCTCTTGGCCTGAGGAAATGGGTTAAAATCATTTACAGCGGTCTAAGCAGCAGGGTCCTTGTGAACCGCCACCTGACCGAACCATTTCCGGTCAGGTCGGGGGTCCGACAGGGTTGTCCCCTGTCGGCCCTGCTGTACGTCCTCTGTCTGGAGCCGTTCATGCAGGCGATCCGCCGGGACGTCCGGGTGACAGGTTTCCATCTCCCGGGTTCCGGCGGAGAGCAACTGAAGGCCCTGGCCTATATGGACGATGTGGCCGTGGTTTGCACGGACCCCCCGTCCGTGGCCAGGGTCGAGGAACTGCTGGACGGCTTCTGCAGGGCGACGGGGGCCACTGTCAACAAGGCCAAGAGCGAGGTCTACCTCTCCAGGGCATGGCCTGTCGGCTGGGTTCCCTGTGAAGCCGTTTATCAAGGTTCTGGGGATCACGATCGACGGGACCAACACGGGCACCCGGAGCTGGGAGGAGGCCATATCTAAGGTCCAAAAGAAGATCCACAGCTGGAGCACAAGGACCTTGACGATGGCTGGTAAGGTGCTGGTCGTAAAGGCCATCCTCTTCCCGATACTCCTCTACGTAGGAATGATCTTCCCCCCAGACAAGGTCATCGCAAAACTAGTGACCCGAATTATATTTCGGTTTGTCTTGGGGAGCAAAATGGAGAGGCTGAAGAGAGTGCAGATGGTGAAGGGTACCCTGGATGGAGGCAGGGGGGTCCCGGACATTGTGCGGCTGATAAAGGCGCAGGGGCTGGCCTATGTGGTCAAGAACATCCAGGCTGCTGGCAAGAAAGTGAGTTTTATGAACCGCTTTTATTTTGCCAGGAGCCTGAGACCATTCGGCCTCTGCGCCATGGATAACATCAGGCCGCACTCGTGGGATCCCCCGCCATTCTACAGGGCGCTCCGAGCCTTTGCGCTCGAAGTAGGCCTCCATAAAGTCGTGCTGGCCTCCTGGGATTATAAGACCATCTGTAGCCAGATGAGATCTACCCAGGAGACCAGCCGGATAGAAGATTTCCCTCCCGAAACCTGCCGGTTTATCTGGGCTAACGTTTCGCACGTTTGCCTCACGAACACGCAGAAAGATGTCTCCTGGATGGCTGTGAGTCGGTGTCTCCCCACCCGAGTGTTCATGCACAGAAGGGGCCTAGCCCCTTATGACATCTGCCCCTATAAGGGTTGCCTGTGGAAGGAGACGGAGGCTCACATCTTTAGAGATTGCCCCTCCGCCTACAGGGTCTGGCTCCTGTTTTCTCCGTTCCTCCACAGGTTTGCCGTTCCTGCGCGGGCGATCGCCCAGCAGATCTTATATGGTCCAGCCAGGGGAATAACATCTTCCACCCTGAGGTGCTGGTGGCGTGTCGTCTGCACAGTGAAGCAGGCCCTGTGGGAGGGACGGAATATCTGTCTATTCAATAAGCAGGAGCTGGACCCGATTGTCATCGCGCGGAGGGGCATGGTGCTTGTGAGGGACTACGTCAATCTGGAAGTCCATCAGAGGGGCAAGGAGGAAGCCTATAAGAACTGGCATATACAAGATCTGGGGGAGCTCAGGATCCCATGATGGGACCCACCTCCGGGGACGGCCATCTCCCCCTGCTGGAGCCCGAGTCCAAGATCTTTTAACTATTTTATGAATGATTGCTTTTAAAATGACTTTTAAAAATGAATTTTAACTGTTTTTAAAGATTTAGTTGTTTGTAAAACACTAATTGTTTAGGGCTTTTTTGGTTTAGTTTTATTCTATTTTTTTGTCAAATACATTGTCCGTTTTGGATTTAATTTTAAATGCATTGGACCGTTTTTGTTTGTTTTTTATTTTTACCTTTTTAATTGTTTCTTTATTTTGTCCAGTGCATTTTCAGTTATTATCAATGTATTTGACCTTTTTGTTGGTAGCAGTTTTGCTTTAATCACGTTTGTTTTGTTGTTTTGTGCACTTGTTTATTTGAAGTTAAGTATTTTGTTTTCGTTAAATCACTAAGATTGTAAAAATTTTAAGTGATTTTAAGTATTAAAATTTGTGTTGATTGTTTTTATTATTGACATGTAAAATACTTTAAACAATAAAACAGTATACAGATGAGCAGTGATATTGCAGAGATGGATATTATTGGATTAATAGTAGTTTATTAGAAGTGACTCAAATCTAATTAAAAACAGAAAGAGGTCACCGCTGTTTAGATTTATTTCATTTATGTCAACAATGTATTCAAATTAGCTTGGAATTACACATGAATGGGATAGGGAGAACTTTTAAAACACAATATTTAAAGATGACAAAATAAATGACGTGCAAATTATGGATCCTCTCCTTTCATATTTTACAACTGTCCAATAACCTATAATAACAAGCGATTGTCTGATGATTTACAGGAAACAACTTGCAGAGCTGAAGGAGCATACAGTGAATTTCACAGCTAACAGGACCTTTGATCTCAGACACAAAGGGATGGGAACCGTCAAGTCACGTGTCCTCTGCAGGATGCTAACATGCATTGATGCACGTCTCTCTATCAATCTCTCACAGTTTTGTGGCTCTGTGAACTTTTGACACGAAGTTTCACAGGTCTGTGGTCTGTTGACCTAAGAAGTGTGCTTCTCTTCTTCAGCTATGTGCTCTGCAGAAACTTGCTGTGTGTGCCTCTGTGTGGGTTTGTTCCTAATGGGTCTGTAAAGTCTGTATTTTAGACTGCCAGCAAATTCAGTTGAAATTCTGAAAATAAAAATTGGGAAACTCTTGTATTTGTGTATTGTTTGTGCTAGAGAATATTCTCATGTTTACAATGTACACAGATTTATTCTGTAATACTGAAAAAGCATATTTTACAATAGTGTTTCTCATTGATCTCACTTGTGTTTAGTGCGTATTCAGTGGGGTCTGATTATTTGATGTCTTTGTGTGCCATTTGAAGGCAAGAGTTTCACTTAGAAGGGTGATATGTTTTTGCATAGAGGTTCAGAAAATAAAACAATATATTCTATGGTATTGGAGATGCTACTGCAGATTATATTTGTAAACAGTGTGACTGCAGTGTGTGTAGTGAAGATAAATATGAAAATCTGTTTTGCGGTGTGTAAAACACAAAAAGAAATAACACCAAAAACATGTATTCTTAACTTAACAATAGCCCCCATCGCAGTATTTATAAGGTTTTTATTTTTATTTTTACCTTTCATCAAAGAAAGCATCAGCAGACAAGCAAAAGCATGAGTCAGTGGCCAAGTATGACAATATTTATGTATGTATTTATTTATTTATTATCAATATGGATGGTTTACAAGTTAGAAAACAAACATGTTTTTACATGAACTGTGCTTTTGTGGAAATTCTCCATATTTTACAGTAAACTGAAATGACTCGAGTTGTATAGTTACAATTTCTGGCCCACCTAAGCGACGTGTTAACACGTGTTGGGCAGAATATAGTTATTGAGCCATGCAGTACGCTCATCCCCAAACACACTACACCACTGTCCCACCTGCAGAGCCAGCCAAGCCAGTAACGGTTCCCCTCACCAGCATGGTTACTGTTGTTACTGTACTGTCTTGTGGTGGACCTGTGGTAAATACTACTCTCAGATTCAAAATGACTTGTTTTAATACAGCATAGTCTAAGTTCCACTCTTGTCTTCAGTATGTCTCTGCACTGAGACTGTTGTATCAGGTAGGGGAACTAGAATATGTCTGCTTCAGAATGAGACAGTCAGTGAAGCTGGTTTTGGACACTGCGTCAAACAAGAACTAATTAAATCAGAGCCCAAGTGAAAGCAACAGCTTTGTTCAGGCACTGCATTAGTCTCTCTCTCTCTCTCTCTCTCTCTCTCTCTCTCTCTCTCTCTCTCTCTCTCTCTCTCTCTTCTCTAAAGTCTAAAGCAAATCTCCTCACAGGAACCAGGGCACCCCTATATATCCCCTCGCCCCCATGATCCCCTTAAACATTCTAAGGGACACATTAGTAGCTGTGCTTTAACAATTATTCTAATGCTTTGGTATTTTCAATCATTGGTAATATAAATGATATCTATCTATTAAATTTGATCTTTGAGTCTGCAGTACACTATTTATTAGTGTACAAAACACATACTGCACAGCTAGGCAGGGACTTAGGAAATACTTCTTAGCAGGTGTGATGTATGCATTAAGCTCAGCTGAGGACAGAGTAGGGCAGGCCTGGACAGTCAGCAGCCAGAAGAACTACAAGCAATCAAACTGTAACAAAAATTATTTATGATAAGTAGGAGTTCTGACTTTTTTGTTTTTACGATTTTGTATCTTTGTTGAGGCTGTGCTTATCAATTTATATCTGAGTAAAACCTGATTTTCTACCTGAGTATGTCCTCTTTATCGGATCAAATATCAAATACCAAATTCTACCCGATGCTTAAAAATCATTCACCTGAATTTGGAAACAAACAAATCAGAACCCCGTCTTAGAACTGTACACCCAGGATATCCCCAAAAAGGCAAAAATAAATAAATATCGTATTTCATTTAAACATTTAAATAATGTGATTCAGCTACCATTACGAACAACCACGTTCAAAAATGACCTCTGTGCTGCTTTGTGCACTAAAGAGATGCTTCAAAAAATGACTGCATTTCACATACATGAAAATAAAACCACAGACCAGGTTCGACACATCCGTCAGTGGTGCAGATCAGCGTGTGTTTGTGACTGTGAGAACAAAGAAGTGAAACTGCAGGCCTGGTGACATAGACTATGCCTAGATGAATGTAATCTTGTTCACTGATTCCTTTCACTTAAAAGTTAGGTACCTTGAGATGAACAGTCAGGATGTGCAATAAAACATTTGTGTGCTGAAGCTCACATCTTTGTCTGTAGGAGGTGAGAGGAGTGTCCATTTTAAGACTTTAGTTGTGAGTTGTAGGTTTTCCTCTCCATCACAGGCGATGTTTTCCCTGGCCAGACAGCGGGGGAAATACCCCCTGATATGCCTTATCCACCCCTGGCAGGACTCCATAGCTGTGTCCCCACAAGCCATACCTGTCAATACACACTAGTGAACACGGCTTAAAATGATGGTCAGGACACATGTGCAAGCTGCTAATGTTTATCATTATTGTTAAGCAAAAGACACACCCCCTTCTGCCCTCCAGCCTTCCCGCCTCCACAAAAAGACACGTCTCCCTTCACAGTGTATGAAACACATCCGAGCCCCTAGTGCTTCTCTGCAATCTGAGCTGAAAGACTAACCATCTTCAGAACAGCAGAACAGGTATGTACAAACCCATGTCTGTAATTTGCCCTATATCTATGTTTCTATGTATAATACTTTGAGTGATATAAATATAAAAAGAAGTATACATAGAAATGGCAAATAAGCCAGAGTTGAACTAACAACTAGGCTAATCTGTAGTTCATTGCTCTTACTGTTATTTGGTAAAAACATGTTTTCTTGTGACTGCTGTAAGTCATTAAGACTTCTGCTAAGAAATCATAATAGTAAACTCCTTAAAATGTATTACAGTCATATACCAGGAAATATTTTTATTTTATGTAACACATTGAGAACAAAAAAATCATATACCACAAAAATATCTCACGCTGCAAAATCTTTTTTTATATCCTACAAAAATATGTCACATTGCATATTTCATGTCTATGGTGTAGGGCTAGATAAAAAAACGGCCAAGTGGTAAATTGAAAATTACGAAATTGTACCCTTTCGTGTTTTAACAGTATAAAGTGATGAGGGGCATAGGAACAGGAGTAGATACAGGAAAATTATAAAAGTGCTAGAAATGACATTAAGTGTGCAGTGGCATTCAATTTTAACACCACAAACTAAATTTCTGAAAATGTCCAAGATCATATAGACATTTATTGTTACATCAAGATATTGAGAGAGAGAACCTCTACTATGGTGTAAAGGGTTAATCTAACAGTGAGGGAACAATACTTAGTTAAGGTTATTCATTAATGTAATTATTGGCTGATTTTAATGAATTAATTATTAGTATTTTTAAAATAACTTTCTCAGGTGTTATATCTTTATAAAACAGTCAAAAATCTGGGCTACTATTAAAATTACTACATAGCCTATATATATACACCAATCAGCCATAACATTATGACCACCTGCCTAATATTGTGTAGGTCCCCCTTTTACCACCAAAACAGCCCTGACCCGTCGAGGCATGGACTCCACTAGACCTCTGAAGGTGTGCGGTGGTATCTGGCACCAAGACGTTAGCAGCAGATCCTTTAAGTCCTGTAAGTTGCGAGGTGGGGCCTCCATGGATCGGACTTGTTTGTCCAGCACATCCCACAGATGCTCGATTGGATTGAGATCTGGGGAATTTGGAGGCCAAGTCAACAACTTGAACTCGTGATTCATCAGACAAGGCCACCTTCTTCCATTGCTCCGTGGTCCAGTTCTGATGCTCACGTGCCCATTGTAGGCGCTTTCGGCAGTGGACAGGGGTCAGCATGAGCACCCTGACTGGTCTGCGGCTACGCAGCCCCATACGCAACAAACTGCGATGCACTGTGTGTTCTGACACCTTTCTATCAGAACCTGCATTAACTTCTTCAGCAATTTGAGCTACAGTAGCTCGTCTGTTGGGTCGGACCACACGGGCCAGCCTTCGCTCCCACGTGCATCAATGAGCCTTGGCCGCCCATGACCCTGTCGCCGGTTCACCGCTTTTCCTTCCTTGGACCACTTTTGATAGTACTGACCACTGCAGACTGGGAACACCCCACGAGAGCTGCAGTTTTGGAGATGCTCTGACCCAGTCGTCTAGCCATCACAATTTGGCCCTTGTCAAAGTCGCTCAGATCCTTACGCTGCCCATTTTGCCTGCTTCTAACACATCAACTTTGAGGACAAAATGTTCACTTGCTGCCTAATATATCCCACCCACTGACAGGTGCCATGATAACGAGATTATCAGTGTTATTCACTTCACCTGTCAGTGGTCATAATGTTATGGCTGATCGGTGTATATGCCATGGTTGCAATTGTGTGTGTGTCAAGAAAGATATCACTGCTCTAGAGACATTTCAGAGGAGAGCAACCAGACTTAGGGCTGGATTAAATATAAAAACTTTGACCCACCCGCTAATAGCAAACTACAGAACTGTACTCAGTTGTGGCTTCTAATCAGAAATGTAACCGCTATGATGTACAGGTTTGTAGTTTGCTATTAGCAGGTGGGTCAAAGTTTTGATTTAATCCGGCCCTTATTCCAGGTCTGAAGGGAATGTCCTACTGAGAGACTGAGGGAACTGAACCTTTTCACCCTGGAGCAGAGGAGACTACATGGGGACTTGATTCAAGTCTTCAAATCATGAAAGGCATCGACCACATCAAACCAGAGGAGCTTTTCCAGATCAGCAGGGACACACGCACCCGGGGACACAAATGGAAATTGGGCTTCAAGGCATTCAAGACAGAAAACAGGAGACACTTCTTCACACAGAGAGTCGTCACAATCTGGACAAACTCCCCAGCGATGTGATTGAAGAGACAATTTGGGAACATTTAAAAACAGACTGGATAGGATCCTTGGATCACTTAGTTATTAATGGACACCAAACGAGCACGATGGGGCGAATGGCCTCCTCTTGATTGTAAACTTTCGCATGTTCTTATGTTCTTATGTGTGTACACACGTGCACGGGCTGTCAGTCTGGATCTCAGGCCAGGATGCAATGATACGAGGACATGCCACTTTTTGGAAATAATCTCTAGACTATTGGAAATTAAAACTACATATCTTACAACAACCACCATAAAACTAAACCATAAGAATGCCTGCAGCTCCAAAAGTATTTTATAGAAAATGTTTTGCTTAGGTATTAAACAACACACTCATACTTGTTGCCAACACTTAGAAATATGTGTTCTATTAGGTACGAATGTGTAATTATTTAAAATAAATACAATAATAAATACAGTACTCACTTCTCTGACTGTTGCTCCTGCTGCATTAAACTGACTGCTGTTGAGTTGAGTTGACTATGACTGGTTTGAGTTGAATGCAGGTGTTGCCATTGGCCTTGATGTATATGCGGGCAGACCACACACTGCTACGGGATTATCCCCCCCTGAGGTCATCACAGGACGACCTGTGAGGATGACTAACACTCTACTTCCCCCAAAACAGGCTGACCCTTCCAGGAATGGAGGAAGACATGATTGAGTATGGCCCTGCAGAACCCTGGGAGCCACAGGATCCAGCCTGGTGACTTTGAGGTGGTCAAGGAAGCACTGGAAAGACCCAAGATGGAAGGGACCACACAGGGTGCTCCAGATGACCCCGATGGCAGTGAAAGTGGCGGAGAGGGATACGTGGATCCACGCCAGGCACTGTCGGGTCATCCCAGATCAAAGCGAAGAAGAGGAGGCACCTACAACCTCGCCAGAGAAGAATGTTACATCTTGGTGATGGCTGGCTCCAGTCTCATCCTGCTGGTCATCGCCTTCGCTCTCCTACACTGGAGCGGCTCCACAACATCAGCACAGGACAACAACATGGCTGTCCAACGGCAGGACATTAACAATAGCCGCTCCCAAACCAGACTGCGTAGAGAAGGCGGACGCATACACAAAGACTATCAGCCCAATGACCAGTTGACACATATTCGCAATTCCTTGTGGTCTCTGTGTAATTTCACTGCTAGGCAACTGACAAATGTATCTTGTTATGTGTGTGCAGCTGCCCCCCACTCTGCAGACTCCCCATGGCACCTAATTCCCCAACCTATTCAAGGGCATCCGTTCATATGTATCTTATTAGCGCTCCAAATGAAAGCTGTGTATGCGGGCCAAATTCAAACTGATCAATGCACAACCGCCCTCGCTCTGCTCGCGGCCCTTTCCAACGGAAGTGCTGTAGCACGGGACACCTTTCCCGATTCATTGACCGCCCAAGCACTGAGCATCCACAATCACATTAAAGAATGTGGGGTTTGGTGTCACCGTATATTCTCCGCTCCATCTGAAGAGAGGCCTGACACTCTGGCTGTGGCCCCTTATAAAGACAGCCCTGATGATTGTGTCTGCTCCAACGCTTCTGGCCCATTTTTGGGGTTTACTCATTGTCGTGCCAACCACCACTTTGACATACATGCTAAAACAAATCATACTATTATTGTTGGACATCGCCAGATAACCTCTGAGCCCACTGCATTGGTCCCGGGTCCCCTTGGTGCCCCAACTCCATATGACCACTATTGGTTGTGCGGTGATCTTGCATATTCTTACCTACCTTTCAATTGGTCTGGCTGCTGTGCCCTGGTAACTTTGAAGGCTTCTGTAAGTATAATTTATAGTTCCCCATCTCCAGACCATAGGGTAAATAGAGAACTTGCTTCAGGAGTCCCCAGAGACACCTCCGCTCCTCTGGTGGTACCAGATTTGGTGCAGGAAACCTCCCATGGTTTGGGGCAGGCAAAGCTGTCAGTCCAGCCACCTGGTCTCGCTGCAGTACGGAGTAGCCTTAGATTACCTATTGGCGAAGGAAGGAGGTGTATGTACTCTTATCGGTGATCACTGTTGCACATTCATTCCAGATTCAGAATCCAACATTACAAAGGTGATCAGTCACCTCCGAGATTTGCAGAATCAAATAGCATGCTGCAAATGATTGGGCGGGCTGGGATGCATTTTCCTGGCTGAAATCCTTTTTTAAGCCCTGAGGAACACTGATCTTTTACTTCACATTTCATGTTTTGGTCATCATTTGTGTGTTTGCTCTTATTCTGCAGTGTTTAAAGTTTTTGTGTTCTAAAGTTACTGTTTCTATTTTGTGTTTCTCATGTACCTGTTGTTGATGTTGATCAGCTATTTTTAGAAGAACTCCTCAATACTCCAGACCATGATACGGATTAATTTTGTTTGAATAAATCTAATATGTCAGATGTTATATACTCTCCAAATATGAAGGTTAAAGGGATCTAGGGCTCATTTTATTTGATTTTGGCTGCATCTTTCACTTCTACTTTTCTAAAACCACAGGGTGCACTCAGAGGCTTTATGTCTTGTATCTGTCTGGTATAGTTACAAGACATGGGTCGTGACCTTTTATGCTGTCTGGAAATAAAGGTCTTTGCTTTTTTAATCACAAATGTATGTCTAATAATAACAATAAGGCACAGTTTATAAATGAGATTGTAAAAGTTTACAAACGAGAGGAGGGCATTTGACCATTTAATTATCTGAGGGAACACAGTCCTGTTTTGACAGCTGTGACGGTGTGGTTTCACCCTGCGGGCGCCGGCACCTCTCTGCCAGTGTGTGCTGTTGAGGGCGGCACCGGAAGCAGGGAGTCACACTGAGGCCCATCAGCACGGAGACCGTCAGTGTGAGAGGGAGGTCAGGGGCTAGGGGCTGGGGGGGGCACTCCAAGGGCTCTGACTACCCCAGCTGTCTCTCAAATGTTTCTCTCAAACCAAACACCGCATTTCATTTGAGCACAGTTCACATCTAATGCCTTCACCACTGATGACATGTCCAAAAAATAAAATTTGGTGTTTTAGCAGCTGACACTAGGATGGTTTCAGCTTTAAGCCATAGCTTCAATATCGTCAATATTGTTTTAATGTTTTAATGGTATTTCACATTTCCAAACAATAAAAACATTCATATTTTAATGCTCATGATTGAAAGATTTTAAAATTAATTTCAAAAAATCATCTAAACATCAAAATCCTGAAATAAATCATATTCAGAACAGAAAACAAAACTCAAAATGAATCCAATGCATTACAATAGAACAATCAATGCATAAACAAAAATCAAATAAACAAATAAAAAAGTTCAAAAACCATTGCATATTCATTTTTAAACAATCAATTTGAATCATTAGAAAATAAAACATTTGGACCCGGGTTATATGTCCAGCTGGGGGGTGTCCTTCCCCCAGGGGTATCTCAGGCAACCCTTACAGGGGCAGATGTGATTGTTGTCCCGTGTGTCTGTGCATTGCTATGCAGCAGATTTGTGGAAGGCGTTCTCCAATCGGATGCCTGTGATGCAGGGGCGGATCTAGACATTTTCACCTGGGGTGGCAGGAGGTAGTTGTAGGGTGGCATGGAGGCCTGGAAAAAACCTCACACAAACCAAATAAAATTTACTTTGGTGGCGTTTGAAGGGAGATTAACCAAAAATAGATCAGCCAGCCTAAACGTAAATTAGTATACATACTGGAAATATATTTGCCAGATATAGTTGGACTGGATTGATACCTCATGCAGCTACAATATCTGCTGGAGGATGGATGATGTGCACTAAAGGACTTCAGGGGAAGGAAGAAGCTGGAAATGTCCCCACTTTTAAATTTGCTTTTCATTTTTTCACTACAGTATTCAATATGTAATAAAATATATTTAGGTTAATCTATGTCATACATGTTTACAGCATGATTAATCATTAATATGCAGCTTTATTCTGAAATAATCATGAAAGAAAAATGTAGCTAGCAGTGTGAAAACTCCTTGATGAATAATATAGAAATAAAAACAAATTACAATTACAAAAGAAAACAGTATTGTCAAAGTAATGGATTTAGTAATTAATACAGTTAAGAGAGTAATAACAGCGAGATTCAGATCGGTGCGTCACACGAGGTGATGAGTGACGCGTCCGAATAACAGGGAGAGAGGAATGTATTTTCAATCTGAAGGAATTCATTCTGAGCGGCCACACGGAAGAGGTGCTAGAGAGGCAAGTCAGTCTTAGAGAAATTCAAACTACAGGCACTGGTATGCGGAGCAGTATATACTGAGACACTGAGACACACGCACACTATATACTGAGATACTGAGACACACACACTATATACTGAGACACTGAGACACACGCACTATATACTGAGACACTGAGACACACACACTATATACTGAGATACTGAGACACACGCACTATATACTGAGACACAGAGACACACACTACATACTGAGATAATGAGACACACGCACTATATACTGAGATACTGAGACACATGTGTAGCATAAGGTACACTTATAAATTTCAATTAAAGAAGTGAATTTATAGTATCACCTTATCACGAATCCTGGAATCTTGTAGAACTCAATTTCTGTAATAATTGGATGCAGACACCAATTCCAAAGATATAAATTGTCAATTTTATTCAAAACAAAGACTAAATGTAGCACTGCACTAATTATACAAAAGAGAAAAACTAATTAAAATTCAACTCTAGATCAACAAATCAAAGACAAATCACTTCCGTGACCAAATCAAAGACCATGGGATCGCATATGATATCACACAAATCGTTAAACAAAAAAGGTTATAAACACATTGACTACAATACCGCTTAGTAAGACGAAGGTGAGTCTCTCGTTAGTATTGTTAGTCAGACATTAAATAACTACGCAGGTTAGTATTTATGTCAGGTAACTTCTCGTTATATATATATATATCAGTCTCATTTACGTTTAGGTGCCGAGAAAGATCCTATCATTACTTGTTACCACAATTTCCCTTAACTGATTATTATTCAATGATTAAGGATAGGCAGGGCCACCAATAATCTAATGTCTATTAACTTGTGTCAATTTCAGACTAAACAGTTAAACAGGAATGAGAAGATATTTCTCGGCGTTGACAGATTTTATTTCTAAAATTATCAACAAAACAGTTTAATGCAACACACATTTATATTTAAGAAAACTAAATGATATTACACATTCTAGAGTTATGAATCACAGATTAACATTTCTAATTGATTTCTCAAATGTCATGAATCATGAACTCCAAACTGTTAAACTTATCTGAACTTCGTCGCAGAGAGGCCTCTCTGTCTTCGGGCTCAGATAACAGCACACGGCACGAGGTCCGTGTGTTTTGGAACAAAGGCAGTCCGGTTCGGCTTTGTCCAAGAACTTCCACTCAGTCGATGCACCTGGAAGTTGGGGTTTCGCGAAAGTAGAGTCGTTTCCAAACAGATTATCCACTGGTTTGAAGGCTCCAAGGTTGTGCACAAAATCTTCTTGGCAAGCAGGGTCTCTCACCGTACTTATTTGAAGACGAAGTCTTTGAGGAAAGCAGGGCCCTGTTCGTTCCAAGGGTCAAGTTTCTTAAGACTCAAATAGCTATTTAAATGACTGACACTTTCGTATACAGTCGACTTAGTCAATTGTCCAGCTGTAAAACTCCACTGATCAGGTGGGCACAGGCGGGCAGCGCAGTCTGTAAAGTTCTTTATTTAATAAAGTCCTTTAAAAGAATTCTTCGTACGGCTCAATCTCCTTCTCCCAGTTTAACTCTTCTGTTGCCGGCAAAGACTTGGTTGGTTTCTGGCTCCGGTTCGGCAACAGAGCTACAGGTTGAGCTGTGGCAGCGAGTTACTGGTTCAGGTGAGAGAGAGAGAGAAAGACTGTCCACTGTTCCTTATAGTCTGTCAGATCAATAGGTGATTGGTTCCTGAGTTCTTGAGATTGGATTTCGGTTTCAGCCCCCAGTGTCCTATTGGAGGGGGGCTTGATTTATGACTGATGTCTATCCATGCCATCTTTTGGAAATGCCGGTTGGCCCGGGTTCGTAGCTCTATGTCGGGATTTCGGCTCTCATCCACTTCAAAGAGTTTTTATCACCTACAGGCCCCTTTCTCCAGACATCTCATAGCAGGATTCCAACCTATTTGGCCTCTTCTCGGTGCCATCCTCCCCAAAACGGTCACTTTGATGCAAACCAGTTCCAAACTGATGAGCTAAGGAAATCTGATAAGACCTCTCCCCCCCAAAGTTCTTTAGATCAGTGCATCAACTCAGAACCCAAATGCTCTTATCCAAATACACCCAACATAACGCTACACATTCAATATATACTGAGATACTGAGACACACGCAATATATTCTGAGATACTGAGACACATGCACTGTATAGTGAGATACTGAGACACACGCACTATATACAGAGACACAGAGACACACACTATATACTGAGATACTGAGACACACACACTATATACTCAGACACTGAGACACACGCACTATATACTGAGACACTGAGACACACACACTATATACTCAGACACTGAGACACACACACTATATACTCAGACACAGAGACACACACACTATATACTGAGGTACTGAGTCACACGGACTATATACTGAGACAGTGAGACACACACACTATATACTGAGACACTGAGACACACGGACTATATACTGAGACACTGCGACACACGCACTGTATTCTGAGATACTGAGACACACGCACTATATACTGAGACACTGAGACACATGCACTATATTCTGAGATAATGAGACACACACACTCTATACTGAGATACTAAGACACTGAGACACACACACTATATACTGACATACTGAGACACACGCAATATATACTGAGATACTGAGACACACGCACTATATTCTGAGACACTGAGACACACACACTATATACTGAGGTACTGAGACACACGCACTATATACTGAGACACAGAGACACACACTATATACTGAGGTACTGAGACACACACACTTTATACTGAGATACTGAGACACACGCACTATATACAGAGACACAGAGACACACACTATATACTGAGATACTGAGACACACACACTATATAGTCAGACACTGAGACACACGCACTATATACTGAGACACTCAGAGACACACACTATATACTGAGACACTCAGAGACACACACTATATACTGAGGTACTGAGACACACGCACTATATACTGAGACACTCAGACACACACACTATATACTGAGACACTGAGACACATGCACTATATTCTGAGATAATGAGACACACACACTGTATACTGAGATACTAAGACACTGAGACACACACACTATATACTGAGACACTGAGACACACGCACTATATACTGAGACACAGAGACACACGCACTATATACTGAGACACAGAGACACACACTATATACTGAGACACTGAGACACATGCACTATATTCTGAGATACTGAGACACATGCACTGTATAGTGAGATACTGAGACACACGCACTATATACAGAGACACAGAGACACACACTATATACTGAGATACTGAGACACACACACTATATACTCAGACACTGAGACACACGCACTATATACTGAGACACTGAGACACACACACTATATACTCAGACACTGAGACACACACACTATATACTCAGACACAGAGACACACACACTATATACTGAGGTACTGAGTCACACGGACTATATACTGAGACAGTGAGACACACACACTATATACTGAGACACTGAGACACACGGACTATATACTGAGACACTGAGACACATGCACTATATTCTGAGATAATGAGACACACACACTCTATACTGAGATACTAAGACACTGAGACACACACACTATATACTGACATACTGAGACACACGCAATATATACTGAGATACTGAGACACACGCACTATATTCTGAGACACTGAGACACACACACTATATACTGAGGTACTGAGACACACGCACTATATACTGAGACACAGAGACACACACTATATACTGAGGTACTGAGACACACACACTATATACTGAGACACTGAGACACACACACTGTATTCTGAGATACTGAGACACACGCACGATATACTTGGACACTGAGACACACACACTATATACTGAGACACTGAGACACACACAATTTATACTGAGATACTGAGACACACGCACTATATACAGAGACACAGAGACACACACTATATACTGAGATACTGAGACACACACACTATATAGTCAGACACTGAGACACACGCACTATATACTGAGACACTCAGAGACACACACTATATACTGAGACACTCAGAGACACACACTATATACTGAGGTACTGAGACACACGCACTATATACTGAGACACTCAGACACACACACTATATACTGAGACACTGAGACACATGCACTATATTCTGAGATAATGAGACACACACACTGTATACTGAGATACTAAGACACTGAGACACACACACTATATACTGAGACACTGAGACACACGCACTATATACTGAGACACAGAGACACACGCACTATATACTGAGACACAGAGACACACACTATATACTGAGATACTGAGACACACACACAATATATACTGAGACACTTAGACACACGGACTATATACTGAGATACTGAGACACACGCACTATATACTGAGACACTGAGACACACACACTATATACTGAAATACTGAGACACACGCACTATATATTGAGACACTGCGACACACACACTGTATACTGAGATACTAAGACACTGAGACACACACACAATATACTGACATACTGAGACACACGCAATATATTCTGAGATACTGAGACACATGCACTGTATAGTGAGATACTGAGACACACGCACTATATACAGAGACACAGAGACACACACTATATACTGAGATACTGAGACACACACACTATATAGTCAGACACTGAGACACACGCACTATATACTGAGACACTCAGAGACACACACTATATACTGAGACACTCAGAGACACACACTATATACTGAGGTACTGAGACACACACACTGTATAATGAGATACTAAGACACACACACAATATATACTGAGACACTTAGACACACGGACTATATACTGAGATACTGAGACACACGCACTATATACTGAGACACTGAGACACACACACTATATACTGAGGAACTGAGACACACGTACTACATATTGAGAAACTGAGACACACACACACTATATACTGAGATACTGAGACACACGCACTATATATTGAGACACTGCGACACACACACTGTATACTGAGACATTGAGACACACGCACTATATACTGAGATACTGAGACACACGCACAATATACTGAGATACTAAGACACTGAGACACACACACTATATACTGACATACTGAGACACACGCAATATATACTGAGATACTGAGACACATGCACTGTATACTGAGATACTGAGACACACGCACTATATACTGAGACACAGAGACACACACTATATACTGAGATACTGAGACACACTCGCGCTGCATACTGAGACACTGAGACACACGCAATATATACTGAGATACTGAGACACATGCACTGTATACTGAGATACTGAGACACACGCACTATATACTGAGACACAGAGACAGACACTATATACTGAGATACTGAGACACACACACTATATACTGAGACACTGAGACACACGCACTATATACTGAGATAATGAGACACACACACTGTATACTGAGATAATGAGACACACACACTATATACTGTGATAATGAGACACACGCACTATATACTGAGACACTGAGACACACACACTATATACTGAGATACAGAGACACACGCACTATATACTGAGACACTGAGACACACGCACTATATATTGAGATACTGAGACACACACACTATATACTGAGACAGTGAGACACACGCACTATATACTGAGACACTGAGACACACACACTGTATTCTGAGACACTGAGACACACGCACTGTATACTGAGATAATGAGACACACACACACTATATACTGAGACACTGCGACACACACACTGTATTCTGAGATACTGAGACACACGCACGATATACTTGGACACTGAGACACACACACTATATACTGAGGTACTGAGACACACGCACTATATACTGAGACACTCAGACACACACACTATTTACTGAGACACTGAGACACATGCACTATATTCTGAGATAATGAGACACACACTATATACTGACATACTGAGACACACGCAATATATTCTGAGATACTGAGACACATGCAATGTATACTGAGATACTGAGACACACTCGCGCTATATACTGAGACACTGAGACACACGCAATTTATACTGAGGTACTGAGACACACGCACTATATACTGAGATACTGATTCACACGCACAATATACATAGACACTGCGACACACACACTGTATTCTGAGACACTGAGACACACGTACTATATATTGAGACACTGAGACACACACACAGTATATACTGAGACACTGAGACACACGCACTATATACTGAGATACTGAGACACGCACTATATACTGAGACACTGAGACACACACACTATATACTGAGACACTGAGACACACACACTGTATACTGAGACACTGAGACACACGCACTATATACTGAGACACTGAGACACATGCACTATATTCTGAGATAATGAGACACACACACTGTATACTGAGATACTAAGACACTGAGACACACACACTATATACTGACATAATGAGACACACGCAATATATACTGAGATACTGAGACACACGCACTATATACTGAGACACTGAGACACACACACTGTATACTGAGACACTGAGACACACGCACTATATACTGAGACACTGAGACACACACACTATATACTGAGACACTGAGACACACGCACTATATACTGAGACACTGAGACACACACACTATATACTGAGACACAGAGACACACACACTATATACTGACATACTGAGACACACGCACTATATACTGAGACACAGAGACACACACACTATATACTGAGGTACTGAGACACACACACTATATACTGAGACACTGAGACACACACACTGTATTCTGAGACACTGAGACACACACACTATATACTGAGGTACTGAGACACACGCACTATATACTGAGACACTCAGACACACACACTATATACTGAGACACTGAGACACATGCACTATATTCTGAGATAATGAGACACACATACTATATACTGATATACTAAGACACACTCGCGCTATATACTGAGACACACGCAATTTATACTGAGGTACTGAGACTCACGCACTATATACTGAGATACTGAGACACACGAACTATATACTGAGACACTGAGACACACACACTATAAACTGAGATACTGAGACACACACACTGTATACTGAGATACTAAGACACTGAGACACACACACTATATACTGAGACACTGAGACACATGCACTATATTCTGAGATACTGAGACACATGCACTGTATAGTGAGATACTGAGACACACGCACTATATACAGAGACACAGAGACACACACTATGTACTGAGATACTGAGACACACACACTATATACTCAGACACTGAGACACACGCACTATATACTGAGACACTGAGACACACACACTATATACTGAGGTACTGAGACACACGCACTATATACTGAGACACAGAGACACACACTATATACTGAGGTACTGAGACACACACACTATATACTGAGACACTGAGACACACACACTGTATTCTGAGATACTGAGACACACGCACGATATACTTGGACACTGAGACACACACACTATATACTGAGACACTGAGACACACACAATTTATACTGAGATACTGAGACACACGCACTATATACAGAGACACAGAGACACACACTATATACTGAGATACTGAGACACACACACTATATAGTCAGACACTGAGACACACGCACTATATACTGAGACACTCAGAGACACACACTAAATACTGAGACACTCAGAGACACACACTATATACTGAGGTACTGAGACACACGCACTATATACTGAGACACTCAGACACACACACTATATACTGAGACACTGAGACACATGCACTATATTCTGAGATAATGAGACACACACACTGTATACTGAGATACTAAGACACTGAGACACACACACTATATACTGAGACACTGAGACACATGCACTATATACTGAGACACAGAGACACACGCACTATATACTGAGACACAGAGACACACACTATATACTGAGATACTGAGACACACACACAATATATACTGAGACACTTAGACACACGGACTATATACTGAGATACTGAGACACACGCACTATATACTGAGACACTGAGACACACACACTATATACTGAAATACTGAGACACACGCACTATATATTGAGACACTGCGACACACACACTGTATACTGAGATACTAAGACACTGAGACACACACACAATATACTGACATACTGAGACACACGCAATATATTCTGAGATACTGAGACACATGCACTGTATAGTGAGTTACTGAGACACACGCACTATATACAGAGACACAGAGACACACACTATATACTGAGATACTGAGACACACACACTATATAGTCAGACACTGAGACACACGCACTATATACTGAGACACTCAGAGACACACACTATATACTGAGACACTCAGAGACACACACAATATACTGAGGTACTGAGACACACACACTGTATAATGAGATACTAAGACACACACACAATATATACTGAGACACTTAGACACACGGACTATATACTGAGATACTGAGACACACGCACTATATACTGAGACACTGAGACACACACACTATATATTGAGACACTGCGACACACACACTGTATACTGAGACATTGAGACACACGCACTATATACTGAGATACTGAGACACACGCACAATATACTGAGATACTAAGACACTGAGACACACACACTATATACTGACATACTGAGACACACGCAATATATACTGAGATACTGAGACACATGCACTGTATACTGAGATACTGAGACACACGCACTATATACTGAGACACAGAGACACACACTATATACTGAGATACTGAGACACACTCGCGCTGCATACTGAGACACTGAGACACACGCAATATATACTGAGATACTGAGACACATGCACTGTATACTGAGATACTGAGACACACGCACTATATACTGAGACACAGAGACAGACACTATATACTGAGATACTGAGACACACACACTATATACTGAGACACTGAGACACACGCACTATATACTGAGACACACACACTACATACTGAGATAATGAGACACACACACTGTATACTGAGATAATGAGACACACACACTATATACTGTGATAATGAGACACACGCACTATATACTGAGACACTGAGACACACACACTATATACTGAGATACAGAGACACACGCACTATATACTGAGACACTGAGACACACGCACTATATATTGAGATACTGAGACACACACACTATATACTGAGACAGTGAGACACACGCACTATATACTGAGACACTGAGACACACACACTGTATTCTGAGACACTGAGACACACGCACTGTATACTGAGATAATGAGACACACACACACTATATACTGAGACACTGCGACACACACACTGTATTCTGAGATACTGAGACACACGCACGATATACTTGGACACTGAGACACACACACTATATACTGAGGTACTGAGACACACGCACTATATACTGAGACACTGAGACACATGCACTATATTCTGAGATAATGAGACACACACTATATACTGACATACTGAGACACACGCAATATATTCTGAGATACTGAGACACATGCAATGTATACTGAGATACTGAGACACACTCGCGCTATATACTGAGACACTGAGACACACGCAATTTATACTGAGGTACTGAGACACACGCACTATATACTGACATACTGAGACACACGCAATATATTCTGAGATACTGAGACACATGCAATGTGTACTGAGATACTGAGACACACTCGCGCTATATACTGAGACACTGAGACACACGCAATTTATACTGAGGTACTGAGACACACGCACTATATACTGAGATACTGATTCACACGCACAATATACATAGACACTGCGACACACACACTGTATTCTGAGACACTGAGACACACGTACTATGTATTGAGACACTGAGACACACACACAGTATATACTGAGACACTGAGACACACGCACTATATACTGAGATACTGAGACACGCACTATATACTGAGACACTGAGACACACACACTATATACTGAGACACTGAGACACACGCACTATATACTGAGATACTGAGACACACACACTATATACTGAGACACTGAGACACATGCACTATATTCTGAGATAATGAGACACACACACTGTATACTGAGATACTAAGACACTGAGACACACACACTATATACTGACATAATGAGACACACGCAATATATACTGAGATACTGAGACACACGCACTATATACTGAGACACTGAGACACACACACTGTATACTGAGACACTGAGACACACACACTATATACTGAGACACTGAGACACATGCACTACAAACTGAGATACTGAGACACACGCACTATATACTGAGACACAGAGACACACACTATATACTGAGATACTGAGACACACGCACTATATACTGAGACACTGAGACACACACACTATATACTGAGACACTGAGACACACGCACTATATACTGAGACACAGAGACACACACACTATATACTGACATACTGAGACACACGCACTATATACTGAGACACAGAGACACACACACTATATACTGAGGTACTGAGACACACACACTATATACTGAGACACTGAGACACACACACTGTATTCTGAGACACTGAGACACACACACTATATACTGAGGTACTGAGACACACGCACTATATACTGAGACACTCAGACACACACACTATATACTGAGACACTGAGACACATGCACTATATTCTGAGATAATGAGACACACATACTATATACTGATATACTAAGACACACTCGCGCTATATACTGAGACACTGAGACACACGCAATTTATACTGAGGTACTGAGACTCACGCACTATATACTGAGATACTGAGACACACGAACTATATACTGAGACACTGAGACACACACACTATAAACTGAGATACTGAGACACACACACTGTATACTGAGATACTAAGACACTGAGACACACACACTATATACTGAGACACTGAGACACATGCACTATATTCTGAGATAATGAGACACACACACTGTATACTGAGATACTAAGACACTGAGACACACACACTATATACTGAGACACTGAGACACACGCACTATATACTGAGACACAGAGACACACGCACTATATACTGAGACACAGAGACACACGCACTATATTCTGAGATACTGAGACACATGCACTGTATAGTGAGATACTGAGACACACGCACTATATACAGAGACACAGAGACACACACTATATACTGAGATACTGAGACACACACACTATATACTCAGACACTGAGACACACGCACTATATACTGAGACACTGAGACACACACACTATATACTCAGACACTGAGACACACACACTATATACTCAGACACAGAGACACACACACTATATACTGAGGTACTGAGTCACACGGACTATATAC
This sequence comes from Amia ocellicauda, assembly GCF_036373705.1. NCBI lineage: Eukaryota > Metazoa > Chordata > Actinopteri > Amiiformes > Amiidae > Amia > Amia ocellicauda. The sequence continues at coordinate 22,924,015 of NC_089863.1, forward strand.
TGAGACAGTGAGACACACACACTATATACTGAGACACTGAGACACACGGACTATATACTGAGACACTGAGACACATGCACTATATTCTGAGATAATGAGACACACACACTCTATACTGAGATACTAAGACACTGAGACACACACACTATATACTGACATACTGAGACACACGCAATATATACTGAGATACTGAGACACACGCACTATATTCTGAGACACTGAGACACACACACTATATACTGAGGTACTGAGACACACGCACTATATACTGAGACACAGAGACACACACTATATACTGAGGTACTGAGACACACACACTATATACTGAGACACTGAGACACACACACTGTATTCTGAGATACTGAGACACACGCACGATATACTTGGACACTGAGACACACACACTATATACTGAGACACTGAGACACACACAATTTATACTGAGATACTGAGACACACGCACTATATACAGAGACACAGAGACACACACTATATACTGAGATACTGAGACACACACACTATATAGTCAGACACTGAGACACACGCACTATATACTGAGACACTCAGAGACACACACTATATACTGAGACACTCAGAGACACACACTATATACTGAGGTACTGAGACACACGCACTATATACTGAGACACTCAGACACACACACTATATACTGAGACACTGAGACACATGCACTATATTCTGAGATAATGAGACACACACACTGTATACTGAGATACTAAGACACTGAGACACACACACTATATACTGAGACACTGAGACACACGCACTATATACTGAGACACAGAGACACACGCACTATATACTGAGACACAGAGACACACACTATATACTGAGATACTGAGACACACACACAATATATACTGAGACACTTAGACACACGGACTATATACTGAGATACTGAGACACACGCACTATATACTGAGACACTGAGACACACACACTATATACTGAAATACTGAGACACACGCACTATATATTGAGACACTGCGACACACACACTGTATACTGAGATACTAAGACACTGAGACACACACACAATATACTGACATACTGAGACACACGCAATATATTCTGAGATACTGAGACACATGCACTGTATAGTGAGATACTGAGACACACGCACTATATACAGAGACACAGAGACACACACTATATACTGAGATACTGAGACACACACACTATATAGTCAGACACTGAGACACACGCACTATATACTGAGACACTCAGAGACACACACTATATACTGAGACACTCAGAGACACACACTATATACTGAGGTACTGAGACACACACACTGTATAATGAGATACTAAGACACACACACAATATATACTGAGACACTTAGACACACGGACTATATACTGAGATACTGAGACACACGCACTATATACTGAGACACTGAGACACACACACTATATACTGAGGAACTGAGACACACGTACTACATATTGAGAAACTGAGACACACACACACTATATACTGAGATACTGAGACACACGCACTATATATTGAGACACTGCGACACACACACTGTATACTGAGACATTGAGACACACGCACTATATACTGAGATACTGAGACACACGCACAATATACTGAGATACTAAGACACTGAGACACACACACTATATACTGACATACTGAGACACACGCAATATATACTGAGATACTGAGACACATGCACTGTATAATGAGATACTGAGACACACGCACTATATACTGAGACACAGAGACACACACTATATACAGAGATACTGAGACACACTCGCGCTGCATACTGAGACACTGAGACACACGCAATATATACTGAGATACTGAGACACATGCACTGTATACTGAGATACTGAGACACACGCACTATATACTGAGACACAGAGACAGACACTATATACTGAGATACTGAGACACACACACTATATACTGAGACACTGAGACACACGCACTATATACTGAGACACACACACTACATACTGAGATAATGAGACACACACACTGTATACTGAGATAATGAGACACACACACTATATACTGTGATAATGAGACACACGCACTATATACTGAGACACTGAGACACACACACTATATACTGAGATACAGAGACACACGCACTATATACTGAGACACTGAGACACACGCACTATATATTGAGATACTGAGACACACACACTATATACTGAGACAGTGAGACACACGCACTATATACTGAGACACTGAGACACACACACTGTATTCTGAGACACTGAGACACACGCACTGTATACTGAGATAATGAGACACACACACACTATATACTGAGACACTGCGACACACACACTGTATTCTGAGATACTGAGACACACGCACGATATACTTGGACACTGAGACACACACACTATATACTGAGGTACTGAGACACACGCACTATATACTGAGACACTCAGACACACACACTATATACTGAGACACTGAGACACATGCACTATATTCTGAGATAATGAGACACACACACTATATACTGAGACACTGAGACACACGCACTATATACTGAGACACTGAGACACACACACTATATACTCAGACACTGAGACACACACACTATATACTCAGACACAGAGACACACACACTATATACTGAGGTACTGAGTCACACGGACTATATACTGAGACAGTGAGACACACACACTATATACTGAGACACTGAGACACACGGACTATATACTGAGACACTGAGACACACGCACTATATACTGAAACACTGAGACACACACACTATATACTGAGACACTGAGACACACGCACTATATACTGACATACTGAGACACACGCAATATATACTGAGATACTGAGACACACGCACTATATTCTGAGACACTGAGACACACACACTATATTCTGAGGTACTGAGACACACGCACTATATACTGAGACACAGAGACACACACTATATACTGAGGTACTGAGACACACACACTATATACTGAGACACTGAGACACACACACTGTATTCTGAGATACTGAGACACACGCACGATATACTTGGACACTGAGACACACACACTATATACTGAGACACTGAGACACACACAATTTATACTGAGATACTGAGACACACGCACTATATACAGAGACACAGAGACACACACACTATATACTCAGACACAGAGACACACACACTATATACTGAGGTACTGAGTCACACGGACTATATACTGAGACAGTGAGACACACACACTATATACTGAGACACTGAGACACACGGACTATATACTGAGACACTGAGACACATGCACTATATTCTGAGATAATGAGACACACACACTCTATACTGAGATACTAAGACACTGAGACACACACACTATATACTGACATACTGAGACACACGCAATATATACTGAGATACTGAGACACACGCACTATATTCTGAGACACTGAGACACTCACACTATATACTGAGGTACTGAGACACACGCACTATATACTGAGACACAGAGACACACACTATATACTGAGGTACTGAGACACACACACTATATACTGAGACACTGAGACACACACACTGTATTCTGAGATACTGAGACACACGCACGATATACTTGGACACTGAGACACACACAATATATACTGAGATACTGAGACACACGCACTATATTCTGAGACACTGAGACACACACACTATATACTGAGGTACTGAGACACACGCACTATATACTGAGACACAGAGACACACACTATATACTGAGGTACTGAGACACACACACTATATACTGAGACACTGAGACACACACACTGTATTCTGAGATACTGAGACACACGCACGATATACTTGGACACTGAGACACACACACTATATACTGAGACACTGAGACACACACAATTTATACTGAGATACTGAGACACACGCACTATATACAGAGACACAGAGACACACACACTATATACTCAGACACAGAGACACACACACTATATACTGAGGTACTGAGTCACACGGACTATATACTGAGACAGTGAGACACACACACTATATACTGAGACACTGAGACACACGGACTATATACTGAGACACTGAGACACATGCACTATATTCTGAGATAATGAGACACACACACTCTATACTGAGATACTAAGACACTGAGACACACACACTATATACTGACATACTGAGACACACGCAATATATACTGAGATACTGAGACACACGCACTATATTCTGAGACACTGAGACACACACACTATATACTGAGGTACTGAGACACACGCACTATATACTGAGACACAGAGACACACACTATATACTGAGGTACTGAGACACACACACTATATACTGAGACACTGAGACACACACACTGTATTCTGAGATACTGAGACACACGCACGATATACTTGGACACTGAGACACACACACTATATACTGAGACACTGAGACACACACAATTTATACTGAGATACTGAGACACACGCACTATATACAGAGACACAGAGACACACACTATATACTGAGATACTGAGACACACACACTATATAGTCAGACACTGAGACACACGCACTATATACTGAGACACTCAGAGACACACACTATATACTGAGACACTCAGAGACACACACTATATACTGAGGTACTGAGACACACGCACTATATACTGAGACACTCAGACACACACACTATATACTGAGACACTGAGACACATGCACTATATTCTGAGATAATGAGACACACACACTGTATACTGAGATACTAAGACACTGAGACACACACACTATATACTGAGACACTGAGACACACGCACTATATACTGAGACACAGAGACACACGCACTATATACTGAGACACAGAGACACACACTATATACTGAGATACTGAGACACACACACAATATATACTGAGACACTTAAACACACGGACTATATACTGAGATACTGAGACACACGCACTATATACTGAGACACTGAGACACACACACTATATACTGAAATACTGAGACACACGCACTATATATTGAGACACTGCGACACACACACTGTATACTGAGATACTAAGACACTGAGACACACACACAATATACTGACATACTGAGACACACGCAATATATTCTGAGATACTGAGACACATGCACTGTATAGTGAGATACTGAGACACACGCACTATATACAGAGACACAGAGACACACACTATATACTGAGACACTGAGACACATGCACTACAAACTGAGATACTGAGACACACGCACTATATACTGAGACACAGAGACACACACTATATACTGAGATACTGAGACACACGCACTATATACTGAGACACTGAGACACACACACTATATACTGAGACACTGAGACACACGCACTATATACTGAGACACAGAGACACACACACTATATACTGACATACTGAGACACACGCACTATATACTGAGACACAGAGACACACACACTATATACTGAGGTACTGAGACACACACACTATATACTGAGACACTGAGACACACACACTGTATTCTGAGACACTGAGACACACACACTATATACTGAGGTACTGAGACACACGCACTATATACTGAGACACTCAGACACACACACTATATACTGAGACACTGAGACACATGCACTATATTCTGAGATAATGAGACACACATACTATATACTGATATACTAAGACACACTCGCGCTATATACTGAGACACTGAGACACACGCAATTTATACTGAGGTACTGAGACTCACGCACTATATACTGAGATACTGAGACACATGCACTATATTCTGAGATACTGAGACACATGCACTGTATAGTGAGATACTGAGACACACGCACTATATACAGAGACACAGAGACACACACTATATACTGAGATACTGAGACACACACACTATATACTCAGACACTGGAGACACACGCACTATATACTGAGACACTGAGACACACACACTATATACTCAGACACTGAGACACACACACTATATACTCAGACACAGAGACACACACACTATATACTGAGGTACTGAGTCACACGGACTATATACTGAGACAGTGAGACACACACACTATATACTGAGACACTGAGACACACGGACTATATACTGAGACACTGAGACACATGCACTATATTCTGAGATAATGAGACACACACACTCTATACTGAGATACTAAGACACTGAGACACACACACTATATACTGACATACTGAGACACACGCAATATATACTGAGATACTGAGACACACGCACTATATTCTGAGACACTGAGACACACACACTATATACTGAGGTACTGAGACACACGCACTATATACTGAGACACAGAGACACACACTATATACTGAGGTACTGAGACACACACACTATATACTGAGATACTGAGACACACGCACTATATACTGAGACACTGAGACACACACACTGTATTCTGAGATACTGAGACACACGCACGATATACTTGGACACTGAGACACACACACTATATACTGAGACACTGAGACACACACAATTTATACTGAGATACTGAGACACACGCACTATATACAGAGACACAGAGACACACACTATATACTGAGATACTGAGACACACACACTATATAGTCAGACACTGAGACACACGCACTATATACTGAGACACTCAGAGACACACACTATATACTGAGACACTCAGAGACACACACTATATACTGAGGTACTGAGACACACGCACTATATACTGAGACACTCAGACACACACACTATATACTGAGACACTGAGACACATGCACTATATTCTGAGATAATGAGACACACACACTGTATACTGAGATACTAAGACACTGAGACACACACACTATATACTGAGACACTGAGACACACGCACTATATACTGAGACACAGAGACACACGCACTATATACTGAGACACAGAGACACACACTATATACTGAGATACTGAGACACACACACAATATATACTGAGACACTTAGACACACGGACTATATACTGAGATACTGAGACACACGCACTATATACTGAGACACTGAGACACACACACTATATACTGAAATACTGAGACACACGCACTATATATTGAGACACTGCGACACACACACTGTATACTGAGATACTAAGACACTGAGACACACACACAATATACTGACATACTGAGACACACGCAATATATTCTGAGATACTGAGACACATGCACTGTATAGTGAGATACTGAGACACACGCACTATATACTGAAACACAGAGACACACACTATATACTGAGATACTGAGACACACACACTATATAGTCAGACACTGAGACACACGCACTATATACTGAGACACTCAGAGACACACACTATATACTGAGACACTCAGAGACACACACTATATACTGAGGTACTGAGACACACACACTGTATAATGAGATACTAAGACACACACACAATATATACTGAGACACTTAGACACACGGACTATATACTGAGATACTGAGACACACGCACTATATACTGAGACACTGAGACACACACACTATATACTGAGGAACTGAGACACACGTACTACATATTGAGAAACTGAGACACACACACACTATATACTGAGATACTGAGACACACGCACTATATATTGAGACACTGCGACACACACACTGTATACTGAGACATTGAGACACACGCACTATATACTGAGATACTGAGACACACGCACAATATACTGAGATACTAAGACACTGAGACACACACACTATATACTGACATACTGAGACACACGCAATATATACTGAGATACTGAGACACATGCACTGTATACTGAGATACTGAGACACACGCACTATATACTGAGACACAGAGACACACACTATATACTGAGATACTGAGACACACTCGCGCTGCATACTGAGACACTGAGACACACGCAATATATACTGAGATACTGAGACACATGCACTGTATACTGAGATACTGAGACACACGCACTATATACTGAGACACAGAGACAGACACTATATACTGAGATACTGAGACACACACACTATATACTGAGACACTGAGACACACGCACTATATACTGAGACACACACACTACATACTGAGATAATGAGACACACACACTGTATACTGAGATAATGAGACACACACACTATATACTGTGATAATGAGACACACGCACTATATACTGAGACACTGAGACACACACACTATATACTGAGATACAGAGACACACGCACTATATACTGAGACACTGAGACACACGCACTATATATTGAGATACTGAGACACACACACTATATACTGAGACAGTGAGACACACGCACTATATACTGAGACACTGAGACACACACACTGTATTCTGAGACACTGAGACACACGCACTGTATACTGAGATAATGAGACACACACACACTATATACTGAGACACTGCGACACACACACTGTATTCTGAGATACTGAGACACACGCACGATATACTTGGACACTGAGACACACACACTATATACTGAGGTACTGAGACACACGCACTATATACTGAGACACTCAGACACACACACTATATACTGAGACACTGAGACACATGCACTATATTCTGAGATAATGAGACACACACTATATACTGACATACTGAGACACACACACTATATACTCAGACACTGAGACACACGCACTATATACTGAGACACTGAGACACACACACTATATACTCAGACACTGAGACACACACACTATATACTCAGACACAGAGACACACACACTATATACTGAGGTACTGAGTCACACGGACTATATACTGAGACAGTGAGACACACACACTATATACTGAGACACTGAGACACACGGACTATATACTGAGACACTGAGACACACGCACTATATACTGAAACACTGAGACACACACACTATATACTGAGACACTGAGACACACGCACTATATACTGACATACTGAGACACACGCAATATATACTGAGATACTGAGACACACGCACTATATTCTGAGACACTGAGACACACACACTATATACTGAGGTACTGAGACACACGCACTATATACTGAGACACAGAGACACACACTATATACTGAGGTACTGAGACACACACACTATATACTGAGACACTGAGACACACACACTGTATTCTGAGATACTGAGACACACGCACGATATACTTGGACACTGAGACACACACACTATATACTGAGACACTGAGACACACACAATTTATACTGAGATACTGAGACACACGCACTATATACAGAGACACAGAGACACACACACTATATACTCAGACACAGAGACACACACACTATATACTGAGGTACTGAGTCACACGGACTATATACTGAGACAGTGAGACACACACACTATATACTGAGACACTGAGACACACGGACTATATACTGAGACACTGAGACACATGCACTATATTCTGAGATAATGAGACACACACACTCTATACTGAGATACTAAGACACTGAGACACACACACTATATACTGACATACTGAGACACACGCAATATATACTGAGATACTGAGACACACGCACTATATTCTGAGACACTGAGACACACACACTATATACTGAGGTACTGAGACACACGCACTATATACTGAGACACAGAGACACACACTATATACTGAGGTACTGAGACACACACACTATATACTGAGACACTGAGACACACACACTGTATTCTGAGATACTGAGACACACGCACGATATACTTGGACACTGAGACACACACACTATATACTGAGACACTGAGACACACACAATTTATACTGAGATACTGAGACACACGCACTATATACAGAGACACAGAGACACACACTATATACTGAGATACTGAGACACACACACTATATAGTCAGACACTGAGACACACGCACTATATACTGAGACACTCAGAGACACACACTATATACTGAGACACTCAGAGACACACACTATATACTGAGGTACTGAGACACACGCACTATATACTGAGACACTCAGACACACACACTATATACTGAGACACTGAGACACATGCACTATATTCTGAGATAATGAGACACACACACTGTATACTGAGATACTAAGACACTGAGACACACACACTATATACTGAGACACTGAGACACACGCACTATATACTGAGACACAGAGACACACGCACTATATACTGAGACACAGAGACACACACTATATACTGAGATACTGAGACACACACACAATATATACTGAGACACTTAGACACACGGACTATATACTGAGATACTGAGACACACGCACTATATACTGAGACACTGAGATACACACACTATATACTGAAATACTGAGACACACGCACTATATATTGAGACACTGCGACACACACACTGTATACTGAGATACTAAGACACTGAGACACACACACAATATACTGACATACTGAGACACACGCAATATATTCTGAGATACTGAGACACATGCACTGTATAGTGAGATACTGAGACACACGCACTATATACAGAGACACAGAGACACACACTATATACTGAGATACTGAGACACACACACTATATAGTCAGACACTGAGACACACGCACTATATACTGAGTCACTCAGAGACACACACTATATACTGAGACACTCAGAGACACACACTATATACTGAGGTACTGAGACACACACACTGTATAATGAGATACTAAAACACACACACAATATATACTGAGACACTTAGACACACGGACTATATACTGAGATACTGAGACACACGCACTATATACTGAGACACTGAGACACACACACTATATACTGAGGAACTGAGTCACACGTACTACATATTGAGAAACTGAGACACACACACACTATATACTGAGATACTGAGACACACGCACTATATATTGAGACACTGCGACACACACACTGTATACTGAGACATTGAGACACACGCACTATATACTGAGATACTGAGACACACGCACAATATACTGAGATACTAAGACACTGAGACACACACACTATATACTGACATACTGAGACACACGCAATATATACTGAGATACTGAGACACATGCACTGTATACTGAGATACTGAGACACACGCACTATATACTGAGACACAGAGACACACACTATATACTGAGATACTGAGACACACTCGCGCTGCATACTGAGACACTGAGACACACGCAATATATACTGAGATACTGAGACACATGCACTGTATACTGAGATACTGAGACACACGCACTATATACTGAGACACAGAGACAGACACTATATACTGAGATACTGAGACACACACACTATATACTGAGACACTGAGACACACACACTATATACTGAGACACTGAGACACACGCACTATATACTGAGACACACACACTACATACTGAGATAATGAGACACACACACTGTATACTGAGATAATGAGACACACACACTATATACTGTGATAATGAGACACACACACTGTATACTGAGACACTGAGACACACACACTATATACTGAAATACAGAGACACACGCACTATATACTGAGACACTGAGACACACGCACTATATATTGAGATACTGAGACACACACACTATATACTGAGACAGTGAGACACACGCACTATATACTGAGACACTGAGACACACACACTGTATTCTGAGACACTGAGACACACGCACTGTATACTGAGATAATGAGACACACACACACTATATACTGAGACACTGCGACACACACACTGTATTCTGAGATACTGAGACACACGCACGATATACTTGGACACTGAGACACACACACTATATACTGAGACACTGAGACACACGCACTATATACTGAGACACTCAGACACACACACTATATACTGAGACACTGAGACACACACTATATTCTGAGATAATGAGACACACACTATATACTGACATACTGAGACACACGCAATATATTCTGAGATACTGAGACACATGCAATGTATACTGAGATACTGAGACACACTCGCGCTATATACTGAGACACTGAGACACACGCAATTTATACTGAGGTACTGAGACACACGCACTATATACTGAGATACTGATTCACACGCACAATATACATAGACACTGCGACACACACACTGTATTCTGAGACACTGAGACACACGTACTATAAATTGAGACACTGAGACACACACACAGTATATACTGAGACACTGAGACACACGCACTATATACTGAGATACTGAGACACGCACTATATACTGAGACACTGAGACACACACACTATATACTGAGACACTGAGACACACGCACTATATACTGAGACACTGAGACACATGCACTATATTCTGAGATAATGAGACACACACACTGTATACTGAGATACTAAGACACTGAGACACACACACTATATACTGACATAATGAGACACACGCAATATAAACTGAGATACTGAGACACACGCACTATATACTGAGACACTGAGACACACACACTGTATACTGAGACACTGAGACACACACACTATATACTGAGACACTGAGACACATGCACTACAAACTGAGATACTGAGACACACGCACTATATACTGAGACACTGAGACACACACACTGTATACTGAGATACTGAGACACACGCACTATATACTGAGACACTGAGACACACACACTATATACTGAGACACTGAGACACACACACTATATACTGAGACACTGAGACACACGCACTATATACAGAGACACAGAGACACACACTATATACTGAGATACTGAGACACACACACTATATAGTCAGACACTGAGACACACGCACTATATACTGAGACACTCAGAGACACACACTATATACTGAGACACTCAGAGACACACACTATATACTGAGGTACTGAGACACACGCACTATATACTGAGACACTCAGACACACACACTATATACTGAGACACTGAGACACATGCACTATATTCTGAGATAATGAGACACACACACTGTATACTGAGATACTAAGACACTGAGACACACACACTATATACTGAGACACTGAGACACACGCACTATATACTGAGACACAGAGACACACGCACTATATACTGAGACACAGAGACACACACTATATACTGAGATACTGAGACACACACACAATATATACTGAGACACTTAGACACACGGACTATATACTGAGATACTGAGACACACACACTATATACTGAAATACTGAGACACACGCACTATATATTGAGACACTGCGACACACACACTGTATACTGAGATACTAAGACACTGAGACACACACACAATATACTGACATACTGAGACACACGCAATATATTCTGAGATACTGAGACACATGCACTGTATAGTGAGATACTGAGACACACGCACTATATACAGAGACACAGAGACACACACTATATACTGAGATACTGAGACACACACACTATATAGTCAGACACTGAGACACACGCACTATATACTGAGTCACTCAGAGACACACACTATATACTGAGACACTCAGAGACACACACTATATACTGAGGTACTGAGACACACACACTGTATAATGAGATACTAAAACACACACACAATATATACTGAGACACTTAGACACACGGACTATATACTGAGATACTGAGACACACGCACTATATACTGAGACACTGAGACACACACACTATATACTGAGGAACTGAGTCACACGTACTACATATTGAGAAACTGAGACACACACACACTATATACTGAGATACTGAGACACACGCACTATATATTGAGACACTGCGACACACACACTGTATACTGAGACATTGAGACACACGCACTATATACTGAGATACTGAGACACACGCACAATATACTGAGATACTAAGACACTGAGACACACACACTATATACTGACATACTGAGACACACGCAATATATACTGAGATACTGAGACACATGCACTGTATACTGAGATACTGAGACACACGCACTATATACTGAGACACAGAGACACACACTATATACTGAGATACTGAGACACACTCGCGCTGCATACTGAGACACTGAGACACACGCAATATATACTGAGATACTGAGACACATGCAATGTATACTGAGATACTGAGACACACGCACTATATACTGAGACACACACACTACATACTGAGATAATGAGACACACACACTGTATACTGAGATAATGAGACACACACACTATATACTGTGATAATGAGACACACACACTGTATACTGAGACACTGAGACACACACACTATATACTGAAATACAGAGACACACGCACTATATACTGAGACACTGAGACACACGCACTATATATTGAGATACTGAGACACACACACTATATACTGAGACAGTGAGACACACGCACTATATACTGAGACACTGAGACACACACACTGTAATCTGAGACACTGAGACACACGCACTGTATACTGAGATAATGAGACACACACACACTATATACTGAGACACTGCGACACACACACTGTATTCTGAGATACTGAGACACACGCACGATATACTTGGACACTGAGACACACACACTATATACTGAGACACTGAGACACACGCACTATATACTGAGACACTCAGACACACACACTATATACTGAGACACTGAGACACACACTATATTCTGAGATAATGAGACACACACTATATACTGACATACTGAGACACACGCAATATATTCTGAGATACTGAGACACATGCAATGTATACTGAGATACTGAGACACACTCGCGCTATATACTGAGACACTGAGACACACGCAATTTATACTGAGGTACTGAGACACACGCACTATATACTGAGATACTGATTCACACGCACAATATACATAGACACTGCGACACACACACTGTATTCTGAGACACTGAGACACACGTACTATATATTGAGACACTGAGACACACACACAGTATATACTGAGACACTGAGACACACGCACTATATACTGAGATACTGAGACACGCACTATATACTGAGACACTGAGACACACACACTATATACTGAGACACTGAGACACACGCACTATATACTGAGACACTGAGACACATGCACTATATTCTGAGATAATGAGACACACACACTGTATACTGAGATACTAAGACACTGAGACACACACACTATATACTGACATAATGAGACACACGCAATATATACTGAGATACTGAGACACACGCACTATATACTGAGACACTGAGACACACACACTGTATACTGAGACACTGAGACACACACACTATATACTGAGACACTGAGACACATGCACTACAAACTGAGATACTGAGACACACGCACTATATACTGAGACACTGAGACACACACACTGTATACTGAGATACTGAGACACACGCACTATATACTGAGACACTGAGACACACACACTATATACTGAGACACTGAGACACACACACTATATACTGAGACACTGAGACACACGCACTATATACTAAGACACTGAGACACACACACTATATACTGACATACTGAGACACACGCACTATATACTGAGACACAGAGACACACACACTATATACTGAGGTACTGAGACACACACACTATATACTGAGACACTGAGACACACACACTGTATTCTGAGACACTGAGACACACACACTATATACTGAGGTACTGAGACACACGCACTATATACTGAGACACTCAGACACACACACTATATAATGAGACAATGAGACACATGCACTATATTCTGAGATAATGAGACACACATACTATATACTGATATACTAAGACACACTCGCGCTATATACTGAGACACTGAGACACACGCAATTTATACTGAGGTACTGAGACTCACGCACTATATACTGAGATACTGAGACACACGAACTATATACTGAGACACTGAGACACACACACTATAAACTGAGATACTGAGACACACACACTGTATACTGAGATACTAAGACACTGAGACACACACACTGTATTCTGAGATACTGAGACACACGCTCTATATATTGAGATAATGAGACACACACACTGTATACTGAGATAATGAGACACACACACACTATATACTGAGACACTGCGACACACACACTGTATTCTGAGATACTGAGACACGCACTATATACTGAGACACTGAGACACACACACTATATACTGAGACACTGAGACACACGCACTATATACTGAGACACTGAGACTCATGCACTATATTCTGAGATAATGAGACACACACACTGTATACTGAGATACTAAGACACTGAGACACACACACTATATACTGACAAACTTGGACACACGCAATATATACTGAGATACTGAGACACATGCACTATATACTGAGATACTGAGACACACGCACGATATACTTGGACACTGAGACACACACACTATATACTGAGACACTGAGACACATGCACTATATTCTGAGATAATGAGACACACACTATATACTGACATACTGAGACACACGCAATATATTCTGAGATACTGAGACACATGCAATGTATACTGAGATACTGAGACACACGCACTATATACTGAGACAAAGAGACACACACTATATACTGAGACACTGAGACACACCCACTATATACTGAGACACAGAGACACACACTATATACTGAGATACTGAGACACATGCACTATATTTTGAGACACTGAGACACACACACACTATATACTGAGACACTGAGACACACGCGCTACATACTGAGATACTGAGACACGCACTATATACTTAGACTCTGAGACACACACACTATATATTTAGACACTGAGACACACGCACTATATACTGAGACACTGAGACACATGCACTATATTCTGAGACACTGAGACACACACACTATATACTGAGACACTGAGACACACGCACTATATACTGAGACACTGAGACACACGCACTATATACTAAGACACTGAGACATACACACTGTATACTGAGATAATGAGACACACACACTATATACTGTGATTATGAGACACACACACTGTATACTGAGATATTAAGACACTGAGACACACACACTATATACTGACATACTGAGACACACGCAATATATACTGAGATACTGAGACACATGCACTATATACTGAGATACTGAGACACACGCACTATATTCTGAGACACTGAGACACACACACTATATACTATGGTAGTGAGACACACGCACTATATACTGAGACACTGAGACACACACACTATATACTGAGACACTGAGACACACGCACTATATACTGAGACACTGAGACACACGCACTATATACTGAGACACTGAGACACATGCACTATATTCTGAGATAATGAGACACACACACACTATATACTGAGACACTGCGACACACACACTGTATTCTGAGATACTGAGACAAACGCACTATATACTTGGACACTGAGACACACGCACTGTATACTGAGGTACTGAGACACACGCACTATATACTGAGACACTGAGACACATGCACTATATTCTGAGATAATGAGACACACACACTGTATACTGAGATACTAAGACACTGAGACAGACACACTATATACTGACATACTGAGACACACGCAATATATACTGAGATACTGAGACACACACACTATATACTGAGACACAGAGACACACACTATATACTGAGATACTGAGACACACGTACTACATATTGAGATACTGAGACACATGCACTGTATACTGAGATACTGAGACACACGCACTATATACTGAGACACTGAGACACACACACTATATACTGAGATACTGAGACACACACTATATACTGAGACACAGAGACACACGTACTACATATTGAGAAACTGAGACACACACACACTATATACTGAGACACTGAGACACATGCACTATATACTGAGATACTGAGACACACGCACTGTATATTGAGATAATGAGACACACACACTATATACTGAGATACTAAGACACTGAGACACACACACTATATACTGACATACTGAGACACACGCAATATATTCTGAGATACTGAGACACACGCACTATACACTGACACACAGAGACACACACTATATACTGAGATACTGAGACACACGCGCTATATACTGAGACACTGAGACACACACACACTATATACTGAGATACTGAGACACACGCACTATATACTGAGACACTGAGACACACACACACTATATACTGAGACACTGAGACACACGCACTATATACTGAGACACTGAGACACACACACACTATATACTGAGACACTGAGACACACGCACTATATACTGAGACACTGAGACACACACACACTATATACTGTGATAATGAGACACACACACTATATACTGAGACACTGAGACACACACACTATATACTGAGACACTGAGACACACGCACTATATATTGAGATACTGAGACACACACACTGTATTCTGAGACACTGAGACACACGCACTGTATACTTGGACACTGAGACACACACACTATATACTGAGACACTGAGACACACACACTATATACTGAGATACTGAGACACACGCACCATATACTTGGACACTGAGACACACACACTATATACTGAGACACTGAGACACACACACTGTATTCTGAGATACTGAGACACACGCACCATATACTTGGACACTGAGACACACACACTATATACTGAGACACTGAGACACACACACTATATTCTGAGACACTGAGACACACACACTATATACTGAGGTACTGAGTCACACGCACTATATACTGAGACACTCAGACACACACACTATATACTGAGACACTGAGACACATGCACTATATTCTGAGATAATGAGGCACACGCACTGTATACTGAGATACTGAGACACACGCACTATATACTGAGACACAGAGACACACACTATATACTGAGACACTGAGACACACACACTATATACTGAGACACAGAGACACACACACTATAAACTGAGATACTGAGACACACGCGCTATATACTGAGACACTGAGACACATGCACTATATTCTGAGATAATGAGACACACACACTGTATACTGAGATACTAAGACACTGAGACAAACACACTATATACTGACATACTGAGACACACGCACTATATACTGAGACACTGAGACACACACACTATATACTGAGACACTGAGACACACGCACTATATACTGAGACACTGAGACACACGCACTATATACTGAGACACTGAGACACACGCACTAAATACTGAGATACTGAGACACACGCACTATATACTGAGACACTGAGACACACACACTGTATACTGAGATAATGAGACACACACACTATATACTGTGATAATGAGACACACGCACTATATACTGAGACACTGAGACACACACACTATATACTGAGATACTGAGACACACACACTATATACTGAGACACTGAGACACACACACTATATACTGAGGTACTGAGACACACGCACTATATACTGAGACACTCAGACACACACACTATATAATGAGACAATGAGACACATGCACTATATTCTGAGATAATGAGACACACACACTATATACTGATATACTAAGACACACTCGCGCTATATACTGAGACACTGAGACACACGCAATTTATACTGAGGTACTGAGACTCACGCACTATATACTGAGACACTGAGACACACACACTACATACTGTGATAATGAGACACACACACTGTATACTGAGATACTAAGACACTGAGACACACACACTATATACTGACATACTGAGACACACGCAATATATACTCAGATTCTGAGACACACGCACTATATACTGAGACAGTGAGACACACACACTGTATACTGAGACACTGAGACACACACACTATATACTGAGACACTGAGACACATGCACTATATACTGAGACAAAGAGACACACACTATATACTGAGATACTGAGACACACGCACTATATATACTGAGACACTTAGACACACGGACTATATACTGAGATACTGAGACACACGCACTATATACTGAGACTCTGAGACACACACACTATATACTGAGACACTGAGACACACGCACTATATACTGAGACACTGAGACACACACAATATATACTGAGACACTGAGACACACGCACTATATACTGAGACACTGAGACACACACACTATATTCTGAGACACTGAGACACACACACTATATACTGAGGTACTGAGTCACACGCACTATATACTGAGACACTCAGACACACACACTATATACTGAGACACTGAGACACACACACTGTATACTGAGATACTGAGACACACGCACTATATACTGAGACACAGAGACACACACTATATACTGAGATACTGACACACGCACTATATACTGAGACACTGAGACACACACACTATATACTGAGACACAGAGACACACACACTATAAACTGAGATACTGAGACACACGCGCTATATACTGAGACACTGAGACACATGCACTATATTCTGAGATAATGAGACACACACACTGTATACTGAGATACTAAGACACTGAGACACACACACTATATACTGACATACTGAGACACACGCACTATATACTGAGACACTGAGACACACGCACTATATACTGAGATACTGAGACACGCACACTATATACTGACAAACTTGGACACACGCAATATATACTGAGATACTGAGACACATGCACTATATACTGAGATACTGAGACACACACACTATATACTGAGACACTGAGACACACGCACTATATACTGAGATACTGAGACACGCACACTATATACTGACAAACTTGGACACACGCAATATATACTGAGATACTGAGACACATGCACTATATACTGAGATACTGAGACACACACACTATATACTGAGACACTGAGACACACGCACTATATACTGAGACACTGAGACACACACACTATATACTGAGATAATGAGACACACGCACTATATACTGAAACACTGAGACACACACACTATATACTGAGACACTGAGACACACGCACTATATACTGAGATACTGAGACACACGCACTATATACTGAGACACTGAGACACACGCACTATATGCTGAGACACTGAGACACACACACTGTATACTGAGATAATGAGACACACACACTATATACTGTGATAATGAGACACACGCACTATATACTGAGACACTGAGACACACACACTATATACTGAGATACTGAGACACACACACTATATACTGAGACACTGAGACACATGCACTACATACTGAGGTACTGAGACACACACACTATATACTGAGACACTGAGACACACACACTGTATTCTGAGACACTGAGACACACACACTATATACTGAGACACTGAGACACATGCACTATATTCTGAGATAATGAGACACACACACTGTATACTGATATACTAAGACACACTCGCGCTATATACTGAGACACTGAGACACACGCAATATATACTGAGACACTGAGACACACACACTGTATACTGAGACACTGAGACACACACACTATATACTGAGACACTGAGACACATGCACTATATACTGAGACAAAGAGACACACACTATATACTGAGATACTGAGACACACGCACTATATACTGAGATACTGAGACACACGCACTATATACTGAGACACAGAGACACACGCACAATATATACTGAGACACTTAGACACACGGACTATATACTGAGATACTGAGACACACGCACTATATACTGAGACTATGAGACACACACACTATATATTGAGACACTGAGACACACGCACTATATACTGAGACACTGAGACACACACACTATATACTGAGACACTGAGACACATGCACTATATATTTAGACACTGAGACACACGCACTATATACTGAGACACAGAGACACACACTATATACTGAGGTACTGAGACACACACACTGTATTCTGAGATACTGAGACACACGCACGATATACTTGGACACTGAGACACACACACTATATACTGATATACTAAGACACTGAGACACACACACTATATACTGAGACACTGAGACACACGCACTATATACTGAGATACTGAGACACGCACTATATACTGAGACACTGAGACACACACACTATATACTGAGACACTGCGACACACACACTGTATACTGAGATACTAAGACACTGAGACACACACACTATATACTGAGATACTGAGACAGACACACTATATACTGAGACACTGAGACACACACACTATATACTGAGACACTGAGACACATGCACTATATACTGAGATACTGAGACACACACACAATATATACTGAGACACTTAGACACACGGACTATATACTGAGATACTGAGACACACACACTATATACTGAGACACTGAGACACACGCACTATATACTGAGACTCTGAGACACACACACTATATACTGAGACACTGAGACACATGCACTATATACTGAGACACTGAGACACACGCACTATATACTAAGACACTGAGACACACACACTGTATACTGAGATAATGAGACACACGCAATATATACTGAGACACTTAGACACACACACTATATACTGTGACAATGAGACACACACACTGTATACTGAGATATTAAGACACTGAGACACACACACTATATATTGACATACTGAGACACACGCAATATATACTGAGATACTGAGACACACACACTATATACTGAGACACTGAGACACACACACTGTATACTGAGATAATGAGACACACACACTATATACTGTGATAATGAGACACACGCAATATATACTGAGACACTGAGACACACACTATATACTGAGATACTGAGACACACACACTATATACTGAGACACTGAGACACACGCACTATATACTGACATACTGAGACACACGCAATATATACTGAGATACTGAGACACACACACTATATACTGAGACACTGAGACACACACACTATATACTGAGACACTGAGACACACGCACTATATACTGAGACACTGAGACACACGCACTATATACTGAGACACTGAGACACACACACTATATACTGAGACACTGAGACACACGCACTATATACTGAGACACTGAGACACACACACTATATACTGAGACACTGAGACACACACACTATATACTGAGATACTGAGACACACACACACTATATACTGAGACACTGAGACACACACTATATACTGAGATACTGAGACACACACACTATATACTGAGACACTGAGACACACGCACTATATACTGAGACACTGAGACACACACTATATACTGAGATACTGAGACACACACACTATATACTGAGACACTGAGACACACACACTGTATTCTGAGACATTGAGACACACACACTATATACTGAGGTACTGAGACACACGCACTATATACTGAGACACTCAGACACACGGACTATATACTGAGATACTGAGACACACACACTATATACTGAGACACTGAGACACATGCACTATATTCTGAGATAATGAGACACACACACTATATACTGATATACTAAGACAGAGACACACACACTATATACTGACACACTGAGACACACCCACTATATACTGAGACACTGAGACACACACACTATATACTGAGACACTGAGACACATGCACTATACACTCACCTAAAGGATTATTAGGAACACCATACTAATACTGTGTTTGACCCCCTTTCGCCTTCAGAACTGCCTTAATTCTACGTGGCATTGATTCAACAAGGTGCTGAAAGCATTCTTTAGAAATGTTGGCCCATATTGATAGGATAGCATCTTGCAGTTGATGGAGATTTGTGGAATGCACATCCAGGGCACGAAGCTCCCGTTCCACCACATCCCAAAGATGCTCTATTGGGTTGAGATCTGGTGACTGTGGGGGCCAGTTTAGTACAGTGAACTCATTGTCATGTTCAAGAAACCAATTTGAAATGATTCGACCTTTGTGACATGGTGCATTATCCTGCTGGAAGTAACCATCAGAGGATGGGTACATGGTGGTCATAAAGGGATGGACATGGTCAGAAACAATGCTCAGGTAGGCCGTGGCATTTAAACGATGCCCAATTGGCACTAAGGGGCCTAAAGTGTGCCAAGAAAACATCCCCCACACCATTACACCACCACCACCAGCCTGCACAGTGGTAACAAGGCATGATGGATCCATGTTCTCATTCTGTTTATGCCAAATTCTGACTCTACCATCTGAATGTCTCAACAGAAATGGAGACTCATCAGACCAGGCAACATTTTTCCAGTCTTCAACTGTCCAATTTTGGTGAGCTTGTGCAAATTGTAGCCTCTTTTTCCTATTTGTAGTGGAGATGAGTGGTACCCGGTGGGGTCTTCTGCTGTTGTAGCCCATCCGCCTCAAGGTTGTACGTGTTGTGGCTTCACAAATGCTTTGCTGCATACCTCGGTTGTAACGAGTGGTTATTTCAGTCAAAGTTGCGCTTCTATCAGCTTGAATCAGTCCGCCCATTTCCTCTGACCTCTAGCATCAACAAGGCATTTTCGCCCACAGGACTGCCGCATACTGGATGTTTTTCCCTTTTCACACCATTCTTTGTAAACCCTAGAAATGGTTGTGTGTGAAAATCCCAGTAACTGAGCAGATTGTGAAATACTCAGACCGGCCCGTCTGGCACCAACAACCATGCCACGCTCAAAATTGCTTAAATCACCTTTCTTTCCCATTCAGACATTCAGTTTGGAGTTCAGGAGATTGTCCTGACCAGGACCACACCCCTAAATGCACTGAAGCAACTGCCATGTGATTGGTTGGTTAGATAATTGCATTAATGAGAAATTGAACAGGTGTTCCTAATAATCCTTTAGGTGAGTGTATACTGAGACACTGAGACACACACACAATATATACTGAGACACTTAGACACACGGACTATATACTGAGATACTGAGACACACGCACTATATACTGAGACTCTGAGACACACACACTGTATACTGAGACACTGAGACACACACACTATATACTGAGACACTGAGACACATGCACTATATACTGAGATACTGAGACAGACACACTATATACTGAGACACTGAGACACACACACTATATACTGAGACACTGAGACACATGCACTATATACTGAGATACTGAGACACACGCACTATATACTAAGACACTGAGACACACACACTGTATACTGAGATAATGAGACACACGCACGATATACTTGGACACTGAGACACACACACTATATACTGAGACACTGAGACACACACACTATATACTGAGGTACTGAGACACACGCACTATATACTGAGACACTCAGACACACACTCTATATACTGTGACAATGAGACACACACACTGTATACTGAGATATTAAGACACTGAGACACACACACTATATACTGACATACTGAGACACACGCAATATATACTGAGATACTGAGACACACACACTGTATACTGAGATAATGAGACACACATACTATATACTGTGATATTGAGACACACGCACTATATACTGAGACACTGAGACACACACACTATATACTGAGATACTGAGACACACACACTATATACTGAGATACTGAGACACACACACTATATACTGAGACACTGAGACACATGCACTATATATTGAGATACTGAGACACACGCACTATATAATGAGACACAGAGACACACACTATATACTGAGGTACTGAGACACACACACTATAGACTGAGACACTGAGACACACTATATACTGACATACTGAGACACACGCAATATATTCTGAGATACTGAGACACACTATATACTGACATACTGAGACACACGCAATATATTCTGAGATACTGAGACACACACTGTATTCTGAGACACTGAGACACACGTACTATATATTGAGACACTGAGACACACACACAGTATATACTGAGACACTGAGACACACGCACTATATACTGAGATACTGAGACACGCACTATATACTGAGACACTGAGACACACACACTATATACTGAGACACTGAGACACATGCACTATATTCTGAGATAATGAGACACACACACTGTATACTGAGATACTAAGACACTGAGACACACACACTATATACTGACATACTGAGACACACGCAATATATACTGAGATACTGA
This sequence comes from Amia ocellicauda, assembly GCF_036373705.1. NCBI lineage: Eukaryota > Metazoa > Chordata > Actinopteri > Amiiformes > Amiidae > Amia > Amia ocellicauda. The sequence goes on from NC_089863.1 coordinate 22,949,871, forward strand.
GACACACGCACTAAATACTGAGACACTGAGACACACGCACTATATACTGAGACACAGAGACACACACTATATACTGAGATACTGAGACACACACACAATATATACTGAGACACTTAGACACACAGACTATATACTGAGATACTGAGACACACGCACTATATACTGAGACTCTGAGACACACACACTATATACTGAGACACTGAGACACACGCGCTATATACTGAGATACTGAGACACACACACTATATATTTAGACACTGAGACACACGCACTATATACTGAGACACTGAGACACACACACTATATACTGAGACACTGAGACACATGCACTATATATTTAGACACTGAGACACACGCACTATATACTGAGACACAGAGACACACACTATATACTGAGGTACTGAGACACACACACTATATACTGAGATACTGAGACACACGCACTATATACTGAGACACTGAGACACACACACTATATACTGAGGTACTGAGACACACGCACTATATACTGAGACACTGAGACACACGCACTATATACTGAGACACTGAGACACACACTATATACTGAGATACTGAGACACACACACTATATACTGAGATACTGAGACACACACACTATATACTGAGACACTGAGACACACGCACTATACACTGAGATACTGAGACACACACACTATATACTCAGACACTGAGACACATGCACTATATACTGAGACACAGAGACACACACTATATACTGAGATACTGAGACACACGCACTATATACTGAGACACTGATACACACACACTATATACTGAGATACTGAGACACACACACTATATACTGAGATACTGAGACACACGCGCTATATACTGAGACACTGAGACACACACACTATATACTGAGATACTGAGACACACACACTATATACTGAGATACTGAGACACACACACTATATACTCAGACACTGAGACACATGCACTATATACTGAGACACAGAGACACACACTATATACTGAGATACTGAGACACACGCACTATATACTGAGACACTGAGACACACGCACTATATACTGAGACACTGAGACACACACTATATACTGAGACACTGAGACACACACACTATATACTGAGGTACTGAGACACACGCACTATATACTGAGACACTGAGACACACGCACTATATACTGAGACACTGAGACACATGCACTATATACTGAGACACAGAGACACACACTATATATACTGAGATAATGAGACACACGCACTATATACTGAGACACTGCGACACACACACTGTATTCTGAGATACTGAGACACACGCACTATATACTTGGACACTGAGACACACACACTATATACTGAGACACTGAGACACATGCACTATATATTTAGACACTGAGACACACGCACTATATACTGAGACACAGAGACACACACTATATACTGAGGTACTGAGACACACACACTATATACTGAGATACTGAGACACACGCACTATATACTGAGACACTGAGACACACACACTATATACTGAGGTACTGAGACACACGCACTATATACTGAGACACTGAGACACACGCACTATATACTGAGACACTGAGACACACACTATATACTGAGATACTGAGACACACACACTATATACTGAGATACTGAGACACACACACTATATACTGAGACACTGAGACACATGCACTATACACTGAGATACTGAGACACACACACTATATACTCAGACACTGAGACACATGCACTATATACTGAGACACAGAGACACACACTATATACTGAGATACTGAGACACACGCACTATATACTGAGACACTGAGACACACGCACTATATACTGAGACACTGAGACACATGCACTATATACTGAGACACAGAGACACACACACTATATACTGAGATACTGAGACACACACACTATATACTGAGATACTGAGACACACACACTATATACTCAGACACTGAGACACATGCACTATATACTGAGACACAGAGACACACACACTATATACTCAGACACTGAGACACATGCACTATATACTGAGACACAGAGACACACACACTATATACTCAGACACTGAGACACATGCACTATATACTGAGACACAGAGACACACACTATATACTGAGATACTGAGACACACGCACTATATACTGAGACACTGAGACACACGCACTATATACTGAGACACTGAGACACACACTATATACTGAGACACTGAGACACACACACTATATACTGAGGTACTGAGACACACGCACTATATACTGAGACACTGAGACACACGCACTATATACTGAGACACTGAGACACACACACTATATACTGAGATACTGAGACACACGCACTATATACTGAGACACTGAGACACACACACTATATACTGAGATACTGAGACACACACACTATATACTGAGACACTGAGACACACACACTATATACTGAGATACTGAGACACACGCACTATATACTGAGACACTGAGACACATGCACTATACACTGAGATACTGAGACACACACACTATATACTCAGACACTGAGACACATGCACTATATACTGAGACACTGCGACACACGCACTGTATTCTGAGATACTGAGACACACGCACTATATACTTGGACACTGAGACACATGCACTGTATACTGAGATACTGAGACACACGCAATATATACTGAGACACAGAGACACACACTATATACTGAGATACTGAGACACACGCGCTATATACTGAGACACACACACTACATTGAGGGAAATAAGTATTTGACCCCTTCGACTTAGTACTTGGTGGCAAAACCCTTGTTGGCAATCACAGAGGTCAGACGTTTCTTGTAGTTGGCCACCAGGTTTGCACACATCTCAGGAGGGATTTTGTCCCACTCCTCTTTGCAGATCCTCTCCAAGTCATTAAGGTTTCGAGGCTGACATTTGGCAACTCGAACCTTCAGCTCCCTCCACAGATGTTCTATGGGATTAAGGTCTGGAGACTGGCTAGGCCACTCCAGGACCTTAATGTGCTTCTTCTTGAGCCGCTCCTTTGTTGCCTTGGCTGTGTGTTTTGGGTCATTGTCATGCTGGAATACCCATCCACGACCCATTTTCAATGCCCTGGCTGAGGGAAGGAGGTTCTCACCCAAGATTTGACGGTACATGGCCCCGTCCATCGTCCCTTTGATGCGGTGCAGTTGTCCTGTCCCCTTAGCAGAAAAACACCCCAAAAGCATAATGTTTCCACCTCCATGTTTGACGGTGGGGATGGTCTTCTTGGGGTCATTCCTCCTCCTCCAAACACGGCGAGTTGAGTTGATGCCAAAGAGTTCGATTTTGGTCTCATCTGCCCACAACACTTTCACCCAGTTCTCCTCTGAATCATTCAGATGTTCATTGGCAAACTTCAGACGGGCCTGTACATGTGCTTTCTTGAGCAGGGGGACCTTGCAGGCACTGCAGGATTTCAGTCCTTCACGGCGTAGTGTGTTACCAATTGTTTTCTTGGTGACTATGGTCCCAGCTGCCTTGAGATCATTAACAAGATCCTCCCGTGTAGTTCTGGGCTGATTCCTCACCGTTCTCATGATCATTGAAACTCCACGAGGTGAGATCTTGCATGGAGCCCCAGACCGAGGGAGACTGACAGTTATTTTGTGTTTCTTCCATTTGCGAATAATCACACCAACTGTTGTCACCTTCTCACCAAGCTGCTTGGCGATGGTCTTGTAGCCCATTCCAGCCTTGTGTAGGTCTACAATCTTGTCCCTGACATCCTTGGACAGCTCTTTGGTCTTGGCCATGGTGGAGAGTTTGGAATCTGATTGATTGAGTGCTTCTGTGGACAGGTGTCTTTTATACAGGTAACGAGCTGAGATTAGGAGCACTGCCTTTAAGAGAGTGCTCCTAATCTCAGCTCGTTACCTGTATAAAAGACACCTGGGAGCCAGAAATCTTGCTGATTGATAGGGGATCAAATACTTATTACCCTCATTAACATGCAAATCAATGTATAACTTTTTTGAAATGCGTTTTTCTGGATTTTTTTGCTGTTATTCTGTCTCTCACTGTTAAAATACACCTACCATTAAAATTATAGACGGATCATTTCTTTGTCAGTGGGCAAACGTACAAAATCAGCAGGGGATCAAGTACTTTTTTCCTTCCCTGTAGATACGGTTTAACATTGTCTCATTTATAATCTTTTTAATTTGATAAATATCAGACACAGGTTTAAAAAGTCATGGCACAAGAAATCACACCTGAATAAATACACATAAGATACATGCAATCTCATATCAAACAAAAACCTGTTACACATAAGCAAGGGTTATTTTCTTGTACTTTTAAAGATTAATCATATTCCTAATAAAAATGATTATATACACACGTTTACAAATACTTTCCCTCACTAAAAAGGTTTTAAATCAAATTCTTCATTAGGTCCTTTGAGAGATATCATATTTAAATGTTCCTGTTATTTTTCTCTTGATTTATTTGTGTGTAGCTCCTTGATAGTTTACCTTACATCAAATCAAAGGCCAGAACATTTTCTTTCATATTATAAAGGGTTCATCAGCTCACCGAACCCCGTCTGTGCTTCTTTCTGGAAGTACCCAGAGGGTTGCACACTTCAAAGTCATCAATATACAGAGTCACACTTATTCTCAATTCCCCTGCAGATAGGAACTGATTTTGTTTGAAAAACTCTCCATCCTGAAATGACTTGTATTCTTGTTGTGCAGTTTAATTTGAGTGAGCACTATAGTTTTCAACTACATCGTCAGTTATACCATCTTTGCTAAGGAGCTGCTGCAATGACTGCAATAATGGTACATATGGTTGCACTCCTTATCCAAAACATATTCAACGGGTTCAACTACTTGGAACTTGTCTTTGAAGTACTTTCTCTGCTTAAAAGCAGTGCCAAGTGGGCCCTCATCTCCAATTGTTTTTGTCAAGGGGTTAGAGAGGCAGACTACAGAGGCCAATTCCTCAATTTGTCGCATTAAGACCAAGATGATGCTTTGTACAAAAATCTGAAACATAGGCATTTAATGTAGTCAGGGACGCAGAAGTCATCAGGAAGTGCAAGTCCTGTAAAAGCTGCACTGCTGGGAACATGGAGTATGTTTTCCAGCTTAAGCAACACTGCTGCAAATTTCTCTTCTATCAGCTTCTCAACATTTTCCGAGATGTCTGTCTGAAAACTAGACTGCACTTCTTGCTGGGCTTCTTCTAATACTCCACTGTCTCCATGTTCACCTGAAAGACTTGGGCTTTCAAACTATTCCAGGTTTAAAGTCACTGAAAGAATAAACAAGGTGCTTTCTATTTTTATGCAATTTAAATGTCCCCTGACTTAAATGTACATGGACAACTAATATATGGGCAAGGATATGGCTGCCTGCACCCATAATGTGGATGTTTTCACCTATAATGTTTAAGTAACTGGTTGAGGTCGGGGCTCTGTGCAGGTCACTCAAGTTCTTCCACACCAATCTCGACAAACTATTTCTGTCAGGACCTCACTTTGTGCACGGGTTGTCATGCTGAAACAGGAAAGGGCTTCCCCAAACTGTTGCCACAAATTTGGAGGTGCAAATTCACCCAGAATGTCACTGTAGGCTGTAGCGTTACGATTTCCCTTCAGTGGGACAAAGGGGCCGAGCCCTGAGACCATTATTCCTCCTCCAAACTTTACAGTTGGTCTATGCATTCGTGCAGGCAGCGTTCTCCTGGCATCCGCCAAACCCAGATTCCTCCGTCGGACTGCCAGACGGTGAAGCGTGATTCATCACTCCAGAGATCGCACTTCCACTGCTCCCGGGTCAAATGGTGGCGAGCTTAACACCACTCCAGCCGGCGCTTGGCATTGCGCATGGAGATCTTAGGCTTGTGCGGCTGCTCGGCCATGGAAACCAATTTCATGAAGCTCCTGACAAACAGTTCTGCTGATGTTGCTTCCAGAGGCAGTTTGGCACTCAGAAGTGATTGTTGCAACCAACGAAAGACTATTTTTATGCACTACGACAGTCCCGTTCTGTGAGCTTGTGTAGCCAAGCAATCGCGGCTGAGCTGTTGTTGCTCCTAGACGTTTCCTCTTAACAATAACAGCACTTGCAGCTCACCAGGGCAGCTCAGCAGGGCAGAAACTTGACAAACTGACTTGTTGGAAAGGTGGCATCCTATGACGGTGCCGTGTTGAAAGTCATCGAGCTCTCAGTAAAGTTCATTCTACTGCCAATGCTTGTCTAAGGAGATGCTGCGTGGCTTGATTTTACAGTGGCTCTCAAAAGTATTCACCCCTCTTGGTCTTTTCCACTTGTCATTGTGTTACAACATGAAATCAGAATGGATTGAATCAGGAGTTTTTGCCACTGAACACTAGTTAGAAGGGGTGCCCACATACTAGTGGCCATGTAGTGTACAGATACCGGACAGTCCGCTAAAATACTGGCCGGCTGGCAACCCTAATTGCCACAGACATCTTTACAATTTTGAATGGTTAAACAGATGTTTGTTATTAATATTTTGTTTTTGTTAAACAGTTATTTACATAAAATAAGTAAAAATGAATCATTATTTATAATGATGGCATCCTAGTTTGCACTGTTTTTTGTGGCTCCGGAGCTGGAGCTGGTTAAAAGTAGCCGGATCCGGAGTGTAGAGCTGCACCAGAGCCGCTCCGGAGCTGGAGCTGGAGCTGAACCTCTGGAGCCAGCAAACCCGGAGCACTGCCCAGCCTACCGTGGTGTACTCTGGTTTTCAGTCCAGCTGCAGCTCTTTCTCAATTTCCTATCATTTTTAAATCAGTGTTTTTATTCAAGATGGTTTAGTTATATTCTGTTTATTATCCAATTTATCTCCGTTGCTCCCCTGCATCCTCCTGACATTTCATTAAACAAAGACTGATGTAGTTCCCACTTTGCCTGCTCTCCCAGTGCCAATTAAGGAACCGAATGTGAAGCTGGTGCCATCAGTGGTGTAGTACGGCTACAAGAATAAATAACATAAAGCCAATGACTTGAGTCTGATGGAGACTTTTGTGTTTTAACTCGAGTCACGTATTTTGAACGTTGACTCGAGTCATTACAACTCTGCCCCAGAGCACAGTAACGCTAGGTTTTGCATCTGTTGTGCTGTGGCCCTGGGTCTGTGTGTATCAATCAGGACACTAAAGCTGTCTGATGAAGGCGTTTTAGACTGACCGAAAACCAAAGTAACAAAAGAAAGCAAATGAGAAAATTCAGTGAACAGATTTTATTGACACTGGTCTCTGTGGACTAAGATCTAATCAGGACAGACGTTGCAACACAATCAGGGAGGGGGTGGGGGATTGTTGATAGATTGATTGTTAGATTTAATTCATTAATTATCTTAAAGCTGTGCAAAACGCAGGGTAATCTGAAGTCAGAAGTTTCACAGCTGTGGTCACAGGGGCCCAGACACACAGGTCCCATTACCGCTCACTGGGAAAGTGTGAGGGAGACGATGAAGTCATGACTGTATAATCGGTGACAGGAAAGACGTGCGTCGGACTCACCGTAGGGTCTCTGGTCACCTGCAACACGCCAGGAACACACCAGAGAACACTGGGGGGAGAGGATCGGACTGTTTGAAAGAGTGAACAGGCGAGCGTTTGAGGGAGCGAGCGTGTCAGTGCGTCAGTGCGCAGTGTCTCAGTGTGCTGCAGTCAGCGCGTTGAGGAGTCAGTGCGTTGTATTCCAGTGCAATATGGCATTGATAACTATGGGAACACAGCCACAATGGAGACCAGTAACAATGTAATTGTGCCCAACAATGACTTTATGTTAGCTGAACTGAAATGGCACAACTATGAAGCAAACTGATCCCACAAGGATCCCACAGGTGGGGGCCGTTTGCAGAAGGGCAGTAGCTGGGCGCAGCTCTCGTTCAGACGGGTTTTGCCAGTGAAGCTCGCCTGTCTGCGCCAATAACAGAAGAACCCGGAAACACAAGCTGTGGGGCCACCTGCTCCGATAGGAATGGACAAGGTCAAAGGTCAAATGCATTAGTAGTGCGTTAATGTAGTGCATTTTGTAAACGCATCAGACAAATCAAACTACCAAACAATCAAAACAATAACACATCAAGTGCATTTAAAATCATCTTTTTATTTCAAAATACAACAGCTGAAAGAATAAATGCACTTGGCCCAAAGCATCACAAGATTAGTCGCGTCTTCTCTCGAGAACACACACCCGGCGCTGCTGTCTGCCATCGTACTGACTGAGCCGCGTTCAGCCCCCCAGACTCCAGCGCGCGCTCTTGCCCTTTCAGCAACGGCTGCTTTACCCCCAGACTGTGTGCCGGGCGTCAATAAAGGCTGTCACAGCCCCTCTATTGAAACAAGACAGTCAGCCCCACCTATTAACATCGGGACTTCCGTCTTACCCGAAGCAGTGCATTATGGGAGTCGCACAGAGTTCCTGTGGCGCTTTTCTCCCCATCTCTGTCATGGCAAACCTGCCTCATTTCATATTCAAAGCTTTCTTTTTAAAAAACAATTGCATTTTTAACAGGATGCACCTGGATTGTATTAGACACTTCTTAACACATACGAGTTATTATTTAACCAGCAGTGTTTTCACCCGGCCTGACGAGCGCTGTATCAGCGAAGTGCTCTCTCTAGTAGCCGGTCATGAATATCCATGAGCACATCAAGCCTGAGGCCTGGTTTGGTTGTTATAGACGGGTGACAGATCGGCGGCAATTCAAAACATACGAGAGCCTGTGGGTAATTATTATTATTCATATAAGAAAATCAGTAACACTAATGTCTCGGAAATGTTCGGTATTTTTTGTATTATATATGAAGTAAAATGTACAGAATATCATCCAGCGGAAAACGGAAAAGAGATTCTTATTGGTTGTGTTGCCACAATTAAATACCGAACACCTTCATGGCATCAGAATTACGACTTCTACTACTACTGACAGTAATAATAATGATCCACACGCTGACTATTCGTTTTGAATCGCCGCCAATCCGTCACTTGTCTCCGATAACAAACCCCGCCTCCTAGATCGAGGATCTGCCTCAGCAGTCTTGTGCTCATGAATATTCATGACCGGCGAATAGAGACAGCACTTCGGCCATAAAGCGCTCGTCAGGACAGGTGAACACACTGCTGGTTAGATAATAACTTGCATGTCTTCAGAAGGGGCGTCTCTAATACAAGCCAGGTGCATCATGTATAAAAATGCAAGTGTTTTATGAAAAGAAAGCTTTGAATATTAAAGAGGCTGGTTTTCCATTGCATAGAAGAAAAGCCTCACCGGAACTCTGTGTGACTCCCATAATGCATTGCAGCTCAAAGACAGAAGAAAAGGGGGAGCTGACCATCTCGTTTAAATAGAGGACCTTCAGCTGTGTTGTTGCCCACTCTGAGCCAGACCCCCCTGTTTGAATCCAGGTCTCCGTTTCCTGGTCTGTCTCTGTTTCTCTCCATGTCTGTCCGCGTGTGCCCGTGTGTCCACAGGTGTCTGGGCGTCTCCGGGACCTGATGCGGCTCTTCCACACAGCGGCCCGGCAGTTGAACCGAGCAACAGAGCAGCGGTCTGGACACCTGTGGACACACGAGCACACGCGGACAGACATGGAGAGAAACAGAGACAGACCAGGAACAGAGACACAGAGACCTATACTTGTCATTATATAGTGGATCTATATTGTGCGCCTCAGTATATGGTGCGTCTTAGTATATAGTCTGTATGTCTAAGTATATAGTGCATCTCAGTATATAGTGCGTCTCAGTATATACTGTGTCAATATAGTGCGTCTCACTATATACTGTGTCTATATAGGGCATCTCAGTATATACTGTGTCTATATAGTGCGTCTCACAGTATATACTGTGTCTATATAGTGCGTCTCAGCATATACTGTGTCTATATAGTGTGTCTATATAGCGTGTCTCAGAATATAGTGTGTCTATATAGTGCGTCTCAGTATATACTGCGTCGATATAGTGCGTCTCAGTATATACTGTCTATATAGTGCGTCTCGGTATATACTGTGTCTATATAGTACGTCTCAGTATATACTGTGTCTATATAGGGCATCTCAGTATATACTGTGTCTATATAGTGCGTCTCACAGTATATACTGTGTCTATATAGTGTGTCTATATAGCGTGTCTCAGAATATAGTGTGTCTATATAGTGCGTCTCAGTATATACTGCGTCGATATAGTGCGTCTCAGTATATACTGTCTATATAGTGCGTCTCGGTATATACTGTGTCTATATAGTACGTCTCAGTATATACTGTGTCTATATAGGGCATCTCAGTATATACTGTGTCTATATAGTGCGTCTCACAGTATATACTGTGTCTATATAGTGTGTCTATATAGCGTGTCTCAGAATATACTGTGTCTATATAGTGCGTCTCAGTATATACTGTGTCTATATAGTGCGTCTCAGTATATACTGCGTCGATATAGTGCGTCTCAGTATATACTGTGTCTATATAGTGCGTCTCAGTATTGTGTCCCTCATGGCACCTCATTAGCGAGCGGGGGCTCAGGCACACAGTCATTCAGCTCAGACGGCAGAGTGCGACCTCATCTCCTCCCGTCTCCTCGTGGGCCGAAGAACCTCTTCCACACGGGCTGCGTCGCTGCGCTCTGGCGCTGGGAGGCGGAGCAGTTCTCCAGGGCCCGGGCGGCGCAGCTCTTAGCCAGGGCGTCGCTCTCCACCTGCTCGGCCCGCATCAGAGCACGGACCACCTCCTGCCACCGTCGGCGTCCCAGATGGGCCTGCGGGGTGTTATTAATAAGGGACCCTGTGGACAAGAGAGAGCGACACCGAGTCACAACTCAACACAGAAACAGTGCCGTGCCAGATCCACAGAAACATTTCAGCTCCATGGGTTCTTCAGTGGCGTTATAGAATCGATACCAATCGCCTGTGCGCTCCATCATGGGCCACATCCTGCCCAGGCGTCTCATCTCCTCACCTGTGAATACGGCGGCGTTGGCTCTGACTGCAGGAGAGCGGCTGTTCAAACAGTCCAGGACGCAGCTGAAGGCCCCGTCCAGCGCCTCGGGGAAATCAGATGCCTGGAAAAGACAAGGAGTCAGATTCGGGGACTCTCAGCAGACCTGTAACTCAAGAGCCACAAACATCTCTGTGCATCTCTGTCCTTCATACACAACGTCACACGTGTGTGCCTCGGCACTGCGTGTTGCAGGAGCCAAACTCATGTGAGACAGTGGGATTGGCTGAACTGGTCCTCACCAAGACCGCGGCCAGGTCCTCCAGAAAGCCGTCTACGAACAGCGCCCCTCTGTCCTGGTTCCTGGAGATCAGCGTCCTGACGGTGTCCAGATCCAGCACCGAGCCACTGTTGTTCAGGGTCAGGAGGCAGGCCTGCACAGACACACGAGCTGAGACTCAACACTGGGCACTGATGCCAGGACTCACTCTACGTCTAACTCTTCTGATATTCTTAAAAGCCCCTGCAGCCCCTCCTGGGTTTGCCGCCCCGGTGGCGTCTGATCTGCTCTTACCTGGGTCACCTCAGGGCTGGGGTCTTGCAGGTGAAGCGCCAGCTGCACCAGGGCCACCTGCAGTTCATGTCTGATGTGGGCCGTCACGGCCGGGCACCTGCACAGGTTCCCCAGCACGGTGGCGCCGGCACAACGCAGCTCCGCTTCCTCCTGGAAACAAGCAGAGAGGGTCAGGCACAGAGTGGCGACCAGGGTTGGGGAGTAACGGAATACAATAGCGGCGGTACGTAATCAGATTACAGAATTACAGAAGTAACACGCAGCTCTACTGCGGCCGCTGTGACAGCACTGTGTGTCGCAGGGATTTCACTCGTGGAAGTACAGGCAATTGTTCGCTTCCAAAGAAAGAAAACTGAGCAAATATGCAAGTGCAATACAATATGTGACGACCACGGGTCAATGTCTGCTTCCAAGGACTAAACTTAAAATAATAATAATAAAAAAAAACATATAGAGTAAGATTTTAATTTTTAAATGTGTGCAACTGTAATACAATTGTGCTTGACATGCGAGTAGAAAATACGAATTTTAAATCACAATTATAATAAATATGATTTAATAATAACATTTTTATGAAAGCATAATAAGCAAAACGGCAGCACAGAAATAGTATAACCAAAAACGTCATTGATAGGATAACATAATTTGTATTTGCAGTAATATCTTAATTTAATATACATGCACATACATTACAAATAGTTCCTGTGCATCCTAGCTGGTTCTGTGACCTTAACAATGAAAGACTTAATATAATACCAAAACAACATCATACAACGTGTTTATAGTCTAAAACAAATCACACAGACTGAATAAACTAGTCCTGACCCGTGGCGTGCCGTGCTCTTGACAGAGTGTGCCGTCAGGATCCTCACATATCAAACCTTTAAACTTTTACAAACCGATAGATTTCACTTAAAAGAAGGTAAGACATCAATAATGTGTTAATTGCAGAAACAAGATGCATAACATTCCTCACTTGTTGATACTTAAAAATAACGCCCTAATTGCATTGATCTCAATCTGTTTTCGGTGCTGGTGAATTGAAACCGGTGATACAATAACGTAACATATCTTCACAGACAGAACAAAATAAACTGTAGTCTTTATAAGCATTAAGCGTACTTAAAATTTACAGACAAGGTACCTATTTAAGTTTGAAAGAAAATAGGTTTCACTATATTATTATTATTATTATTATTATTATTTCTTATCAGTGATTAGCAGAAAACTGAAACCAACTCCTGCATTAAAATGACTGAACGTGATGCAGCTTCTTTGACATTAACACATTATTGATATGTCTGATTTATGTCGGTTTGTAAAAAATGTAACGGTATGAAGATCAGGCCTGATGCCACGGGGGGCAAAAGGGGGAATATTGTGCCCCCTCACATTATATTTTGATCCGATTATTAATTGTCCAAATAGAAATGTCTTATGGTAATGTGTATTCTTGTTACAAAACTGACGTGCGTTGCCACAGATTGTCTGTAATTTCAGTTTCACTGGCTTAAAAAATCATACACTACTACAAAATGCAAGATAATTAAACTGACGCAAATCTTAATTCATTTTAATTGTTTGAGCTGTTGATACAAATAAACTATTTCAATCCGTCATCCATATTAGAATGTGTAGTGCATTTTGTTTCACGTCTAGAACTCGGCTGCTTTTGTTTTTTAATAAAGAAAAGTATTCCAAAAGTAATCTAAAAGTTTTCTGATTACGTTACTGAAATGGAGTAATGTATCGGATTAGCTTACAGATTATTTTCAAAACAAGGTAATCAGTATTCTGTAACGGAATACTTTTTAAAAGTAACCCTCCCAACCCTGGTGGCGACAGCACAGCCTGTGACACACTGAGCACGACAGCCTGCACGGACACCACAGCCTTAAACAGCGACTCACTCTTTCCCAGAGCGCAGTGATCCTCTCAAGGACGCCTGCAGCGACATCCCGGCTGACGCTGTCCCGTCTCAGGTGCGGCAGGACCTGTGAGAGGGCGGACAGAGCTCCCAGGACCGCCTGCCTGTCCGCCACGTCCGCGTCCTGTAGTCCCGAGCAGAGGATGGCGAGCAGCTCCCGGCCGTGTTCTGTCACCTGCACACAGAGTGGTGGCTTTGGAATTGAAACATGCATCTCTCTCTTCACTGTTTAACACACAGACAGAGCGGCTTCATCCCCACGTCCCCGTCCGCACTGGGCATCCAGCACAAGTCCTTACCTGGGCAGCTGTGGATCTCTCTATGCCTTGGAAAAGCAGCAGCCTGACGCGCACACAGGGGTCCTGGGCTCGGCGCTTCAAACTCTTCAGTAGTGGCTTCTCCGAGCCGCCCAGCAGCTGCAAGACAGCAGAGCGAGGCGCAGTGAGAGCAGCCCTCAGCCACATACTCACCTCGGAGAAGAAGGCAGTGGCCGTCACTCTGTGCTGCTCCCGGTCAGAGCTCAGGGAAGGGACGAGGACCTCCATGATGCCAGGGAGCTGCGGGCCGGCGTGCTCAACCATGGCCCTGGAGGATAAAGGGACAGCCGTAATGAGACAATAGATAACCGATCTCGGGAACGGAGTAGACAAAGGGAAGCCCCGAATGACAGGCTAGTTTGGAGACCCGTACCTGGCCAGGAGACGGACGCCCTCGGGGTGGCTGTCAGGGCTCCGCAGTTTCGCCCAGGCCGCCTCCTGCTTTAGCTGATCGGTCGCCTTCCTCAGCTTGGCCCGGGCCAGAAGGGCCTTCAGTGCCAGTACGATCTCTCTGTGGAGAGAGGAGAGGACAGTTCTCAGCCCTGTAGAACACCAACACTCAGCAGAATCAAGTGCGTCTCATACTGTGGCCCTCCTGGCCACTCAGGTCACTCACACACAGACCAGCGAGGTACTGACGGCTCCATCAGTGACCACACTGTGAACAGACACCCTGTGGGTCTGCCCAGCGAGACGGCACTCAGTACGACCTGCTCACCTGGATATACTTGGTTCTCTTGGCGTGTCCTGGCTGGGGGTGCCGGCCTCCTGTGGGATCTCCTCTCTGCAGTCCGTGTGGAGAAGCAGGGCCCCAAACAGCCGGGGAAAGACCCTCTGAAAGGGCCCCGTCCCCCCTGGGACGGCCAGCAGTTCTTGCATGGCAGTGGTCACCTGACACCGGGAGAGACACACAGGGTCACAGTCAGAGAAAAGGCACCCCATTCAGAGCCCCTCTGTACTGCTTTCTGGAGAGTCAGTAGATCACGGACAGGTCAGTGGAAACATCAGTGAATGAAAAGTCCTGCGATGTTCCCGGCCTGGTTTACACAGTGAGTAAGTGTCTGGGGACTCACAGCGAGGGTCCGGCGCGCAGCGGACACACAGTCCTCAGCCGGGTCCCTGGGCAGCTTCCTCATGAGGAAAGCCAGCAGCCTGCGGGACATCTTGCTTTCAGATCCCAAGGCCCTCCACAGCACACGGCTGGAGCTGTGGGAGACAGAGACACAGTGAGTCAGAGACACACGGGAGCTCCTTGACGTGACACACGAGCCAATCAGCACTGCAGACAGTCACTGTGAGAGAGGCGCTTCTGTGGGGCTCACCGGTCCAGCGGCAGGGCTTCGTTCAGCAGCGCCTTGGTGAGCTCCTCCGGGCACTGGGACACGATGTGGGCGACCACTCTCAGCTGCCGGTCAGTCAGGTGGGGCAGGCAGGGCTGCACAGCGTGCAGGATCTCAGGGACCTGGAGGACAGAGGAGACATGCACTCAGTCTGCCGCCCAGCGCAGCGAGAGGAAACACAGCGGGCGTGAGAGACTCCAAACTGGCCCTGACCTGCTCTTTCAGCTGGGCTCGTCTGCCCTCCAGGATCTTGCAGAAGATGGTGCTGGAGGGGCCGTAGAAGGAGGGCTCACCGGGCCCCCGTGGAGCTAAGGAATCGGCCTTCCCTGTAACGGATTCGGCAGGATCAGGTTTGGTAATCGGAAAAAACACCACATGGCAGGTTCTCTCGGTATCCGTGGCTGATGAAATCGGATTGCGCCGGTTCGGTAGACGTCACTTTGGGTTTTGTTTATATTTTACTTAAGCGGTTATGAAGGCCAATTCAATTTTAGAAGAATTAGATTGAAGTGCCGGAGCGTCAGAAATGTCCAAAGCACTTAGTCTGGGTGCCTTAGAACAAGACACAACGGGCTGCTCTGGTGACGGTGAAAGCAACGAGACAGTGACTCCCAATTCAGTGCAGGTTCATAAAGCTCCCAGTTAAGGTAGTATAATTATGAATTACTGCATTAGAAAACAAAATATTCATTATTATTATAACAACGGCAGGCAAAAGAGGCTCACTGATGAAAATAAATGCTTTGGAAAAGTTGTTTTGAATTTCTAACTGTTCTAAAATAAGTAAACGGAATTTATACTAAAATATTTATAGATTGAACAAATTGAACAAATTGAACAAGCCGTCTATAGTGTATTTGAAGTCTTCTGCTCATAATTATGGAAGTGTTTATTCTGTCTTCCCGATATTTCTAAAACTCTATTGCAACTATCAGATATTATTTATGTCTGACCAGAAGACCTTAGGGCAACTTACAACTGTAAACACAATATACACAAAGAATTACAAGACAATAAGAAGGTATGAAACAATACATCACAGTATACAATAAGTTTAGTGCTAGTCAGAGCAAGTATCAGAGACAATTACAACAACTACAGTACAAGCAACAGCAACACGACACCGTGGCATTCGATTTCCTCACAATAACACGCTATATTACAACGCATGCGTCGTTAAACCGCGTGACCGAGGCCTTGTCTATTAAAATGCTTGTCACGAGTTTCGATGACAGCAGGAGGTCAGACAGCAGAGAGCGCTGTAGCGCAGCGGGACAGGACGGGGGAGAGGACGGTACCTGCGGCGCGGAGGAGGTGGGCCAGCATTGCCGCGGACCCGGCCCGGCCCGGCTCACTGCTGCTCTTCAGCTGCCCAACGATGAATTTGGCCACCTTCTTTGGGAAGGCGTTGGCTGTAGGAAAAAGGCAGGCAGAGCAGTGAGGTCACAACACAGGCCAGCGCACTCTCTCCTGGGACCACAGAGAGAGACGCCCACGAAAGCCTTCATTGCATCAACAGTGGCTCCCAACCCACCCTGCTGAGCTCTCAATTACTTAATTGAACCCTTAACTGAACTAATCATTTCCTAAATCAGAGCCTTGTAATTATTTGAAACAGTAGGGGGTTTAAATGAAGTATAGAATTGGATAAAGAACTTATTAAAGACTGAGACGTACCCAGCAGCGTTAGTGATGACAGGACCGCGTTGTCCTCGTCCACGGGCGGCCGTGTCTCCTGACGGGCGCAGATCTGAAGGAGAAAGACACGGTCACTGCGTACCGAGGGGGAAGCGCCGCTCGGCTGCACGGGAGCCTTGTGTCGGTGCGTCTCGGCTGCTCCGCAGAGCGGGACCTACCTCTTGGTGCAGCGCGCGCAGCAGTCTGTCCACGGAGGAGTAGATGGCCACATGGTGCGAAGTGAAGCCCGGCTCCAAGGCTGCCAACAGAATCTGTCGCACGTTCTGAATAAGAAAAATAATAATAATAATAAAGAAACACAGCTGCTGACTCACACTGCACTGTGGGCCGGTTCACAGACCTGGAATCCGGCTGAGCTGTTAACATGGACTCCAAAACAATAAACCAAACCAACCCCAACCCTGATCCTGATGTTAAACATAAAACCAAGCCCTTAATCTGGAGCCGGTCTGATCTCGCCCACCCCTGTTACCCCAGACAGCAGAGAAAGTCCTACCTGGCCCAGGGCTTCACCGTTGGAGCTGTGCTTGTACACCTCCACTGAAGCGGCGACCAGCTGGGTCACATTGGCCTGCAGAGTCTCAGGGCTCAGCAGGGGCGACATGGCAGCCAAGGCACCGACGAGCGTCTCCTGAAGCCTCAGTGACTACACAGACAGAAGGACATAGGAGCACATACAGGACTCACAGCGCAGAACAAGTGACTAGATGACTCTAGACATTCTCATGTGTGGAGCTGGATATTTTGCCAGTCCATATTTAACAACCACCCCCTCCTCCGGACATTTCCCGCTGGCCCGTACCTGCAGGTTCCTGCCGTCCAGCACCAGCCAGCACTTCAAAATGGTTTCGAAGGCAGAGTCAATGACTGGAGCGAAGTCCTGCTTCTTCACTGTGGGGTCAGCGCTCCCTCCGGGGCCAGAAACATACTCCTGGAGGCTGGTGCAGGCGCTGGTGAGCACTGGGAGACAAAAAAACAGACACTGGGGTCACTCTCCACTCTCTCACAGCTCAGCTCCGCTGAACTAAACCGTAAACAAAAAGAAGAACAAGGGCGCCCTTTGGGGATCTGTCATTGCAGGATTCAGCTGCCACCCTCACTCACCTGAGCACAGCGCTACCTGCACCGGAGCCCTGGAGTGGGCTTCCACTGAGTGCACTGATAGGACATTGACCATCTGGGGCAGCAGCCTGGTGAGAACATTCAAAAGATGGGGCATCGTGCCGGACACTGCAAACACAGACAACAGATGGTTAGGGTCGAAAACAGGGCACATCTCAGTTCCCGTACAGCGCACAGATGCTGTCCCAGCATGGGGTGAAACCCCTTTGACAAAGTGGCTTCAGGAATGGAAGGAGCAGGCAGACTCACCGTTGGCTCGTAACAGATGGGCCAGAGTGTTCAGCCACATGATCTCTGGCTGTACATCTTCATCGATGACACACATGGTTTGCAGGACCTCCCCCGGAAACCCACATCCCACGGCCACCAGGACGTCACTGGCTGCCTGCTTCGTGTCGAGAGGCATGTTCTGGGTCAGGGGAAGACGAGAGGAGGGGCGTGAGTCTGAGAAGGCTTTCTGGGGACAGCAGTGTTCCTGGCACATCTCTGAGTGAGAAGAATCTTTATACAAAAAACAGGAAGAGCCTGACAGGAGCAAGTGGCTCACCGCATCGCTGCCCATCAGTCTAGCAGCCACAGCAATGACCTTCCTGGCTGTGGAGGAGCTGATGTCTTCGATCTGGCTGCGCAGAACTTTCTCCACGGCCTGCAGGACGAGGGTCGGATGGGCCAGCTGAGCAGAGGAACATAGGAGGAAGAGCTTAGGAGGGATGTGACACAGCACAACTCAGAAGAACTGTTACAATATTGACAAAAGGCCTCGCGCGGATCAATGTCTCTTCTCTGCATAACAGACACAATGTTATATCTTGAACCCTTTGTGCACAAGGACACTGAAAGCTCTATGGAAAAATGTGCATCACATCGTAACCTCAACAAACTACTCCTACAGACACTCAATTACCAGGGATGCAACGAAACCGATACCAGTTTCAGGTATCAGGCCGATACTGTGCCCATGTACTCGTACTTGGAAAAATTTCCTGATACCACTCACCAATACCACTTCATGGCAGCATTACGTGAAACTCCATGGCCAGCAGGAGGCATAAGAATAGACTACACAACTCAGATTGGTAGAGCAGGAAGACGGAGAAGACAGCAGCAGTTTGGAGATATTTTAAAATCAACGACAATGACACAAGTAAAGCAGAGTGCAAGCTCTGCTCTGCTAAATTGTCAAGAGGAGGAAAGGAAAAACACTCATTTAACACCAGCAAATTGATCAAACATCTCAAGACACAACACAGCGCAGAGTTCTGGGAGTTTGCTAATGCTAGCAGCACAGGACCGCAACAACAGCTAACTTTGCAGCAAACACTGGAGAAGCGAAATAAAATGTCCAGAGACAGCCCGCGGGCAGAAAAAATAAGAGGCTATTGGCGAGTTCATTGCACTTGATGACCAGCCATTGTCGGTTGTTGATAATGTAGGATTTTGTCGCCTTCTCAGCGTGCTGGAGCCGAGGTATGAGATTACCACTCGTCGCTACATCACAGATACTGCCCTACCAAAGGTGCATGACTTTGTGAAAAGGCACATTAGCAGCCTGTTGCAGGACATTTCCGCCTTCAGCTTCACAACTGATATTTGGATTCACGGTGTCTGCCCGATGTCACTCATCAGCTTAACCGCGCAGTGGATTGATGTGCATTTTACCTTAGCCTACTCCCGCCTCGAAGACATTCAGGTTCAGCTCAACCAGCCTATAAAAAGACTCCAGCAAGACGTGCAAACCCGCTGGAACAGCACGTTCTACATGGTACAGTGTCTGATCAAGCAAAAACGGCCTCTGGGAATATTCGGGTCCCAATATGAGCTCCCTGACAATCTCACCGCTCACCAGTGGACACTACTGGATAAGACGCTTAACTGTTCTGGCTCTGTTTGAGGAGTTAACCCGAAAAGTGAGCTCTTCTGATGCTATGGCAGCAGACGTGATTCCTGCGGTCACTGTGCTGAAAAGATTTTTTAACCAAAGAAACGGATGAGGACCATGCCATCAAAACCATGAAGGGAACCTTAGCTGCAGCTGTCAAGAGGCGCTTTTCTGACGTGGAAAAAACCCCGCTCTACTGAATCGCAACTCTACTCGATCCCAGGTAGCGTGTGTGTGTGTGTGAGAGAGAGAAAAAACTAAATATGTCATTATGGCCTGCTGAAAAGTTTATTTCACTTTGATTGAATTCATTTAGTTTAAGAAGTGATCATTTTAGCTTAGTAAGTGGCAACACATTTACTTTACAGTAATAAGTGGCAACACACTCAGGCAAATATACCTGTTGTCAGCTAAAATGTTTTTTTCCTCTTCTCTGTTGTAGATTTAAAAATCGTTTTTTCCCTCTAGCACTAACACTGCTAAAGAGGCCATAGAGATGGTGATGATGGAGCTGCAGAGGTTATCCGGAGGAGAGGCAGACAAGCAGGAGGATCAGGGGGAACCACCTGACAGAAAACCATGCAGGTCCAGGCCAGCAGCAGTCTATACAGTGCGTTTGATGAGATAGCAGATGAGCAAGCATCAGCTTCACTGAACAGTGCTCCAGTAGGTCCTGCCGCACAGGTAGACATACCTTGGAGAGACCACAATTTCCCGGGGAGACAAACCACTGCAGTACTGGGTAGTTAACAAAGTGCGGTTCCCCACTCTGGCCCAAATGTCGTGCAGATATCTCTCGGCACCATGCAGAAGTGTTGACAGCGAACGGCTGTGCAGCTCAGTGTCACATATTGTAGATGTAAACAGAAACGGGCTCACAGCTGATCATACCGAGACTATTCTATTCATCAAAAAGAGCCTGCCTCTCACCTTTCCAATAAAGGCTCAGTCCTTAGAGACGCACTAATGTATGATGGCTATTTCAGTCGCTCTGTTACAGCAGGCTTTGTGGTGTAGTACTGCTATTCAGTGAGTTCGATATTTAATTGAAATGTGGAGACAGTGCCGGTGTGGAGGCTGTGTCTGTTTACACAGAAAGTTTTATGTTCATTTTTGGATGTCAGAAATAGGCCCCTGTTATACATTTTATTTAATACTCAGATATTATTTATATGACAAATAAAAACCGTCTTCAAATGCATTGCACTTTGATGGTAATTGTCATTTTTATGGGAGAAACACTGCCTTATTAAGTACTCGGTATCGGCAAGTACCCAAATATAAGTACTCGTACTCGGTTTGAAAAAAGTGGTATCGGTGCATCCCTAAAATTACTATACATTCACACAATACACACACTTTATAAGCTTGACAAACAGACGCTCAAATCTCACCTCAAGATATTCCAGACACTTCAAGCAAAATAGGTCTGGCTCCATCGTGAGTGAGAGACACGCCAAGGTCTCCTGGCTGCTCTTCGCTTTCACCTCTCTGGGACTGTCCGTCTCTACAGAGGGGACAATATTAGCACAAATCACACTTAAAACAGTCCCGTCTTCCCACAGTGCACTCCTGCCCCGGCACAATGACTGACGAAAGATTGGCACAGGTTCGCAGATCAAATCAAAAGATCAGATATTTAAAGGGGGAACAACATTTGTAACTCCAGTCTAAATATGGTATCATTATGTCTTATTATATAGTCAGTAAAAAGTCCTCCAAACAGACACTCACCCAAACCCTCAGACTCGTCCACTGTGTCGTCACACTAAAAGACAACAGGAATTCTGGGTTACATTTCATTCCACTTTACTGATTGTATTATTTTGTGTGAATAAACGCTGACCATCAAGTCAAATCATTATGAAGTGTAGTTTTAAACAATAATGTCCGTATTAAAACTATAACAAGGCAGTGTAATATAGTTTAGTCCGGGCAATTCAAGTATGAATCCCAACCCCAAAGACATTTTCCATTGGCAGGTAAGATATGCATGCATATTCACCAGTTTAAACTTTAAACGTATTAAGCAAGCAGTTACAATAGGTATCCTTCTCGTATAGCACACGTGTTGGTTCACTTGATTCGCTATGTCTCCTGTGCAATTGTTTATCTAAAATATACACGATCATCATGTGTTATTATTGCAATGATTATGAGACGAGCCTCATGAGTAAAATACACACGGAATCAAACGCCTCCCAATCAAAGTATCTGCTTGTGTAGTAGCCTGTATTACATGAAACGGGTGTTTAATATGATTGCTGGGTGACTACTGCCGACTAGGACTAACATCTAGACAAGGCAGAGTCTTGCAGTGACAGTCAGACACTCACGTCTGTTTCGCCGCCATCTTCCACCGACGTCTGAATCTCTAATGGCGCCGAGCGGCGCGGACTGACGGCACAGCGCGCCTGCGCATTGTGACGCGTCACCGCGGCAACCGCGCCCGAGCGCCCTCAGCGCACGCGACGGGCGCAGCTGCGCAGGCGCGCTGTTCCGTGATGTCCCGGATGTGCGGCGCGGCGGGTGCAGGTTGGGATACTGTACTTGATTTCTAGCACCATAAATGGAAAAAAGTGATTTTCGCAATATATGAATTATGAATGTGGAAATGAAGAAACGTACTGTGTGGCTAACTACAGTATTCTACAGAATACTACAAACACTGCACTGTGCTAGACTTTGGGCCCCCACCATAGTTACCAGGGGCCCCGGCATCTTGTGTTACGCCACTGGATTGAGCTACATCATCTTTTGTTCTTCCTAATACTAAATTTACTTTCTAAACCACACCGTCTCGATGGAAGCAAATTTCAATCACCAATTTCAATTTGGTGTTCCTGTGAACTTGCAGTGTGTTCTTATAGAGTTCAGCATGCAGCGTTTCGATTGGGTGTTTGTCCCACCTAGTGCAGTCCTGTAGACTGAGTGGACCCCCTGCCTCACTACACAGCGCAATGGGCTGGATCACACTGTCAATTAGTTTGAGCCAGAGTTTGACTGGAATATCAGTGTCATAGAATCCGCTTCTGCTTGCGTAGAAAGCTCTTCTTGCGTTGCCTTTGAGTGCCTTCACTGCCAGGTTAAAGCCCCTGACGCACTGATAGTCAGGCCACGTGAGTGTAGTCTGAGGTGTGTTCTGGGGCGGTGCTGCCTAGAGTGCAGTGGTATTTGTTTCCCTGAGGTCTGGCCTTTTCTTGAGAGATCAATATTTTTGTCTTCTTCATGTTTACTGCCAGGGCCAAAATTGAAAAAAGGCTGTTCTCTGAATAAATAAAATAATACAATACCAATACAATACCAATACAATACATCTCCCTCATCCTCCTTCCTGCGATGGCCTGATCCAGGATAGAGGAGAGCTGCTACCCTGGGCTGTAGCTCCCTTTCTTTCCGTTTTCTCGGCCTGTCCTTTGTTGGCATTATGTTGCAATTGCTGCAGCCAGACTGTAACTGTCAGTGGCCCAACTTCAGGTACCCTGTCTCATAGCTACTTCTGACCAGCCCACTGCGTCATGTTATTTTACACTCGTTGGCTACTGATCTACTCTGCCGCTATGGACCAGCCTCCTCTGGCCTGTGTAATGGTTACGGTCTAACTGTGTTACCGTTTCATTCACAGATCCTCTGCGCTGTGACTTTTTGGTGCGCTATACTTACATTATAAATAAAGGATCACACTCCGCATGCTAGATTCTTTACAATTCATTTATGTAGAACAATGACAACATGTTTTTGGCCTCAAGCCTTCATCAGTGTCTGTGGCACTAGTTGTCCACTTTTGTTTTTAAGAAGTGTTTTTCAGGTGTTTCGTGTTACGTCAATGCATGTGCAAAATTAGATAAATGAATCAATAAACAACACAAATTGATAAATGTGCTTCACACACACAAAAGGAAGTAAACCCTGCATTCAGTTCTGTTTCAATTTCAATTAAATCACAAGTGTTTAAAATAACACCACACTAGGGTATATGTCTGAGGACATCAGGCTTCTTGCAGTTCATGAATCAGTACAATAGTTAATAGTTAACAGAAGTGGAAAGAGTACTGAAAAATCCTACTCAAGTAGAAGTATTGTTACTTTGATGAAATCTTGCTCAAGTAGAAGTAAAAGTACTGGTATAAAAACTACTCAAGTACAACTAAAAGGTAGCTAATTTAAAATGTACTTGGGGTACAAGTTACATAGTTACTTTTAACAAAGCCTTGTCACATGATCTCCAAGCAAATATATATATATATATATATATATATATATATATATATATATATATATAGTGACGGAACGGGGCTCCGTCCCTTTAAGGAATGTCCACCCAAGGTAGAAAACTACTTGTCCCAGGAGCCCCTGCAGTAGAGACAGGAAGGGGCGGGGGCTCCTGTGTATATAAGGGAGCAGGCAGAGCGAATCAGGGCAGTTGGTGGGAGGTTGCAGCCAGGGACAGACATGAGCTGGGAGAAAGCATAAGAGGAGCTACTAGAACCTGTTGCAAGCTTTACACTTCACAGAGGGATATGTACCACCAAACTGCCAATGTGTATAGTGTGGTAAGAGTGTATACTGGCGAGTGAGTATAATCGCCAACCCCTTGCTAATAGTTACTCGAATAATAATAAAATACCCTGTGGTTTGGGGAAAGACAAAAACCTGTTTAGGGAACCTGGGATTGTGGGGATAGTCCACCATTGCAGGACACGGACATTCTAACCTGGGAATTGTCATCCTGCCACCTGCTGGTGGTTGGGGTGAAATAGTTTTCCCAAAAGGACTTCCCCTGTGTTTGTTGGGTTCCTGGACAGATGTGGTCATAGAGAGGGAAGGAAGAAAGTCAGGTAGGACTGGACAAGGCTAGGCATTTTTTGTTTTGTTTTGTTCAATTGAGTGTGTATTACATTTTGGTTTGCATTAAACTTACCTTGGCAGAAGAGTCCTTTCCACAAAGCCCCTGTCTGGACGGCTCATTCTTAACTCACCCACTTACCGGTCTGTCACAATATACATATATATGTATATATGTATATGTGTATATATACACATATACATATATATGTGTGTATGTGTGTGTGTATATACAGTGAGGGAAAAAAGTATTTGATCCCCTGCTGATTTTGTACCTTTGCCCACTGACAAAGAAATGATCAGTCTATAATTTTAATGGTAGGTGTATTTTAACAGTGAGAGACAGAATAACAACAACAAAATCCAGAAAAACGCATTTCAAAAAAGTTATAAATTGATTTGCATGTTAATGAGGGTAATAAGTATTTGATCCCCTATTAATCAGCAAGATTTCTGGCTCCCAGGTGTCTTTTATACAGGTAACGATCTGAGATTAGGAGCACTCTCTTAAAGGCAGTGCTCCTAATCTCAGCTCGTTACCTGTATAAAAGACACCTGTCCACAGAAGCAATCAATCAATCAGATTCCAAAGTCTCCACCATGGCCAAGACCAAAGAGCTGTCCAAGGATGTCAGGGACAAGATTGTAGACCTACACAAGGCTGGAATGGGCTACAAGACCATCGCCAAGCAGCTTGGTGAGAAGGTGACAACAGTTGGTGCGATTATTCGCAAATTAAAGAAACACAAAATAACTGTCAGTCTCCCTCGGTCTGGGGCTCCATGCAAGATCTAACCTCGTGGAGTTTCAATGATCATGAGAACGGTGAGGAATCAGCCCAGAACTACACGGGAGGATCTTGTTAACGATCTCAAGGCAGCTGGGACCATAGTCACAAAGAAAACAATTGGTGACACACTACGCCGTGAAGGACTGAAATCCTGCAGCGCCTGCAAGGTCCCCCTGCTCAAGAAAGCACATGTACAGGCCCGTCTGAAGTTTGCCAATGAACATCTGAATGATTCAGAGGAGAACTGGGTGAAAGTGTTGTGGTCAGATGAGACCAAAATCGAGCTCTTTGGCATCAACTCAACTCGCCGTGTTTGGAGGAGGAGGAATGACCCCAAGAACACCATCCCCACCGTCAAACATGGAGGTGGAAACATTATGCTTTGGGGGTGTTTTTCTGCTAAGGGGACAGGACAACTGCACCGCATCAAAGGGACGATGGACAGGGCCATGTACCGTCAAATCTTGGGTGAGAACCTCCTTCCCTCAGCCAGGGCATTGAAAATGGGTCGTGGATGGGTATTCCAGCATGACAATGACCCAAAACACACAGCCAAGGCAACAAAGGAGCGGCTCAAGAAGAAGCACATTAAGGTGCTGGAGTGGCCTAGCCAGTCTCCAGACCTTAATCCCATAGAAAATCTGTGGAGGGAGCTGAAGGTTCGAGTTGCCAAACGTCAGCCTCGAAACCTTAATGACTTGGAGAGGATCTGCAAAGAGGAGTGGGACAAAATCCCTCCTGAGATGTGTGCAAACCTGGTGGCCAACTACAAGAAACGTCTGACCTCTGTGATTGCCAACAAGGGTTTTGCCACCAAGTACTAAGTCGAAGGGGTCAAATACTTATTTCCCTCATTAACATGCAAATCAATTTATAACTTTTTTGAAATGCGTTTTTCTGGATTTTTTTCTCTCACTGTTAAAATACACCTAGCATTAAAATCATTTCTTTGTCAGTGGGCAAACGTACAAAATCAGCAGGGGATCAAATACTTTTTTCCCTCACTGTAGGTACAGGTGACAAGAAATGTCCTCTGACCTCGTCCAACTCAGGAAACGAAGAGCAACAGCAGCTTCCCCGCCACAATGAACGCAGGGAAGATTTGAACTAGAAGCAGTCAAGTGACCTCAAGTGGTCAAAAGAGAGGCGCGGGCGCGGGGTGGCTGGCATGGGGCTTACTGTCAAAAGTAACATTTCTTTTTAAGAGCCTATAGATACAAACTCCTGGCCTAACGTCTGCAGCACAAGAAACTGGAATACATTGCTCAGTTTACGAGGACAATGATAATTATTGTGTTCGGATAACCCCCCCAACACACACACACACACACACACACACACACACACACCATTTGTGCTTGAATTCTTTTACAGTGATTTTACTTTGGTGTCAAGAATCCACTGTCCACTGATGACATTTTTAATGACATATTGAATAGATTACAGTACTTTAAATAACTGGACATCTTCCAAAAAGGGGGTCAAAAGTACATACACTACATGGCCAAAAGTATGTGGACATGCTCATCAGACATCTCATTCCAAAATCATGGGCATGAATATGGAGTTGGTCCCCCCTTTGATGCAATAACTGCCTCCACTCTTCTGGGAAGACTTTCCACTAGATGCTGGAACATTGTTGAGGGGATTTCAGACACAAGAGCATTAGTGAGTTCGGGCGCCGATGTTGGGCGATCAGGCCTGGCTCACAGTCGGCTTTTCCATTCATCCCAAAGGTGGGATGGGGTTGAGGTCGGGGCTCTGTGCAGGTCACTCAAGTTCTTCCACACCAATCTCGACAAACTATTTCTGTCAGGACCTCACTTTGTGCACGGGTTGTCATGCTGAAACAGGAAAGGGCTTCCCCAAACTGTTGCCACAAATTTGGAGGTGCAAATTCACCCAGAATGTCACCGTAGGCTGTAGCGTTACGATTTCCCTTCAGTGGGACAAAGGGGCCGAGCCCTGAGACCATTATTCCTCCTCCAAACTTTACAGTTGGTCTATGCATTCGTGCAGGCAGCGTTCTCCTGGCATCCGCCAAACCCAGATTCCTCCGTCGGACTGCCAGACGGTGAAGCGTGATTCATCACTCCAGAGATCGCACTTCCACTGCTCCCGGGTCAAATGGTGGCGAGCTTAACACCACTCCAGCCGGCGCTTGGCATTGCGCATGGAGATCTTAGGCTTGTGCGGCTGCTCGGCCATGGAAACCAATTTCATGAAGCTCCTGACAAACAGTTCTGCTGATGTTGCTTCCAGAGGCAGTTTGGCACTCAGAAGTGATTGTTGCAACCAACGAAAGACTATTTTTATGCACTACGACAGTCCCGTTCTGTGAGCTTGTGTAGCCAAGCAATCGCGGCTGAGCTGTTGTTGCTCCTAGACGTTTCCTCTTAACAATAACAGCACTTGCAACTCACCAGGGCAGCTCAGCAGGGCAGAAACTTGACAAACTGACTTGTTGGAAAGGTGGCATCCTATGACGGTGCCGTGTTGAAAGTCATCGAGCTCTCAGTAAAGTTCATTCTACTGCCAATGCTTGTCTAAGGAGATGCTGCGTGGCTTGATTTTACAGTGGCTCTCAAAAGTATTCACCCCTCTTGGTCTTTTCCACTTGTCATTGTGTTACAACATGAAATCAGAATGGATTGAAACGGGAGTTTTTGCCACTGAACACTAGTTAGAAGGGGTGCCCACATACTAGTGGCCATGTAGTGTACAGATACCGGACAGTCCGCTAAAATACTGGCCGGCTGGCAACCCTAATTGCCACAGACATCTTTACAATTTTGAATGGTTAAACAGATGTTTGTTATTAATATTTTGTTTTTGTTAAACAGTTATTTACATAAAATAAGTAAAAATGAATCATTATTTATAATGATGGCATCCTAGTTTGCACTGTTTTTTGTGGCTCCGGAGCTGGAGCTGGTTAAAAGTAGCCGGATCCGGAGTGTAGAGCTGCACCAGAGCCGCTCCGGAGCTGGAGCTGGAGCTGAACCTCTGGAGCCAGCAAACCCGGAGCACTGCCCAGCCTACCGTGGTGTACTCTGGTTTTCAGTCCAGCTGCAGCTCTTTCTCAATTTCCTATCATTTTTAAATCAGTTTTATTCAAGATGGTTTAGTTATATTCTGTTTATTATCCAATTTATCTCCGTTGCTCCCCTGCATCCTCCTGACATTTCATTAAACAAAGACTGATGTAGTTCCCACTTTGCCTGCTCTCCCAGTGCCAATTAAGGAACCGAATGTGAAGCTGGTGCCATCAGTGGTGTAGTACGGCTACAAGAATAAATAACATAAAGCCAATGACTTGAGTCTGATGGAGACTTTTGTGTTTTAACTCGAGTCACGTATTTTGAACGTTGACTCGAGTCATTACAACTCTGCCCCAGAGCACAGTAACGCTAGGTTTTGCATCTGTTGTGCTGTGGCCCTGGGTCTGTGTGTATCAATCAGGACACTAAAGCTGTCTGATGAAGGTGTTTTAGACTGACCGAAAACCAAAGTAACAAAAGAAAGCAAATGAGAAAATTCAGTGAACAGATTTTATTGACACTGGTCTCTGTGGACTAAGATCTAATCAGGACAGACGTTGCAACACAATCAGGGAGGGGGTGGGGGATTGTTGATAGATTGATTGTTAGATTTAATTCATTAATTATCTTAAAGCTGTGCAAAACGCAGGGTAATCTGAAGTCAGAAGTTTCACAGCTGTGGTCACAGGGGCCCAGACACACAGGTCCCATTACCGCTCACTGGGAAAGTGTGAGGGAGACGATGAAGTCATGACTGTATAATCGGTGACAGGAAAGACGTGCGTCGGACTCACCGTAGGGTCTCTGGTCACCTGCAACACGCCAGGAACACACCAGAGAACACGGGGGGAGAGGATCGGACTGTTTGAAAGAGTGAACAGGCGAGCGTTTGAGGGAGCGAGCGTGTCAGTGCGTCAGTGCGCAGTGTCTCAGTGTGCTGCAGTCAGCGCGTTGAGGAGTCAGTGCGTTGTATTCCAGTGCAATATGGCATTGATAACTATGGGAACACAGCCACAATGGAGACCAGTAACAATGTAATTGTGCCCAACAATGACTTTATGTTAGCTGAACTGAAATGGCACAACTATGAAGCAAACTGATCCCACAAGGATCCCACAGGTGGGGGCCGTTTGCAGAAGGGCAGTAGCTGGGCGCAGCTCTCGTTCAGACGGGTTTTGCCAGTGAAGCTCGCCTGTCTGCGCCAATAACAGAAGAACCCGGAAACACAAGCTGTGCGGCCTCCTGCTCCGACAGGAATGGACAAGGTCAAAGGTCAAATGCATTAGTAGTGCGTTAATGTAGTGCATTTTGTAAACGCATCAGACAAATCAAACTACCAAACAATCAAAACAATAACACATCAAGTGCATTTAAAATCATCTTTTTATTTCAAAATACAACAGCTGAAAGAATAAACGCACTTGGCCCAAAGCATCACAAGATTAGTCGCGTCTTCTCTCGAGAACACACACCCGGCGCTGCTGTCTGCCATCGTACTGACTGAGCCGCGTTCAGCCCCCCAGACTCCAGCGCGCGCTCTTGCCCTTTCAGCAACGGCTGCTTTACCCCCAGACTGTGTGCCGGGCGTCAATAAAGGCTGTCACAGACCCTCTATTGAAACAAGACAGTCAGCCCCACCTATTAACATCGGGACTTCCGTCTTACCCGAAGCAGTGCATTATGGGAGTCGCACAGAGTTCCTGTGGCGCTTTTCTCCCCATCTCTGTCATGGCAAACCTGCCTCATTTCATATTCAAAGCTTTCTTTTTAAAAAACAATTGCATTTTTAACAGGATGCACCTGGATTGTATTAGACACTTCTTAACACATACGAGTTATTATTTAACCAGCAGTGTTTTCACCCGGCCTGACGAGCGCTGTATCAGCGAAGTGCTCTCTCTAGTAGCCGGTCATGAATATCCATGAGCACATCAAGCCTGAGGCCTGGTTTGGTTGTTATAGACGGGTGACAGATCGGCGGCAATTCAAAACATACGAGAGCCTGTGGGTAATTATTATTATTCATATAAGAAAATCAGTAACACTAATGTCTCGGAAATGTTCGGTATTTTTTGTATTATATATGAAGTAAAATGTACAGAATATCATCCAGCGGAAAACGGAGAAGAGATTCTTATTGGTTGTGTTGCCACAATTAAATACCGAACACCTTCATGGCATCAGAATTACGACTTCTACTACTACTGACAGTAATAATAATGATCCACACGCTGACTATTCGTTTTGAATCGCCGCCAATCCGTCACTTGTCTCCGATAACAAACCCCGCCTCCTAGATCGAGGATCTGCCTCAGCAGTCTTGTGCTCATGAATATTCATGACGGGCGAATAGAGACAGCACTTCGGCCATAAAGCGCTCGTCAGGACAGGTGAACACACTGCTGGTTAGATAATAACTTGCATGTCTTCAGAAGGGGCGTCTCTAATACAAGCCAGGTGCATCATGTATAAAAATGCAAGTGTTTTATAAAAAGAAAGCGTTGAATATTAAAGAGGCTGGTTTTCCATTGCATAGAAGAAAAGCCTCACCGGAACTCTGTGTGACTCCCATAATGCATTGCAGCTCAAAGACAGAAGAAAAGGGGGAGCTGACCATCTCGTTTAAATAGAGGACCTTCAGCTGTGTTGTTGCCCACTCTGAGCCAGACCCCCCTGTTTGAATCCAGGTCTCCGTTTCCTGGTCTGTCTCTGTTTCTCTCCATGTCTGTCCGCGTGTGCCCGTGTGTCCACAGGTGTCTGGGCGTCTCCGGGACCTGATGCGGCTCTTCCACACAGCGGCCCGGCAGTTGAGCCGAGCAACAGAGCAGCGGTCTGGACACCTGTGGACACACGAGCACACGCGGACAGACATGGAGAGAAACAGAGACAGACCAGGAACAGAGACACAGAGACCTATACTTGTCATTATATAGTGGATCTATATTGTGCGCCTCAGTATATGGTGCGTCTTAGTATATAGTCTGTATGTCTTAGTATATAGTGCATCTCAGTATATAGTGCGTTTCAGTATATACTATGTCCATATAGTGCGTCTCAGTATATACTGTGTCAATATAGTGCGTCTCAGTATATACTGTGTCTATATAGTACGTCTCAGTATATACTGCGTCGATATAGTGCGTCTCGGTATATAGTGTGTCT
Organism: Amia ocellicauda; assembly: GCF_036373705.1. NCBI lineage: Eukaryota > Metazoa > Chordata > Actinopteri > Amiiformes > Amiidae > Amia > Amia ocellicauda. Next base: position 22,981,514 of record NC_089863.1, read on the forward strand.
ATATAGTGCGTCTCAGTATATACTGCGTCTATATAGTGCGTCTCAGTATATACTGCGTCTCAGTATATAGTGTGTCTATATAGTGCGTCTCAGTATATACTGCGTCTATATAGTGCGTCTCAGTATATACTGCGTCTATATAGTGCGTCTCAGTATATACTGCGTCTCAGTATATAGTGTGTCTATATAGTGCGTCTCAGTATATACTGCGTCTATATAGTGCGTCTCAGTATATACTGCGTCTCAGTATATAGTGTCTATATAGTGCGTCTCAGTATATACTGCGTCTATATAGTGCGTCTCAGTATATAGTGTGTCTATATAGTGCGTCTCAGTATATACTGCGTCTATATAGTGCGTCTCAGTATATACTGCGTCGATATAGTGCGTCTCAGTATATACTGTCTATATAGTGCGTCTCGGTATATACTGTGTCTATATAGTGCGTCTCAGTATATACTGTATCTATATAGTGCGTCTCACAGTATATACTGTGTCTATATAGTGCGTCTCAGTATATACTGTGTCTATATAGTGCGTCTCACAGTATATACTGTGTCTATATAGTGCGTCTCAGTATATACTGTGTCTATATAGTGCGTCTATATAGTGCGTCTATATAGTGCGTCTCAGTATATAGCGTGTCTCAGTATATAGTGCGTCTCAGTATTGTGTCCCTCATGGCACCTCATTAGCGAGCGGGGGCTCAGGCACACAGTCATTCATCTCAGACGGCAGAGTGCGACCTAATCTCCTCCCGTCTCCTTGTGGGCTGAAGAGCCTCTTCCACACGGGCTGCGTCGCTGCGCTCTGGCACTGGGAGGCGGAGCAGTTCTCCAGGGCCTGGGCAGTGCAGCTCTTAGCCAGGGCGTCGCTCTCCTCCTGCTTGGCCCGCGTCAGAGCACGGACCACCTCCTGCCACTGTCGGCGTCCCAGGAGGTTCTTCTTAATCAGGGACTCTGTGGACAAGAGAGAGCAACACCGAGTCACAACTCAACACAGAGGTCTAGAGCAGCAAGACAATGTCACCCTGGCTGCCATCAGATCCACAGAAACATTTCAGTGGCGTTACAGAATCGATACCAATCGCCTGTGCGCTCCATCATGGGCCCACATCCTCCCCCGGCGTCTCATCTCCTCACCTGTGAATACGGCGGCGTTGGCTCTGACTGCAGGAGAGCGGCTGTTCAAACAGTCCAGGACGCAGCTGAAGGCCCCGTCCAGCGCCTCGGGGAAATCAGATGCCTGGAAAAGACAAGGAGTCAGATTCGGGGACTCTCAGCAGACCTGTAACTCAAGAGCCACAAACATCTCTGTGCATCTCTGTCCTTCATTCACAACGTCACACGTGTGTGCCTCGGCCCTGCGTGTTGCAGGAGCCAAACTCATGTGAGACAATGGGATTGGCTGAACTGGTCCTCACCAAGAACGCGGCCAGGTCCTCCAGAAAGCCGTCTACGAACAGCGCCCCTCTGTCCTGGTTCGTGGAGATCAGCGTCCTGACAATGTTCAGATCTAGAACCCAGATGCTGTTGTTCAGGGTCCAGAGGCAGGCCTGCACAAACACACGAGCTGAGACTCAACACTGGGCACTGATGCCAGGACACAGCGGCACAATCCGACAGCAGGACGTCTGTAACTCTTCTGATATTCTTAAAAGCCCCTGCAGCCCCTCCTGGGTTTGCTGCCCGGGTGGTGTCTGATCTGCTCTTACCTGGGTCACCTCAGGGTTGGGGTCTCGCAGGTGAAGCGCCAGCTGCACCAGGGCCACCTGCAGTTCACGTTTGAGGTGGGCTGTCACTGCCGGGCACCTGCACAGGTTCCCCAGCACGGTGGCGCAGGCACAGTGCAGCTCTGCATCATCCTGAAAACAAGCAGAGAAGGTCAGGCACAGAGTGGCGACAGCACAGCCTGTGAAACACTGAGCACGACAGCCTGCACGGACACCGCAGCCTTAAACAGCGACTCACTTTTTCCCAGAGCGCAGTGATCCTTCGCAGGACATCTGCAGCGACATCCCGGCTGACGCTGTGCCGTCTCAGGTGGGGCAGAACGTGTGAGAGGGCGGACAGAGCTGCCAGGACCGCCTGCCTGTCCGCCACGTCCGTGTCCTGCAGGCCAGAGCGGAGGATGGCGAGCAGCTCCCGGCCGTGTTCTGTCACCTGCACACAGAGTGGTGGCTTTGGAATTGAAACATGCATCTCTCTCTTCACTGTTTAACACACAGACAGAGCGGCTTCATCCCCACGTCCCCGTCCGCACTGGGCATCCAGCACAAGTCCTTACCTGGGCAGCTGTGGATCTCTCTATGCCTTGGAAAAGCAGCAGCCTGACGCGCACACAGGGGTCCTGGGCTCGGCGCTTCAAACTCTTCAGTAGTGGCTTCTCCGAGCCGCCCAGCAGCTGCAAGACAGCAGAGCGAGGCGCAGTGAGAGCAGCCCTCAGCCACATACTCACCTCGGAGAAGAAGGCAGTGGCCGTCACTCTGTGCTGCTCCCGGTCAGAGCTCAGGGAAGGGACGAGGACCTCCATGATGCCAGGGAGCTGCGGGCCGGCGTGCTCAACCATGGCCCTGGAGGATAAAGGGACAGCCGTAATGAGACAATAGATAACCGATCTCGGGAACGGAGTAGACAAAGGGAAGCCCCGAATGACAGGCTGGTTTGGAGACCCGTACCTGGCCAGGAGACGGACGCCCTCGGGGTGGCTGTCAGGGCTCTGCAGTTTCGCCCAGGCCGCCTCCTGCTTTAGCTGATCGGTCGCCTTCCTCAGCTTGGCCCGGGCCAGAAGGGCCTTCAGTGCCAGTACGATCTCTCTGTGGAGAGAGGAGAGGACAGTGCTGTAGACAGGGAATAAAATTAACACCCGCCAAATGTGGGTAGATTTAGCCCGTGGCGGGTAAATGTCAATTTTACCAGCCACTTTGGCGGGCTGCCAACAAGTGTACGGGGACTCAACTTTTAGTCGGCATGTTTCACATGCCAGGAGAACGCTGCCTGCACGAATGCATAGACCAACTGTAAAGTTTGGAGGAGGAATAATGGTCTCAGGGCTCGGCCCCTTTGTCCCACTGAAGGGAAATCGTAACGCTACAGCCTACAGTGACATTCTGGGTGAATTTGCACCTCCAAATTTGTGGCAACAGTTTGGGGAAGCCCTTTCCTGTTTCAGCATGACAAGCCGTGCACAAAGTGAGGTCCTGACAGAAATAGTTTGTCGAGATTGGTGTGGAAGAACTTGAGTGACCTGCACAGAGCCCCGACCTCAACCCCATCCCACCTTTGGGATGAATGGAAAAGCCGACTGTGAGCCAGGCCTGATCGCCCAACATCGGCGCCCGACCTCACTAATGCTCTTGTGTCTGAAATCCCCTCAACAATGTTCCAGCATCTAGTGGAAAGTCTTCCCAGAAGAGTGGAGGCAGTTATTGCATCAAAGGGGGGACCAACTCCATATTCATGCCCATGATTTTGGAATGAGATGTCTGAGGAGCAGGTGTCCACATACTTTTGTGGTTGACATTTCGCATCCCCCCCCCCCCCCCACCAGGGGTCCAGTATTTTCGTATCTTAAAAGTGGCAAACAAGGTGCAGGGGGCATGACTCTGCATGTGACCTTAACTCCCTGGCAACCAACTTCTGGACAAACTAGTCAGGACATTTCAGATAACAGACGGCTATAAAATGAGGTTAATTTAGGCAGATGAAGAATTTGCTTGGAATAAAATAATTTGGAAATACTTAAAACTTTACAGTTAAAATGGACTTTACTTCTTTTGCATGAGGTTTATGAGAGATGCCCTGAGATTATAGCATCACTTCTAGAAAGTGACAGGTGTGAGAAAGTGAAGGTGTCATATAATTACAATTAATAAAAAATGTATTATGTACAAATAGCTGGAGTGAGAACTGATCTTATTTTATAACCCCCAATACAAAACAATACCTATGAAGTTATACATGTTGTTAATTTAAGAAAAGTGGACTTAATATCTGGGTAATGGAAGGGGGAAGAGTGGAGCAGCTCCGTGACCTCAGCTCCGGCTCCAGAGCGCTCCGATGAGCTCCACACCGGAGCCGGCACACGGCCAACCCTAGTGTATGTATTAATTCTGTATTCGCTGGAACTCAAACGCACAGTTATGTTTCTGAGCGCAGAGCAGCAGTCTGAGTGTGTGCTTTGGAGAGTGAAAGTCAATCGTTTAGTCAAGTACATTGTATAAATTAGCTGGATAGGTCTTATACATTTTGTATTTCGCTGTTGTGACCGGAACACATTGCCACAAGGACGCTAACGTTAAGGCATTTTCATCGCAGCTCACATTGCTAAACTGAATGCAACTGAATGAAAATGTATAAAAAATGAAAAAGAAAAACATATTGGTCGGTTAATTACAGCTGTAATTGCAAAATATTCCCTTATAAAACAAATAGTCACAACCTTTATAGTTAATTTGAATTTGTGACAAATGAACTAAAAGTTGTGCTAATGTCGGGACAACACGAGTCTGACACGAGGTGTGTGAGAGTTGACAGGTCTGCTGTCTTATGCCATTTCCATACGTCTTCTAATAATGTATTTTTACGTAGATATTTATTTAACAAAATTGTTGTTAGAAAAGTATTCATCAATTGCATCAATTACACCATATACATTTCTGCTGAAATGATTTGCGATAGAGACATGCATTTTTTCCTGCGTAGTGGAGATTCTGCTGAAGAGAAACGTGCGGTTTGTTTACATCGCGTCTCTGCTGGCGTGCATCGTATTGACCAATGGAAAGGACGTCACTGTCTGTCTTCATTCCTATATATATATATATATATATATATATATATACCACAGACCGTGACTCTATGAATATCTAGCCAATCCAATGAAATCCTTTTAATGACGTGCAGAAACCCAGAGAAGGGAGAAGCACTGAAGAAGAAGAGGAGTATGAAGAGCAATAATGTGTCATTAACACCCCTTCTCATGTGTTGGTGTGTTTATACAGATCCCCAGCAGCTGCCGTGTTATTGCATGTGATTGATTCATTTGAAAACGATGCTCCCGCACAGTCTCTACTAGCAAGTGTTATCACTCAACAGAAGGCAATCAAGACCTTATAACACTTGCAAGTAGAAACTGTGTGGGAGCATGTTTTCTATCCAGATCCTTTTCCTCATACACACCTGTCTAGTCTATACAGGTGTGCAGTTAGCTTCTGTTATGGTGATTGATGAATTACCTGAATAAATGCCACGTTTTAACATGTTCACCACACATTTACGCACCCTCATGCATTTCTGGTGATGTTTGCCTTTGGCTGGTAAAAATACCAAGTGGCTGGTAAGTGTTTTCCTTCTACCAGACACAGTGGCTAGTGGCCAAAAAAGTTAATTTTATCCAGTGTCTGCAGAGCACCAACACTCAGCAGAATCAAGTGCGTCTCTCACTGTGGCCCTCCTGGCCGCTCAGGTCACTCACACACAGACCAGCGAGGTACTGACGGCTCCATCAGGGACCACACTGTGAACAGACACCCTGTGGGTCTGCACAGCGAGACGGCACTCAGTACGACCTGCTCACCTGGATATACTTGGTTCTCTTGGCGTGTCCTGGCTGGGGGTGCCGGCCTCCTGTGGGATCTCCTCTCTGCAGTCCGTGTGGAGAAGCAGGGCCCCAAACAGCCGGGGAAAGACCCTCTGAAAGGCCCCCGTCCTCCCTGCGACGGCCAGCAGTTCTTGCACGGCAGTGGTCACCTGACACCGGGAGAGACACACAGGGTCACAGTCAGAGAAAAGGCACCCCATTCAGAGCCCCTCTGTACTGCTTTCTGGAGAGTCAGTAGATCACGGACAGGTCAGTGGAAACATCAGTGAATGAAAAGTCCTGCGATGTTCCCGGCCTGGTTTACACAGTGAGTAAGTGTCTGGGGACTCACAGCGAGGGTCCGGCGCGCAGCGGACACACAGTCCTCAGCCGGGTCCCTGGGCAGCTTCCTCATGAGGAAAGCCAGCAGCCTGCGGGACATCTTGCTTTCAGATCCCAAGGCCCTCCACAGCACACGGCTGGAGCTGTGGGAGACAGAGACACAGTGAGTCAGAGACACACGGGAGCTCCTTGACGTGACACACGAGCCAATCAGCACTGCAGACAGTCACTGTGAGAGAGGCGCTTCAGTGGGGCTCACCGGTCCAGCGGCAGGGCTTCGTTCAGCAGCGCCTTGGTGAGCTCCTCCGGGCACTGGGACACGATGTGGGCGACCACTCTCAGCTGCCGGTCAGTCAGGTGGGGCAGGCAGGGCTGCACAGCGTGCAGGATCTCAGGGACCTGGAGGACAGAGGAGACATGCACTCAGTCTGCCGCCCAGCGCAGCGAGAGGAAACACAGCGGGCGTGAGAGACTCCAAACTGGCCCTGACCTGCTCTTTCAGCTGGGCTCGTCTGCCCTCCAGGATCTTGCAGAAGATGGTGCTGGAGGGGCCGTAGAAGGAGGGCTCACCGGGCCCCCGTGGCGCCAAGGAATCGGCCTTCCCTGTAACGGATTCGGCAGGATCAGGTTTGGTAATCGGAAAACAACACCACATGGCAGGTTCTCTCGGTATCCGTGGCTGATGTAATCGGATTGCGCCGGGTCGGTAGACGTCACTTTGGGTTTTGTTTATATTTTACTTAAGCGGTTATGAAGGCCAATTCAATTTAAAAAGTATTAGATTTAATTTAAAAAGTGCCAGAGCGTCAGAAATGTCCAAAGCAAATGTCCAAAGAATTACTGCATTAGAAAACAAAATATTCATTATTATTATAACAACGGCAGCCAAAAGAGGCTCACTGATGAAAATAAATGCTTTGGAAAAGTTGTTTTGATATTCTACCCTAAAAGGAATATATACTAAAATATTTATAGATTGAACAAATTGAACAAGCCGTCTATAGTGTATTTGAAGTCTTCTGCTCATAATTATGCAAGTCTGTTTATTCCGTCTTCCTGATTATAATTGATATTTCTAATCCGATAGTTGCCATAGAGTTTATTATTTATGTCTGAGCAGATGACCTTACAACGATTTACAACTGTAAACACAATATACACAAAGAATTACAAGACAATAAGAAGGTATGAAACAATACATCACAGTATACAATAAGTTTAGTGCTAGTCAGAGCAAGTATCAGAGACAATTACAACAACTACAGTACAAGCAACAGCAACACGACACCGTGGCATTCGATTTCCTCACAATAACACGCTATATTACAACGCATGCGTCGTTAAACCGCGTGACCGAGGCCTTGTCTATTAAAATGCTTGTCACGAGTTTCGATGACAGCAGGAGGTCAGACAGCAGAGAGCGCTGTAGCGCAGCGGGACAGGACGGGGGAGAGGACGGTACCTGCGGCGCGGAGGAGGTGGGCCAGCATTGCCGCGGACCCGGCCCGGCCCGGCTCACTGCTGCTCTTCAGCTGCCCAACGATGAATTTGGCCACCTTCTTTGGGAAGGCGTTGGCTGTAGGAAAAAGGCAGGCAGAGCAGTGAGGTCACAACACAGGCCAGCGCACTCTCTCCTGGGACCACAGAGAGAGACGCCCACGAAAGCCTTCATTGCATCAACAGTGGCTCCCAACCCACCCTGCTGAGCTCTCAATTACTTAATTGAACCCTTAACTGAACTAATCATTTCCTAAATCAGAGCCTTGTAATTATTTGAAACAGTAGGGGGTTTAAATGAAGTATAGAATTGGATAAAGAACTTATTAAAGACTGAGACGTACCCAGCAGCGTTAGTGATGACAGGACCGCGTTGTCCTCGTCCACGGGCGGCCGTGTCTCCTGACGGGCGCAGATCTGAAGGAGAAAGACACGGTCACTGCGTACCGAGGGGGAAGCGCCGCTCGGCTGCACGGGAGCCTTGTGTCGGTGCGTCTCGGCTGCTCCGCAGAGCGGGACCTACCTCTTGGTGCAGCGCGCGCAGCAGGCTGTCCACGGAGGAGTAGATGGCCACATGGTGCGAAGTGAAGCCCGGCTCCAAGGCTGCCAACAGAATCTGTCGCACGTTCTGAATAAGAAAAATAATAATAATAATAAAGAAACACAGCTGCTGACTCACACTGCACTGTGGGCCGGTTCACAGACCTGGAATCCGGCTGAGCTGTTAACATGGACTCCAAAACAATAAACCAAACCAACCCCAACCCTGATCCTGATGTTAAACATAAAACCAAGCCCTTAATCTGGAGCCGGTCTGATCTCGCCCACCCCTGTTACCCCAGACAGCAGAGAAAGTCCTACCTGGCCCAGGGCTTCACCGTTGGAGCTGTGCTTGTACACCTCCACTGAAGCGGCGACCAGCTGGGTCACATTGGCCTGCAGAGTCTCAGGGCTCAGCAGGGGCGACATGGCAGCCAAGGCACCGACGAGCGTCTCCTGAAGCCTCAGCGACTACACAGACAGAAGGACATAAGATCACATACAGGAGTCACAGCGCAGAACAAGTGACTAGATGACTCTAGACATTCTCATGTGTGGAGCTGGATATTTTGCCAGTCCATATTTAACAACCACCCCCTCCTCCGGACATTTCCCGCTGGCCCGTACCTGCAGGTTCCTGCCCTCCAGCACCAGCCAGCCCTTCAAAATGGTTTTGAAGGCGGAGTCAATGACTGGAGCGAAGTCCTGCTTCTTCACTGTGGGGTCAGCGCTCCCTCCGGGTCCAGAAACATACTCCTGGAGGCTGGTGCAGGCGCTGGTGAGCACTGGGAGACAAAAAACAGACGCTGGGGTCACTCTCCACTAGACACACGATTCACAGCTCAGCTCCGCTGAACTAAACCTTAAACAAAAAGAAGAACAAGGGCGCCCTTTGGGGATCTGTCATTGCAGGAGTCAGCCACCCTCACTCACCTGAGCACAGAGCCATCTGCAGCTGAGCCCTGGAGTGGGCTTCCACTGAGTGCATCTCCACTCTTTTGGCAGCGTCCAGCTTGGGCAGCAGACCGGTGAGGGTCTTCTCAAGATGGGGCATCGTGCCGGACCCTGCAAACACAGACAACAGATGGTTAGGGTCGAAAACAGGGCACATCTCAGTTCCCTTACAGCGCACAGATGCTGTCCCAGCATGGGGTGAAACCCCTTTGACAAAGTGGCTTCAGGAATGGAAGGAGCAGGCAGACTCACCGTTGGCTCGTAACAGACGGGCCAGAGTGTTCAGCCACATGATCTCTGGCTGTACATCTTCACTGATGACACACATGGTTTGCAGGACCTCCCCCGGAAACCCACATCCCACGGCCACCAGGACGTCACTGGCTGCCTGCTTCGTGTCGAGAGGCATGTTCTGGGTCAGGGGAAGACGAGAGGAGGGGCGTGAGTCTGAGAAGGCTTTCTGGGGACAGCAGTGTTCCTGGCACATCTCTGAGTGAGAAGAATCTTTATACAAAAAACAGGAAGAGCCTGACAGGAGCAAGTGGCTCACCGCATCGCTGCCCATCAGTCTAGCAGCCACAGCAATGACCTTCCTGGCTGTGGAGGAGCTGATGTCTTCGATCTGGCTGCGCAGAACTTTCTCCACGGCCTGCAGGACGAGGGTCGGATGGGCCAGCTGAGCAGAGGAAGACAGGAGGAAGAGCTTAGGAGGGATGTGACACAGCACAACTCAGAAGAACTGTTACAATATTGACAAATCAATGTCAATGTCTCTTCTCTGCATAACAGACACCATGTTATATCTTGAACCCTTTGTACACAAGGACACTGAAAGCTGTACAGATTTCCAAAAATCTGGATTTTGTCAAACAGACAAATGTGCATCACATAGTAACCTCAACAACAAACTACTCATATAGACACTCATACTTCAGCTGGTTCTTAAAAGGAACTGAATAAAGAAAGAAGATAATTACTATACATTCAAATATACAATCACACAATACACACATTTTAGAAGCAATTCCAGAACAAAACCTGGAAGAAACAACTCCGAAGAAAAGCCACACAGTTAAGCACTCTGTCGGGAGACGAAACGGACGGTCTTGGCATCAACAGACGCTCAATTCTCACCTTGAGGTATTCCAGACACTTCAGGCAAAAGGTGTTTGGGGCCATCATTTGAGAGAGAGACGCTAAGGTTTCCTGGATGTCCTCCATTATCACCTGCCAGGGATCAACCGTCTCTACAATATCAACACAAATCACAGTTAAATCAGCCAGGATCAAGTCCAGCTCATCCTTACAGCAGTGGTTCCCAACGGATTGTATGATTAATTGTTATTACATATAGTCAGTAAAAAGTCCTCCAAACAGACACTCACCCAAACCCTCAGACTCGTCCACTGTGTCGTCACACTAAAAGACAACAGGAATTCTGGGTTACATTTCATTCCACTTTACTGATTGTATTATTTTGTGTGAATAAACGCTGACCATCAAGTCAAATCATTATGAAGTGTAGTTTTAAACAATAATGTCCGTATTAAAACTATAACAAGGCAGTGTAATATAGTTTAGTCCGGGCAATTCAAGTATGAATCCCAACCCCAAAGACATTTTCCATTGGCAGGTAAGATATGCATGCATATTCACCAGTTTAAACTTTAAACGTATTAAGCAAGCAGTTACAATAGGTATCCTTCTCCTATAGCACACGTGTTGGTTCACTTGATTCGCTATGTCTCCTGTGCAATTGTTTATCTAAAATAATCATCATGTGTTATTATTGCAATGATTATGAGACGAGCCTCATGAGTAAAATACACACGGAATCAAACGCCTCCCAATCAAAGTATCTGCTTGTGTAGTAGCCTGTATTACATGAAACGGGTGTTTAATATGATTGCTGGGTGACTACTGCCGACTAGGACTAACATCTAGACAAGGCAGAGTCTTGCAGTGACAGTCAGACACTCACGTCTGTTTCGCCGCCATCTTCCACCGACGTCTGAATCTCTAATGGCGCCGAGCGGCGCGGACTGACGGCACAGCGCGCCTGCGCATTGTGACGCGTCACCGCGGCAACCGCGCCCGAGCGCCCTCAGCGCACGCGACGGGCGCAGCTGCGCAGGCGCGCTGTTCCGTGATGTCCCGGATGTGCGGCGCGGCGGGTGCAGGTTGGGATACTGTACTTGATTTCTAGCACCATAAATGGAAAAAAGTGATTTTCGCAATATATGAATTATGAATGTGGAAATGAAGAAACGTACTGTGTGGCTAACTACAGTATTCTACAGAATACTACAAACACTGCACTGTGCTAGACTTTGGGCCCCCACCATAGTTACCAGGGGCCCCGGCATCTTGTGTTACGCCACTGGATTGAGCTACATCATCTTTTGTTCTTCCTAATACTAAATTTACTTTCTAAACCACACCGTCTCGATGGAAGCAAATGTAGCAGTTTGTCCAAACAAATGTAATGTGAAAAGATTGTCTTGAAAAAGAATACAAATGCTGAGTTTGATTGACGTGTCATCTGTCCGGTCTGTAGTCTAGCTGGCGTGCGTGTCTGCTGCATGCATGTCACAGTTAGCTGTGTAGCTTAGCCAAAACTGTAGGAAATGTAAGTCTGCTGCCCACAAATGCAAGGAAGGCGACAAGAAAAAGTGTCATTTCCTTGTGTGTCCCACTGACAAACTACTTCTCACAGCAAGGTCTGCTTCCATATGCAGCGCTCAAATAGTCTTGTTGAAACGGTGGCTATAATGGCAAATTGTAGCCCATATTGCTCCCTGTCCATCGTTGTATCGGGGTGTCTGGCGTTGTCTGCTCTATTTTAAGCTTTTATTTGATCAGTCCTGCTCTCCAGTGCTTAGGGTCGGTGTCACAGCAACATTGCCTGTTCTTGCTGCTAAATAAACTGCATCACATATGGCATGTTTTCTTATTTCTTATCTGTTTTGCACATATAGTCCTGCTTGATTCAATACACAGCGACAGTGATGCTTATTTTTTGTAGAGTCTATAGGCTATTGATCGGTTCTATATTTTCTTTGAAAGTAATCTTGACCCTTTGCAGCCGAAGCTTTCTAATATAATTAAAACGTGCTGATTCAATGGGGAATTGAATGTATACATTTCCCTTTTCAAATGGTTGTCTTCGGTTCTGCAAGTCTGAAAGTGCCGTTACAATTCACCCGAGAGCGAAGCACATTTAGTAGGACATCTGCACTAATCACAAGGAATCGTATGCATTAGTTATCGATAGCCTATTGAGATGAATAATCTGAAAATGTGTATCACACACACAGCACATATAATAGATTACAGTAGCAGTACTTCAGGTGTCCGTCTCTTCGGTGCTGTTTCTGCAGGTCGCTGTCCCGCAATCCTGCTGCTGCTCAGTGTTTGTGCTGAGATCCTCGGAAAAGCGTGCAGCCTTTTCTCTGGACCCCACCGCGTTTGTCGTCATGTACATTTTGAATGCATGAACACACTCCCATACACTAACACACACACAATCACGCAATACACTCACATAATTACACACACAATGCATTCATTCTCTCTCTCTCAGTTCAATTTCAATTTCAATTTGGTGTTCCTGTGAACTTGCAGTGTGTTCTTATAGAGTTCAGCATGCAGCGTTTCGATTGGGTGTTTGTCCCACCTAGTGCAGTCCTGTAGACTGAGTGGACCCCCTGCCTCACTACACAGCGCAATGGGCTGGATCACACTGTCAATTAGTTTGAGCCAGAGTTTGACTGGAATATCAGTGTCATAGAATCCGCTTCTGCTTGCGTAGAAAGCTCTTCTTGCGTTGCCTTTGAGTGCCTTCACTGCCAGGTTAAAGCCCCTGACGCACTGATAGTCAGGCCACGTGAGTGTAGTCTGAGGTGTGTTCTGGGGCGGTGCTGCCTAGAGTGCAGTGGTATTTGTTTCCCTGAGGTCTGGCCTTTTCTTGAGAGATCAATATTTTTGTCTTCATGTTTACTGCCAGGGCCAAAATTGAAAAAAGGCTGTTCTCTGAATAAATAAAATAATAAACTAACCAATACAATACATCTCCCTCATCCTCCTTACTGCGATGGCCTGATCCAGGATAGAGGAGAGCTGCTACCCTGGGCTGTAGCTCCCTTTCTTTCCGTTTTCTCGGCCTGTCCTTTGTTGGCATTATGTTGCAATTGCTGCAGCCAGACTGTAACTGTCAGTGGCCCAACTTCAGGTACCCTGTCCCATAGCTACTTCTGACCAGCCCACTGCGTCATGTTATTTTACACTCGTTGGCTACTGATCTACTCTGCCGCTATGGACCAGCCTCCTCTGGCCTGTGTAATGGTTACGGTCTAACTGTGTTACCGTTTCATTCACAGATCCTCTGCGCTGTGACTTTTTGGTGCGCTATACTTACATTATAAATAAAGGATCACACTCCGCATGCTAGATTCTTTACAATTCATTTATGTAGAACAATGACAACATGTTTTTGGCCTCAAGCCTTCATCAGTGTCTGTGGCACTAGTTGTCCACTTTTGTTTTTAAGAAGTGTTTTTCAGGTGTTTCGTGTTAAGTCAATGCATGTGCAAAATTAGATAAATGAATCAATAAACAACACAAATTGATAAATGTGCTTCACACACACAAAAGGAAGTAAACCCTGCATTCAGTTCTGTTACAATTTCAATTAAATCACAAGTGGTTAAAATAACACCACACTAGGGTATATGTCTGAGGACATCAGGCTTCTTGCAGTTCATGAATCAGTACAATAGTTAATAGTTAACAGAAGTGGAAAGAGTACTGAAAAATCCTACTCAAGTAGAAGTATTGTTACTTTGATGAAATCTTGCTCAAGTAGAAGTAAAAGTACTGGTATAAAAACTACTCAAGTACAACTAAAAGGTAGCTAATTTAAAATGTACTTGGGGTACAAGTTACATAGTTACTTTTAACAAAGCCTTGTCACATGATCTCCAAGCAAATATATATATATATATATATATATATAGTGACGGAACGGGGCTCCGTCCCTTTAAGGAATGTCCACCCAAGGTAGAAAACTACTTGTCCCAGGAGCCCCTGCAGTAGAGACAGGAAGGGGCGGGGGCTCCTGTGTATATAAGGGAGCAGGCAGAGCCAATCAGGGCAGTTGGTGGGAGGTTGCAGCCAGGGACAGACATGAGCTGGGAGAAAGCATAAGAGGAGCTACTAGAACCTGTTGCAAGCTTTACACTTCACAGAGGGATATGTACCACCAAACTGCCAATGTGTATAGTGTGGTAAGAGTGTATACTGGCGAGTGAGTATAATCGCCAACCCCTTGCTAATAGTTACTCGAATAATAATAAAATACCCTGTGGTTTGGGGAAAGACAAAAACCTGTTTAGGGAACCTGGGATTGTGGGGATAGTCCACCATTGCAGGACACGGACATTCTAACCTGGGAATTGTCATCCTGCCACCTGCTGGTGGTTGGGGTGAAATAGTTTTCCCAAAAGGACTTCCCCTGTGTTTGTTGGGTTCCTGGACAGATGCGGTCATAGAGAGGGAAGGAAGAAAGTCAGGTAGGACTGGACAAGGCTAGGCATTTTTTGTTTTGTTTTGTTCAATTGAGTGTGTATTACATTTTGGTTTGCATTAAACTTACCTTGGCAGAAGAGTCCTTTCCACAAAGCCCCTGTCTGGACGGCTCATTCTTAACTCACCCACTTACCGGTCTGTCACAATATACATATATATGTATATGTGTATATATACACATATACATATATATGTATGTATGTGTGTGTGTATATACAGTGAGGGAAAAAAGTATTTGATCCCCTGCTGATTTTGTACCTTTGCCCACTGACAAAGAAATGATCAGTCTATAATTTTAATGGTAGGTGTATTTTAACAGTGAGAGACAGAATAACAACAACAAAATCCAGAAAAACGCATTTCAAAAAAGTTATAAATTGATTTGCATGTTAATGAGGGTAATAAGTATTTGATCCCCTATTAATCAGCAAGATTTCTGGCTCCCAGGTGTCTTTTATACAGGTAACGATCTGAGATTAGGAGCACTCTCTTAAAGGCAGTGCTCCTAATCTCAGCTCGTTACCTGTATAAAAGACACCTGTCCACAGAAGCAATCAATCAATCAGATTCCAAACTCTCCACCATGGCCAAGACCAAAGAGCTGTCCAAGGATGTCAGGGACAAGATTGTAGACCTACACAAGGCTGGAATGGGCTACAAGACCACCGCCAAGCAGCTTGGTGAGAAGGTGACAACAGTTGGTGCGATTATTCGCAAATTAAAGAAACACAAAATAACTGGCAGTCTCCCTCGGTCTGGGGCTCCATGCAAGATCTCACCTCGTGGAGTTTCAATGATCATGAGAACGGTGAGGAATCAGCCCAGAACTCTATCTTGGTCATTTGAAAAGATCAAGTCAATGCATGCGCTCTCCCTGGTTGGTTCCCTGACAAATTGAGTTAGAAAGCAGTCATTTACCATCTCAACCAATTCTATTTCTGCTTCTGTAGTCCCCACTGGGCTTTCCCAGTCTATGTTTGGGAAATTGATATCCCCCATTATAACAGCCACATCCTTGCTACATGCAGTCCTGATTACACTGTACAATGCAGCATCTTTCTGAATATCTGAGTTGGCTGGTCTGTAACACTCCTACCGCTAAGCCTCCAGATCTCTTGTTCAAAAGTTTCACCCACAAAGATTCTGTTCCATTACTGGGATCTAAATGCAGAGAAAACAAAGCAACATCAAATTTGTAAAGGAACAGTACACCCAAAATGAAAATAATTAAATACACCAATGAGCCATAACATTATGACCACTGACAGGTGAAGTGAATGACACTGATAATCTCGTTATCATGGCACCTGTCAGTGGGTGGGATATATTAGGCAGCAAGTGAACATTTTGTCCTCAAAGTTGATGTGTTAGAAGCAGGAAAAATGGGCAAGTGTAAGGATCTGAGCGACTTTGACAAGGGCCACATTGTGATGGCTAGACGACTGGGTCAGAGCATCTCCAAAACTGCAGCTCTTGTGGGGTGTTCCCGGTCTGCAGTGGTCAGTACCTATCAAAAGTGTCCAAGGAAGGAAAAGCGGTGAACCGGCGACAGGGTCATGGGCGGCCAAGGCTCATTGATGCACGTGGGGAGCGAAGGCTGGCCCGTGTGGTCCGATCCAACAGACGAGCTACTGTAAATTCTGTAAATACTGTAAACTCAAATTGCTGAAAAAGTGAATGCTGGTTCTGATAGAAAGGTGTCAGAACTCACAGTGCATCGCAGTTTGTTGCGTATGGGGCTGCGTAGCCGCGGACCAGTCAGGTGCCCATACTGACCCCTGTCCACTGCCGAAAATGCCTACAATGGGCACGTGAGCATCAGAACTGGACCACGGAGCAATGGAAGAAGGTGGCCTGGTCTGATGAATCACGAGTTCAAGGTGTTGACTGGCCTCCAAATTCCCCAGATCTCAATCCAATCGAGCATCTGTGGGATGTGCTGGACAAACAAGTCCGATCCATGGTGGCCCCACCTCGCAACTTACAGGACTTAAAGGATCTGCTGCTAACGTCTTGGTGCCAGATACCACAGCACACCTTCAGAGGTCTAGTGGAGTCCATGCCTCGACGGGTCAGGGCTGTTTTGGTGGCAAAAGGGGGACCTACACAATATTAGGCAGGTGGTCATACTGTTATGGCTCATCAGTGTACCTGCCATATACAATTACTAAGCTGCATACTTGTACATACTATTCATGATGCTCCTATTCCAAATTATTATACTTCTGCTGTGTGGCTACAATCATATTAACCTGCATAGTATTACATATTTTTGTCATACTTACAAAGGCCAACATCAGAAGAAGAAGAAGAAGAAGAAGAAGAAAATCATGAGTGGCACGGTGGATAGCATTGCTGCCTTACAGCTCCAGGGGTCCTGGGTTTGAGTCGGGGGGCCTGTCTGTGTGGAGTTTGCATGTTCTCCCCGTGTCCGCATGGGTTTCCGCCAGGCAGTCTGGTTTCCTCCCACCATCCAAAGACATGTGGGTTAGGTTGATTGGTCACTCTAAATTGCCCTGTGTGTGTTGCCAAGCGATGGACTGGCGTCCCGTTCTGGGTGTATTCCTGCCTTGCGCTTAACTGAGCTTTGTATTATGTCAGATTGTATTTGATTGACAAAAATCTTTTTCCATATTCTTTTAAGTTATTATCATGCAACAGATTTGTCAGTTTTTTCCCTTGAGGGAGAAATCCACACTGACTGGTACTTCTAGCCTATATTCTGTTCTGTTCATCTGAAGGCTACCTTCGCTGAATTAGGTAGCTGTACAATCATGTTTCTGTTATTTTCCATGTGGTAAATTAGGTTTTCTTTTTGTTCTTCTTTTCCATCTTTTATTCTTGCTTACATGCTGAAGTTTGGTCAGCTCTGCTGCTCTCTCAACAGACTGACATTAAACATTTACAATTTTTTATTTAGTTTACTGCATATTGTTTGCCCTACCTTTGGTCATCTCGCTGCTTCAGTTTTAAACAGCACTGATTGTTTTTGCATTTTGATTCAAATGTGTTATGCCTTGGCTCATTAAACAGCAGCTACACTGAATTTATTATATGTCATTAACCACAGAGATAGGCTGTAGACAGACCATTATTAGTGTGTGTTTATGTTTCAATACGTTTTCCCAGAGCACAGCAATGGGAACAGAGGTTTGTATTTTTCCAGGTCTTGGAAATTAATACATTCACTTTAAAAAATATGTAAATAGTGCCGCCCCCCCCCCCATGTAGTGTAAATGAAGGCATGTGATGTTAAGAAGATTTACAATTGTATTTGAGGGATGAATTGCCATCACTGCATTTTTTGCCGTACCAAATTACATATTCCACCTATTCACTCTGGGGTTAAGTTAATACTATATTGTGTAGCTCAGAATGCCTTTATTAACTAAATTGGATAATACATAATAATTACAAGTTTTATGCTTTCCATTTGCATGAAGCGTTTAGCTTTCATTCCCCAATGTTATTTATTTGTGCATCTCTACACCTGTGTCTCTGTCTATGTAGACTCCATATATGCTTGTCTGTGTTCTCAGCTGTTTATATAACTAATTGTATTGATGACAAGGCTTTAAAAAAATATCTTTCTTGGACAAGATTCCTGTGACCTCCTAGGGACATTGTCTGTGCACTGTTCTGGAAGTCATGACAATTGTGCAGCATTTTGAATATGTGGAAAACCAAAGGTCCCTCTGATTTTGCACTCATATAAGGGAGGGATGAAAATGAAAATCTGTGCAGCCATACTGCACCTCAAAATCTAATTTGTGTAGCAAAAGGTAGGATTGGTATAGCAATGTCTAAATGTGTTAGACTGAGGGAGCTGACACTGTACATAGGCTAATTGTACTACATCAATAGATGATCTACTCCATTTTAAGCCCTAACAATAGCCTGAACCCCAACCCTCTCAGCATTATAGTTGAAGCTCATAGAAAGCAACACGCTGTACTGAATATTTTCAGCATAATCAAGTCTTTCCTATGCAAATGGAAATGTTTTTTCTGATTGTTTACCTTCTTTCTATGATGAAGATTCAATATTGTTGCCTACTATAGTCTATTAACTCTTAATTGAAGTAATTTGATTACATTTGACTATTTACATTGTGTAGGCCTAAATTATAGAAATGTTGGTTCCTTAATAAGGTCATAATTTCCTTATACAATTTTATACTCAACTTCAAACCCCTACTGTTAATAAAAGACTCTGATTTAGGAAATTATGAGTTAATTTAAGCGTTCAATTAAGTAATTGAGAGCTTGGTTGGAACAAAAACCAGCAGGGTAGGTGGTACTCCAGGACACTTGGGCGCTGTCATTCATTTTCTCCAATCGCTGAAGGAACCCAGTATCTGAACAGTATATTGATCCCTGGTAGGTTTTAAAATGAGCAGTGATCAGTTTACAAGACGTATCAGCTCATACCCACTTGTCCTAAAACTACACACATGACTGCATGACGAGCACTGCTTTCCCTGCAAATCAGAATGAAGTGAGCAAATTGCTTAGGTCACTGTGTGTGGCAGGGATGAAGCAAAAACAAGCACAACATGTGCACTATAAGGACATCTTCCTGCATCACATAATTTATTTACAGAACATAGTGATATTGAGTACAACATATCACACTTCTTATTACATCCTGTTTGGTTCTGCAGGAATAATTATGCACATGGAACACAAAAGATGATATTAAAATGAACTGTCATTACACAGGCTGTAAAACAGTAAACCAAAAAATGTATTGGCTAATTATTGTCATTTCAAATTTGGCTTCAGAGGTTTGGCATTTCTTCTCGCATTCTATTTATAAGTTCCACAGAGCTTAGTAAATAACCATCCTTATGACAGGAACTGTACAGAGGTTTAAAATGAGGAAAATCGCAGCTGCAAAGGTGTCTAGACACATTTGAGATAGTTGATGATAAACGTATTTCAGCACCATGGTTAATGAGCAGTAGCTTGAAAACACTGAGCATCACTATTTAACGTTTTTAGTTTCAGAACGACTGTACACATTTTGGTTTACAACATCGTTTGTAAAGACAACAAAAATGTCACAGTTCAGAAGACATTGTAACTTAAAGAAAGTGACTGATTTAGTTTAGAGTTGACACGCAAAGTCATTTCCTTGTGTTTAATGACATGCTAAACCAAGATTACCTCATTTTCTTTTCTATTTTATAACAGGTTCAACCCATTGTAGGTTTTGTGAAATTGCTTAACCCTAGTGTAGTGTTAACATTCTGTATACTCCCCTTGTCCTAAGGGTCAAAAATGACCCGACTTCACTAAACTCCTAAAATAAATCAGCTTTTTTTAAACCCCAAATCTATTTGGAATGAAGAAACAATCTGTCATTCATCACAAACTTTGTAAATATCTGGGTTTTCCCTCTTCACAGTGCAGAAAGACTGCATTTAATCAGTGGACACCACTCGTTTTTATTACAACACACCTGTCATAATTGTTTTCTTTGCAAAAGTAGCGGTTTATTATTATTATTATTATTATTGCTAAAGGTACTGTATAGGTGTAGACATAATTTTTTTATCAAGAGATAGCACTTGTATAGCCAAAGAATGTAGCAGAACTGTGCAGAAAGTCGTTTTTTGGCAACATAGTGATATATTCTTATATTCTGTACAATGAGGAATTCAACTACAAAATACTAGTCTGCTCCCATTTTTTTAACCATTGCCGCTGCCCACAAGGTGTATAAACAACAACAATAAATAAGAATAAATTAAGGTAATAGATACAAACCAAAAATGTGAAGAACATAAATCAATCAACTCTAATTAGCACATGTAGGACAGTATGCAAGTGTGTGTGCATGGACTTTGCAGATGTATTTCTCATAGTATTTGTTTTAGTCCATCTTTGGGGGGCAGAATTGGCATCTCCTCGTCTTGCCTGCCCCAGCTGTAGCCTCAGGTGGATCAGGACAAGATTCAGCCCCCTGAACAGCTTTCACAAGCGCTGCAGAGGCTGCTGTGTAGGGCACGCACTCCCTTCTTTGAATGTGTGGCGTTACAAGTGCCTTTCCCAGCTGTTCCAGGAACACCCTCCTCTTGTTCCGCTTATCAGGCATCCAGGTAGGGTTGATCTTGTTCCATATCACGAAGGCATTGTATGAGGACACATCAATGATGTTATGGAAGATGACCAGGGGCCAGCGGGCCGTCATTCTCCTGCAGCTGTAGTTCCAATCACCTTGTCCAGGTTGTCCACACCTCCTTTGTTGTGGTTGTAGCCCAGGTTGGCTGGCTTCCTGTCCTCACAATCACTGATCTCAGCCGTTTTGTGCAGTGTGCTCAGGAGGACCACCTTCTAGTTCCTCTTTGGGAGATAAGAAACTAGAGTGGTGGTGGGGGTGAAGGCAAGCTGTGATGAGAAGGCCTCATGTTGGGGTCACTCTAGGAAAAGTAATCAAATTTCAAGTTCAAAAAATATCATTTAGGGGGTTTTCTCTGCTGTTAAACATAGTGTTGGGTCATTTTTACCCTTAAGAAAACACAAGGGTTAAAAGACAAAAGGACCACACTGAGATCAATTATAGGATTCCCTACAAAGCGACGATTACTCCAGCCAGGGTAGGCTACCATTCCAGAAGAAAAAAGCACAATACAGTAAAATCCCTACCTTCTCTCCAGAGAGAAATTATCAACTCTGATAAAAGCAGGTGGGATTTTACTGCAAGTCTACAATGACCATTTGCTCTCCAGGAAAGCCCACCATGTGCCAACGCCTGCCTGATTCTGCTAGGGTCAGGGTCAGATCTAGCCTGGGTGAAATCTGACCTTGAGGATGACTGTGTCAAATGCACCACAAATTGTAAAAATGCAATCAGATGGATGCAGTGTGAACACAGAGACACAGTACTGCACGTACAACAGACTAAACAGTACCTGCAGTCAATTACAGGGAGTTTTAAACCCCCAAATCTACAGTATCACCTTATGAAGAAGTCAAAAGGAGTGGCACAGATTGTCTCATGACTCCCACCTCAGGTTGTTTTGATTTTCCTGGGACATGATTGAAATTAAATTTAATGATTAACATATGCATGCCAATAATTATTTCTCAAATACATTTTGCACAATCCACATAACACTCTGCTCAGATTCAGCTGATAAAATCTGATTTCTAGAGGTTTCTCATACACCTCAATTGCAACTCTGTTCTGTAATGGAAAGAAACCAAAAGGTACCTGTGTCAGATGTTATGAACTTGCAAAAATATTCCTGTTAAATTAACCAAAGGCATGCCAAGTGCCAGAGTTACACAGACCCTTTGTCTAACTAAAGTCTCTTTGTTTCATTATGACAATATAGCCCTTCTCTGTGGGGAATAACTTTCGGGAAAGGGCATGCATGAATCCAAATCCATCGGGGGATTCTTTAACACTCCATGTGATGTCAAAGCTGGAACATTTTGGCATTGAGATCATGAACCCTGAGGTTTGAAATCATGAACCTTCAGCTCTAACAAATGGCTGGTCATATTATTATGACTAGCCAGAACAACCAGGGTTCATACAGGGACAAGGCAGAGTGTTTTACTATGATAAGGCAAATATTTAAATGCTTATTTTTTTCCCCTCTTTTTTTTTTATTCGAAGCAGCACCCTGAAAAGAGATTTAAAAAAAAAACACTCAATCGTGAATAATTGATTTAGAAGGATGATGCTACTAGTAGTATGGCAACACTGCCATCTGCTGACATGTGAGTGAACTGCAAGGTCAAGTATGAAACCTGAAGGATGATGGTTCTGCAGTTTTCCTCTTTTTATCTTAAATCTGTCCCCCCCACCAATAAATGAAAACTTTAAAACAATCATAATGTCATATTTCCAGCACAAAAGCTGTGGGAGGAGTGATTGATCGAATGGAATAATAATTCAGAGAACAAGATTCTGCATGATCTCACATGCTGACAGATAATCACCATAATAATGTAGGATCTAGCCACTCTGTGAGCATCACATGCAGACACACGGACACTGACACACACTGCCTGGCCTTCACCACACATCGCTGAATGCCTCGCGAGACGCAGTACACAGACGTCCTCCCCAGGACAGTCAGCCGAGCGGCAGGATCACAGTCTCTTTACACTCACTGTGCTTACAACGGTACACCAGACCCAACGTCACCATGTTTTTAAGACAAACAAGCACAGTGGATAGTATAGAACACACTTTTATTAGGGTCTGTTAACATTGAATATTTTAAAATAAACAAACAATTATGAGAAGGGCTCAGAAGTCCACCTGCAGGCCTAAGACGGTGGCTGCGCTGCTGCTGTGATGTAGGGTGGCTTGCACTCATCCAACAGCCTGAGCCCTTCTCACAGCCTCCCAGGCAAACACGTACACGCGTACACACACACACACAGACACACTAAACAACTAAACAAACACTACTCACACACCCTGTCTAAACACAAATAAACATGTTCACTGTGTGTTTTCTACAAATCCATTTTGTGATCCGAAGCCTTTGTCAAACTGCTAGTCCAAGGTCACACTGAGGCCCGTCCGCCTTCCCACCACAGGACGTCCGCCTGTTGAGAGAGGAGGGGAGACGGTCACTGAGGAAACAGGGTCGGCTTCAGAGGGTCTTTACTCTCATACACTGTTTCTGTCACTTTCACTAAGCAATCGAGGCAGGCACTGTGGCAGAGGAAATCTGCCCCTCACTTGCCTGGAACAAAAAATACCTATTGTGTGTGATATACATCTTACCATTGGATGAACGGACAGTTCCCTGTGCATGATCACGCTCCGGGGATTGGTGGCTACCCCGATGTCATCTGCGCTCATGATCGGATGGGACATGCTTTGAAGGAGCTGCTCTGCTGTGCGTCTGAGCGCCGCGTGATCCGTGAAAACCAATGCCTCTCGAATTATAATTTCTTAGTTATGCAGCATTACCTTGGAAA
This sequence comes from Amia ocellicauda, assembly GCF_036373705.1. Classification (NCBI taxonomy): domain Eukaryota; kingdom Metazoa; phylum Chordata; class Actinopteri; order Amiiformes; family Amiidae; genus Amia; species Amia ocellicauda. The sequence continues at coordinate 23,004,961 of NC_089863.1, forward strand.
AACAGATGGCACGAGATTGGAAGGAAGCAGCAATGTACATCAATATGAACTCAAATATAATAGGCATTTCCAGATTGTTTTAAACTTATGCCAAGTTAAAATATAAAATGAAAAACATTATTCTCTCTCAAAGGTGAAATGGTTACCCTGGGCTGCAGGACAACAACACTGTAAGTGTGTGAGTGTGTGTGTGTGTGTGTGTGTGTGTATATATATATATATATATATATATATATATATATGATTCTTAGAGGACAAACTAAATAAGCACTCCCTACATTAAACGACACCCACCTTGTGGAAAATGCGCAAACTCCATGCCAAGGTCTTTGAGCTCCAGCACACAGGCCTCACACACGGTCTCAGCAACAATTGTGACATTTCATGAAATCTCCTCATATAGCAGGTGGCTGGGGGTGATTGACCTTAATTGATCAAATCAGCCCAACCACCTGCAGTCCATGAGCCACACGCTCTGAGGAGATTTCTGAGTGCAGATTAAAGGGGACGTCGAGTGCTCTGTGAAAATAAACCGCTCTCGTCCACACCAAGCCGCTGAGGTGTGTGCATTTCTCTGCTAGCTATCAATCCAAACAAAATAAAGTAAGTGACGCCATCTACTCACTCAATTGTAGAAAAGGTGACTGTTGACCAGTAAAGAGAGGTAACAGGTAACTGGTGAGGTGACAGGATTATCTGTGGAACAGAATCAATAATTATACTATTACTCAAATATCACCCTTTATAGATGCTCTAGTTTTTATCAATGTGTTAAATGTCCTAGAAATAACAGGACTAGGAAGACAAAGCAACAACCTAGTAAGGTAAGCCAGGATTGCAGTTTGGTGCAGTTGTGTTCTGCGGCTCTTTCTCAGCCCTGCACACCAATGCATACCTTTCAGCAAAAGGAAGACACACATTTCACAAAGACAATCTCAACACATGTTTAAAACACATATGATTGAAATTCCCAATTCGTTAGATTAACAGACCTGCCAGAGTTTCCCCAATAGTGTCTCTAAGCATTCAAAGGTGCAACATTAATCTTGGGAACAAAAGTGAAAAGATGCAGCGGCTCCAACAAGCACAAGGTTCAAACGCAGCACTGGTATAACATCATGAGGCACAACACACGGGCAGGCGGGGGGAATGAATGTCTTACCAGCCGCACGCTGCAAACTGGATACACAGGAGGAGAACCCAGGCATATCTGAAGGCCGCCAGGTACACCTTATTGACATCCCGATGTTTCTCCAGGGATACTAGAAGAGACAGGGACCAATACGATAATTAGCTTCATTTAGTTGTTATTATGTCTAGATACGTAAAAAGTAGAGAGAGAGAGAGAGAGATACGTACCCATATAGTGACAATCTGACAATCTTCAGAGTACGGTTCAGGTACAAATAGGAGTATCCATACTGCAACATCAGCAGCTCAAGCACGAACCAGCCTTTGAGGTACTGGACTCGTACCCAACTGGTGACAGTGCGCCATTCAGACTCAGTCGATGTAAAAATGAGAGGCGATGTTTAAGATGAAGACAGCATCCAGGATGTACACAAGCGCTGTCAGATAGGGGTATCCTGTGTAATAAAACACCTGAGCAGGAAACAACAAGGTTAGAATGAATACAATTCTAGGTGTTTTTTTTTTTGTTTTGTTTTTTTAATACATGTAAATTACTTAATTTAATAATTATACTTTTGTAATGCTTTAGTTGTGTGTGTGTGTGTGGGGGGGGGGGGGGGGCAGCATTACCTTCACGACTGTTAGCCACACAGACATCAGGGATGTTATGAAAATGAACCTCTCCCAGTACTCCCAGATTACTGATGCCATTGTGGGTTGGTGTTGGAACTTCTTAAACTGGAAATTAAATGCACAGATAGATAGATAGATCAATATAAATAGGGTGACCATTTGCCATGAAACCAACTTAAGAACAGTATGATCCCTTTTGAGGCACACTGCAGAATAACACATACATAAGAATAGCAATAGAGGTGTGAAATGAAAGTCCAAAATTCTGAGGAAGAAAATTTAGCCGGGGTCTGGAGCCCGCATGGCCCCGTACACCAAGCGCTGCTTTCTGACTATTTCCTTCATCAGCCTGTCTGATCATTCGCATTGCTGTCTGCATCTCTTCATTTGGTCGAGTCCTTGTGTGAATAATGACTGCACTGATATGGGTCTTGTGGTTTTTAAAGCAGCTACAAGACTGGAAGTTAAAAAAATAACATTGACTTTCAAACTGCTTTGACAGTTGAAGTTTGAACAAGTTTCATATGATCATAAGTCAAAACTCTTATACTTTACATCGTTAATATACACCCAGACTCTAGTCCTGCCGGTGGGGGAGGGTTGAATAAAGATGGACTAAATTATAGGTTTCATCCTTCCCCAATATGGCCGCAGTTGCGGTACGGTGTGGACGTAATGACGCAATCGAAATCGCTCTATCAAATACAGTTACTCCAGTGACAGTTTCATCATTTCAAAGCTATTAACGCTCACACTCGGCACATAACGCCCACAAAATAACACCTTCCCGGTTGGTTGTCGAAGTCTTTACAGACGTCAGTCATTTATTATCGATCAATAGTTGCTCACATAGCTTCAAATAGGCACCATGATCACCATACCGGCCATCGATCATGATTATATCCGGCCGGACTCCAGCGCTGCGGAGCGGACGGGTTAAACTCACACACCGCGGTCTGGTAAAGACTACACCTTTGTCTTGGTCCAATTAATACGTCATTAACGATAGACACAGTTAAAACCGTTGCGCATATTTCCTTAGACTGGTCTTACTTAGTCTCATTAGCCTAATTTAGCCGGGAGCTGAGCAGCCTAACTTTCCGGGATGAATCTTAGTCGGTCCCAGACAAATCCGGACACTTTTAGAGAATGAAGCTGTCATCTAATACATGTTTCTAAAAAATAAGAATACTGACAACCCGATTCGCAGTAATTGAAGGGAAATTGTGATGCATTTGACATCAAATGACGGTGCTGGTGGCCGGAAGAACATCGGCAACAACTGCAGCCGTTTTTCACACTATATCCCTAACTTGGATAGATAGGGATCAGGTTGAAAATCAGCAAGGTTTGCCTTTAAGTAGCTAGTTGTGATCATACCTGTTATGGGTACAGCACCTTGGCCAGACAGGATGGAGCACGAATTATCAATGAACCATCATTCAGGACCTGAAATATTGCACAACATGATGATTACAAAAAGAGATAATAAAACAAAATAAATGTATAAAGATGTTAGATGTTTATTATTGGTGCACTTTTTACAGGGTCCTTTAGAGCTACAATAGATACATTTCCTTTAAGCCTGCTGTTATATCATTCCTTACCAGGACTTCCATGCATTCAACCTAATTCAAAAATAATAAATACAAAAATTAAAAGTGTACTGATTGGGCTGGGGAGCACCCCAAGATATTTCATAGTCTAAATAAATGTGCAAAGTAAACCACAAATAAGTGGATGGGTCCTGCACTACTGCTTTGAAATAGTGATGAGTGCCATGCAGTGTCACAGCTAACCATGCCTCAGGTCCACAAATGGGTACCTTTCCCAGTGTTTATCTGTGTTGAATGCAGAAAGATGGATTCCATTAGTTTATTCTACTTTGAAAGAAAATATGATATGAACAACCTTCTTTTTGGGTAAAGTTACATTGACTTTATCCATATAGAGCAAGTATAGTAAAATATCACAGCAAGTCTGATACAGTATATCATAGCCAGGCCCCTAAACACATTCTTTTGAACTGCAAACCATAAACTCACTACAAATGCAACTCAGCGAAGTGAAAAACTTCACTTACTGGCTAAATGAACTGTAGATTTTGTTGTGGTCACTTCAATTGCCCAACATTTATTTAGGCACTTGATTTCTGCAGATGTAACTAAAAAACAAAGTTCATAACAATGGTGAACTGTGGCAATACCTATTGCTAATCTTCACTGACAGCACCACACTGCAGGACCACAATACTCAGCTTCTCATTAGGCCTATGCATTAAGAGAAGTGCTGCTATACTGTTTGATTTCAGAGTTAACACTGTTTTTCTTGGACTTGATGTTATTTGACTTTGTATATTTATTTTGTTTGAGATCACTGGAGTTTTATATGTATGGATTGTTAGTTTCCACATAAGTGTATATGTATATATATCTTGCTATTTGCACATTATATGCTGCTAGTTTGCCAGTTTTGCACATTGTCTGTTACCCTCTTTCATCATATTGTATTGTATCGCATGGCTGACACATTTAGTGCCCGTCTGTTTTAAGTCTTTTAATTGATGGAATAAAAGTTGTAATCTCTTTTAACCTGGTCTCCGCCTGTCATATATTTGTGATTTCGTAATTTGTAGCATTAAATTGACCTAAAACCCATGTCTGCTGTGTGACGCACTCTTTTTCCATTTATGTTAGAATCTAGCTTACACAACTTTAGGCTAATATAACATTAGCGGTTCATTCAAGTTCATAAACACTACAAACGTAAGGTATTGGCCGAATACAGGACAACCATAATTATAAGACGAGCGGAATGTGAGGTGGCAACGTTACCTCAAGCCTACAGCTTTATTTCAGTACGTTACGTCCGCTAACCGAATAGCCCAAAATATCTGGTTGTTTAAAAGTACCTGTGTTTACTTGCATGCCAACACGTAGCATCTCCTGTACCTGCTTCACAATAAAAGCAAATTTGATTGACAGTATACCACCCAATCACAACATAAATCCCGCCGACTCCACTAAAAACCCACCCAAATTCAATTGTTGATAGAAAACCATATCTGTAACGCAATAAAAACAGTACAACAAACGATATGAAAATACTACAAGAAATAGGTACAGCTGACAAGAAATGTCCTCTGACCTCGTCCAACTCAGAAAACGAAGAGCAACAGCAGCTTCCCCGCCACAATGAACGCAGGGAAGATTTGAACTAGAAGCAGTCAAGTGACCTCAAGTGGTCAAAAGAGAGGCGCGGGCGCGGGGTGGCTGGCATGGGGCTTACTGTCAAAAGTAACATTTCTTTTTAAGAGCCTATAGATACAAACTCCTGGCCTAACGTCTGCAGCACAAGAAACTGGAATACATTGCTCAGTTTACGAGGACAATGATAATTATTGTGTTCGGATAACCCCCCCAACACACACACACACACACACACACACACACACACACACACACACACACACACACACACCATTTGTGCTTGAATTATTTTACAGTGATTTTACTTTGGTGTCAAGAATCCACTGTCCACTGATAACATTTTTAACGACAAATTGAATAGATTACAGTACTTAAAATAACTGGACATCTTCCAAAAATACTGGACGGGGTCAAAAGTACATACACTACATGGCCAAAAGTATGTGGACATGCTCATCAGACATCTCATTCCAAAATCATGGGCATGAATATGGAGTTGGTCCCCCCTTTGATGCAATAACTGCCTCCACTCTTCTGGGAAGACTTTCCACTAGATGCTGGAACATTGTTGAGGGGATTTCAGACACAAGAGCATTAGTGAGGTCGGGCGCCGATGTTGGGCGATCAGGCCTGGCTCACAGTCGGCTTTTCCATTCATCCCAAAGGTGGGATTGGGTTGAGGTCGGGTCTCTGTGCAGGTCACTCAAGTTCTGAGATAATGAGACACACACACTATATACTGTGATAATGAGACACACGCACTATATACTGAGACACTGAGACACACACACTATATACTGAGACACTGAGACACACGCACTATATACTAAGACACTGAGACACACACACTATATACTGAGACACTGAGACACACACACTATATACTGAGACACTGAGACACACACACTATATACTGAGACACTGAGACACACACACTATATACTGAGAAACTGAGACACACGCACTATATACTGAGACACTGAGACACACACACTATATATTGAGACACTGAGACACACGCACTATATACTGAGATACTGAGACACGCACTATATACTTAGACACTGAGACACACACACTATATACTGAGGTAGTGAGACACACGCACTATATACTGAGACACTGAGACACACACAATATATATTGAGACACTGAGACACACGCACTATATACTGAGACACTGAGACACACACACTATATACTCAGACACTGAGACACATGCACTGTATTCTGAGATACTGAGACACACGCACTATATACTGAGACAAAGAGACAAACACTATATACTGAGATACTGAGACACACACGCTATATACTGAGATACTGAGACACACGCACTATATACTGAGACACAGAGACACACACTATATACTGAGATACTGAGACACACACACTATATACTGAGACACTGAGACACATGCACTATATACTGAGATACTGAGACACACGCACTGTATACTGAGACAAAGAGACACACACTATATACTGAGATACTGAGACACACGCACTATATACTGAGACAAAGAGACACACACTATATACTGAGATACTGAGACACACGCGCTATATACTGAGACACAGAGACACACACTATATACTGAGACACTGAGACACACGCGCTATATACTGAGATACTGAGACACACGCACTATATACTGAGATACTGAGACACACGCACTATATACTGAGATACTGAGACACACGCACTATATACTGAGACACAGAGACACACACACTATATACTGAGACACTGAGACACACGTACTATATATTGAGATACTGAGACACACACACACTGTATACTGAGACACTGAGACACACACACTATATACTCAGACACTGAGACACACGCACTATATACTGAGACACTGAGACACACACACTATATACTGAGACACACGCACTATATACTGAGACACTGAGACACACGCACTATATGCTGAGACACTGAGACACACACACTATATACAGAGACACAGAGACACACACACTGTATACTGAGATACTAAGACACTGAGACACACACACTATATACTGAGACACTGAGACACACACACTATATACTGAGACACTGAGACACACGCACTATATGCTGAGACACTGAGACACACACACTGTATACTGAGATACTAAGACACTGAGACACACACACTATATACTGACATACTGAGACACACGCAATATATACTGAGACACTGAGACACACACACAGTATACTGAGACACTGAGACACATGCACTATATACTGAGACACTGAGACACACGCACTATATTCTGAGATACTGAGACACACACACTATATACTGAGACACTGAGACACACACACTATATACTGAGACACACGCACTATATGCTGAGACACTGAGACACAAACACTATATACTGACATACTGAGACACACGCAATATATACTGAGATACTGAGACACATGCACTGTATACTGAGATACTAAGACACTGAGACACACACACTATATGCTGAGACACTGAGACACACGCACTATATGCTGAGACACTGAGACACACACACTGTATACTGAGATACTAAGACACTGAGACACACACACTATATACTGACATACTGAGACACACGCAATATATACTGAGATACTGAGACACATGCACTGTATACTGAGATACTGAGACACACGCACTATACACTGAGACACAGAGACACACACACTATATGCTGAGACACTGAGACACACACACTATATACTGAGACACTGAGACACACGCACTATATACTGAGATACTGAGACACACGCACTATATTCTGAGATACTGAGACACACGCACTATATTCTGAGACACTGAGACACACACACTATATACTGAGAAACTGAGACACACGCACTATATACTGAGACACAGAGACACACACTATATACTGAGACACTGAGACACACACACTATATACTGAGACACACGCACTATATAATGAGACACTGAGACACACACACTATATACTGAGATACTGAGACACACACACACTATATACTGAGACACTGAGACACACACACTATATACTGAGACACACGCACTATATACTGAGATACTGAGACATGCACTATATACTGAGACACTGAGACACACGCACTATATACTGAGACACTGAGACACACGCACTATATGCTGAGACACTGAGACACACACACTGTATACTGAGACACTGAGACACACGCACTATATACTGAGATACTGAGACACATGCACTATATTCTGAGATACTGAGACACACACACTATATACTGAGAAACTGAGACACACGCACTATATACTGAGATACTGAGACACGCACTATATACTTAGACACTGAGACACACACACTATATACTGAGACACTGAGACACACACACTGTATACTGAGATACTAAGTATATACTGTATACTGTATACTGTATATTAGGGCTGTCAGTAGATTAAAATATTTGATCGGTTAATCAATGGGCGTTAGTTGATTTATCGGTAGATTAATCGGGCACTTACTAAAATAAGTGTAACAGGCTTGAAGTGGTTGTGCCACACAGCAATGCTTTAATAAATAGTAGGCATTGATATTACGGTATAACAACACTGAACAGGAATGGTAAAAATAATATGAATTAATATTTAAAACAAACACTAAGGGCAGGTTTCACTGACAGGGTATAATTTAAGCCATGAAAAGGCCTTAATCTAGAATAGTTAGTATTAATAGTTAATCGTTTAAAAAGTGGCTTTCTGAAACACAGCTACATTGTGGATTAGTTACTTCTAGACTATGGAGTCCTTGACTATGCTAGTCCTGATTAAAATGTGCCCACAAGGGTCAAGCCTACAGCTGCTCATAAAACCAGGAATGGATTACAAAACATATTCCATTGTGTGGAATCGGAGCAGGAGGCAGACAAAACAATGCAACAAGAGAAGAGAACGCACTCTAAACATTTCAGGGGGTATGAAAGTAGTAGAAAACCACTTTTATTGCACTGACAGGTGTACGTCCCGCCCCCTGTGCCCATAGACCAGGGCTGCGTCCCAAATCGCACGCTTGCTCCCTACACCCTTCGACAAGTGTACACTTTGCGTGACGTCACAGAGTGTGCACTTGAGTGAGGAGGGTGAAGGGTGTAGGGTGAAACTAAAAGCGCTCAATGGGACACTTAGGTTATATGTTGTATGATACTGTGTGAGTAAAATCAAATAAATTAAAAATTAAAAGAATAACAAAACAAAATTTTAAATATTCTTTTAGGTTGTATGTTTTATGATACTGTGTTAGTAAAATAAATTAAAAATAAAAAGAGACTAACAAAAAGTTTTAAGTATATTTTTATATATAAGTTATATATATTTATAGCTTTGTGTTTTCTGAATAGACTTAGAATTGTAACGTTGGTAAAATAAAATAAATAAAAAATAAAAAAGACAATAACAAAACAACAACTGTCTAGCTAACATTAAGTGTATATGCACCCGCCGCTGCTTTTTTCCCCCCACTTGGCTTGTCTCCGCCTTTAACGCAAAGAGTTGTGGGACTTCCGCATAAGTGCTCTTTTGGTAGCCATTTTGTTAGGATGACAGCCATCTTGGTAAGGGCACAAGGTCGTCTTGACAACAGGTCACCGCTACTTCACGCTGTGATGTTTAAGCTTAAACTGTGTTTTTTAGGTTATATGTGTTATGATACTGTGTTACTAAAGTAAAATGAATTTGAGAATAACAAAATAAAGTTTTAAAAACGTATATATTTTTTAGGTTATATGTTTTATGATACTGTTAGTAAAACAAATTTAAAATAAAAAAATAATAACGAAATAAAGTTTTAAATACATATATATTTATGTTTTAATGTTGTATGTTTTATGAATAGACTTAAATGGTAATGTGTTAGCAAAAAATAATACATAAAAAAGACAATAACAAAATACATTTTTAAATACACGTATTTTAGGTTATATGTTGTATGGTACTGTGTGAGTAAAATCAAATAAAAAAATTAAAGAATAACAAAATACAATTTTAAATACTTATATTTTTTAGGTTATATGTTTTATGATACTGTGTTAGTAAAATACTATAAATTAAATATAAAAAGAATAACAAAATAAATGTTTAAATACTTATATATATTTAGGTTATACGTTTTATGATACTATGTTAGTAAAATAAATTAAAAGAGACTAACAAAATAAAGTTTTAAGTACTTATATTTTTTCTTTTTTTAGCTTTGTGTTTTATGAATAGACTTAGAATGGTAACATGTTAGCAAAATAAATTAAAAATAAAAAGACCAGAAAATATTTTTTTAAATACACATTAGGTTATATGTTGCATGATACTGTGTCAGTAAAATGTAATAAATGTAAGAATAACAAAATAAAATTTAAAATACTTATATATTTTTTAGGTTATATGTTTTATGATACTGTGTTAGTAATATAAATTTAAAAATAATAAAAAATACAGTTTTAAATACATATATATATTTATTTTTAATGTTATATATTTTATGAATAGACTTAGAATGGTGACATGTTAGCAAAATAAAATAAATTAAAAATAAAAACACAATAAGAAAATAAAGTTTTAAATACACATATAGGTTATATGTTGCATGATACTGTGCGAGTAAAATCAAATAAATAAAAAAATTAAAGAATAACAAAATACAATTTTAAATACTTATATATATTAGGTTATATGTTTTATGATACTGTGTTAGTAAAATACTATAAATTAAAAATGAAAAGAATAACAATAAATGTTTAAATATATATTTAGGTTATACGTTTTATGATACTATGTTAGTAAAATAAATTAAAAGAAACTAACAATAAAGTTTTAAGTACTTATATTTTTTCTTTTTTTAACTTTGTGTTTTATGAATAGACTTAGAATTGTAATGTCAGAAAAATAAAATGAATTAAAAATAAAAAAGACAACGAAATAAAGTTTTAAATACATATATTAGGTTATATGGTGCATGATACTGTGAGTAAAATAAATGTAAAAATAACAAAAAAAAGTTTAAAATACTTATATATTTTTTAGGTTATATGTTTTATGATACTGTGTTAGTAATACAAATAAAAAATAATAAAAAATAAAGTTTTAAATACATATATATTTATTTTTTAATGTTATATATTTCATAAATAGACTTATAATGGTAACATGTTAGCAAAATAAATTAAAAATAAAAAGACAAGAAAATGTTTTTTTAAATACACATTAGGTTATACACTCACCTAAAGGATTATTAGGAACACCTGTTCAATTTCTCATTAATGCAATTATCTAACCAACCAATCACATGGCAGTTGCTTCAGTGCATTTAGGGGTGTGGTCCTGGTCAAGACAATCTCCTGAACTCCAAACTGAATGTCTGAATGGGAAAGAAAGGTGATTTAAGCAATTTTGAGCGTGGCATGGTTGTTGGTGCCAGACGGGCCGCTCTGAGTATTTCACAATCTGCTCAGTTACTGGGATTTTCACGCACAACCATTTCTAGGGTTTACAAAGAATGGTGTGAAAAGGGAAAAACATCCAGTATGCGGCAGTCCTGTGGGCGAAAATGCCTTGTTGATGCTAGAGGTCAGAGGAGAATGGGCCGACTGATTCAAGCTGATAGAAGAGCAACTTTGACTGAAATAACCACTCGTTACAACCGAGGTATGCAGCAAAGCATTTGTGAAGCCACAACACGTACAACCTTGAGGCGGATGGGCTACAACAGCAGAAGACCCCACCGGGTACCACTCATCTCCACTACAAATAGGAAAAAGAGGCTACAATTTGCACAAGCTCACCAAAATTGGACAGTTGAAGACTGGAAAAATGTTGCCTGGTCTGATGAGTCTCGATTTCTGTTGAGACATTCAGATGGTAGAGTCAGAATTTGGCGTAAACAGAATGAGAACATGGATCCATCATGCCTTGTTACCACTGTGCAGGCTGGTGGTGGTGGTGTAATGGTGTGGGGGATGTTTTCTTGGCACACTTTAGGCCCCTTAGTGCCAATTGGGCATCGTTGAAATGCCACGGCCTACCTGAGCATTGTTTCTGACCATGTCCATCCCTTTATGACCACCATGTACCCATCCTCTGATGGCTACTTCCAGCAGGATAATGCACCAAGTCACAAAGGTCGAATCATTTCAAATTGGTTTCTTGAACATGACAATGAGTTCACTGTACTAAACTGGCCCCCACAGTCACCAGATCTCAACCCAATAGAGCGTCTTTGGGATGTGGTGGAACGGGAGCTTCGTGCCCTGGATGTGCATCCCACAAATCTCCATCAACTGCAAGATGCTATCCTATCAATAGGGGCCAACATTTCTAAAGAATGCTTTCAGCACCTTGTTGAATCAATGCCACGTAGAATTAAGGCAGTTCTGAAGGCGAAAGGGGGTCAAACACAGTATTAGTATGGTGTTCCTAATAATCCTTTAGGTGAGTGTATACTGAGACACAGAGACACACGCACTATATACTGAGATACTGAGACACACGCACTATATACTGAGACACTGAGACACACACACTATATACTGAGATACTGAGACACACACAATTTATACTGAGATACTGAGACACACGCACAATATACATAGACACTGCGACACACACACTGTATTCTGAGATACTGAGACACACGCACTGTATACTGAGATACTGAGACACACGCACTATATACTGAGACACAGAGACACACACTATATACTGAGATACTGAGACACACGTGCTATATACTGAGACACACACACTACATTGAGGGAAATAAGTATTTGAGCCCTTCGACTTAGTACTTGGTGGCAAAACCCTTGTTGGCAATCACAGAGGTCAGACGTTTCTTGTAGTTGGCCACCAGGTTTGCACACATCTCAGGAGGGATTTTGTCCCACTCCTCTTTGCAGATCCTCTCCAAGTCATGAAGGTTTCGAGGCTGACGTTTGGCAACTCGAACCTTCAGCTCCCTCCACAGATTTTCTATGGGATTAAGGTCTGGAGACTGGCTAGGCCACTCCAGCACCTTAATGTGCTTCTTCTTGAGCCACTCCTTTGTTGCCTTGGCTGTGTGTTTTGGGTCATTGTCATGCTGGAATACCCATCCACGACCCATTTTCAATGCCCTGGCTGAGGGAAGGAGGTTCTCACCCAAGATTTGACGGTACATGGCCCCGTCCATCGTCCCTTTGATGCGGTGCAGTTGTCCTGTCCCCTTAGCAGAAAAACACCCCCAAAGCATAATGTTTCCACCTCCATGTTTGACGGTGGGGATGGTGTTCTTGGGGTCATTCCTCCTCCTCCAAACACGGCGAGTTGAGTTGATGCCAAAGAGCTCGATTTTGGTCTCATCTGACCACAACACTTTCACCCAGTTCTCCTCTGAATCATTCAGATGTTCATTGGCAAACTTCACACGGGCCTGTACATGTGCTTTCTTGAGCAGGGGGACCTTGCGGGCGCTGCAGGATTTCAGTCCTTCACGGCGTAGTGTGTTACCAATTGTTTTCTTGGTGACTATGGTCCCAGCTGCCTTGAGATCATTAACAAGATCCTCCCGTGTAGTTCTGGGCTGATTCCTCACCGTTCTCATGATCATTGAAACTCCACGAGGTGAGATCTTGCATGGAGCCCCAGACCGAGGGAGACTGACAGTTATTTTGTGTTTCTTCCATTTGCGAATAATCACACCAACTGTTGTCACCTTCTCACCAAGCTGCTTGGCGATGGTCTTGTAGCCCATTCCAGCCTTGTGTAGGTCTACAATCTTGTCCCTGACATCCTTGGACAGCTCTTTGGTCTTGGCCATGGTGGAGAGTTTGGAATCTGATTGATTGATTGCTTCTGTGGACAGGTGTCTTTTATACAGGTAACGAGCTGAGATTAGGAGCACTGCCTTTAAGAGAGTGCTCCTAATCTCAGATCGTTACCTGTATAAAAGACACCTGGGAGCCAGAAATCTTGCTGATTGATAGGGGATCAAATACTTATTTCACTCATTAACATGCAAATCAATTTATAACTTTTTTGAAATGCGTTTTTCTGGATTTTTTTGCTGTTATTCTGTCTCTCACTGTTAAAATACACCTACCATTAAAATTATAGACGGATCATTTCTTTGTCAGTGGGCAAACGTACAAAATCAGCAGGGGATCAAGTACTTTTTTCCTTCCCTGTAGATACGGTTTAACATCGTCTCATTTATAATCTTTTTAATTTGATAAATATCAGACACAGGTTTAAAAAGTCATGGCACAAGAAATCACACCTGAATAAATACACATAAGATACATGCAATCTCATATCAAACAAAAACCTGTTACACATAAGCAAGGGTTATTTTCTTGTACTTTTAAAGATTAATCATATTCCTAATAAAAATGATTATATACACACGTTTACAAATACTTTCCCTCACTAAAAAGGTTTTAAATCAAATTCTTCATTAGGTCCTTTGAGAGATATCATATTTAAATGTTCCTGTTATTTTTCTCTTGATTTATTTGTGTGTAGCTCCTTGATAGTTTACCTTACATCAAATCAAAGGCCAGAACATTTTCTTTCATATTATAAAGGGTTCATCAGCTCACCGAACCCCGTCTGTGCTTCTTTCTGGAAGTACCCAGAGGGTTGCACACTTCAAAGTCATCAATATACAGAGTCACACTTATTCTCAATTCCCCTGCAGATAGGAACTGATTTTGTTTGAAAAACTCTCCATCCTGAAATGACTTGTATTCTTGTTGTGCAGTTTAATTTGAGTGAGCACTATAGTTTTCAACTACATCGTCAGTTATACCATCTTTGCTAAGGAGCTGCTGCAATGACTGCAATAATGGTACATATGGTTGCACTCCTTATCCAAAACATATTCAACGGGTTCAACTACTTGGAACTTGTCTTTGAAGTACTTTCTCTGCTTAAAAGCAGTGCCAAGTGGGCCCTCATCTCCAATTGTTTTTGTCAAGGGGTTAGAGAGGCAGACTACAGAGGCCAATTCCTCAATTTGTCGCATTAAGACCAAGATGATGCTTTGTACAAAAATCTGAAACATAGGCATTTAATGTAGTCAGGGACGCAGAAGTCATCAGGAAGTGCAAGTCCTGTAAAAGCTGCACTGCTGGGAACATGGAGTATGTTTTCCAGCTTAAGCAACACTGCTGCAAATTTCTCTTCTATCAGCTTCTCAACATTTTCCGAGATGTCTGTCTGAAAACTAGACTGCACTTCTTGCTGGGCTTCTTCTAATACTCCACTGTCTCCATGTTCACCTGAAAGACTTGGGCTTTCAAACTATTCCAGGTTTAAAGTCACTGAAAGAATAAACAAGGTGCTTTCTATTTTTATGCAATTTAAATGTCCCCTGACTTAAATGTACATGGACAACTAATATATGGGCAAGGATATGGCTGCCTGCACCCATAATGTGGATGTTTTCACCTATAATGTTTAAGTAACTGGTTGAGGTCGGGGCTCTGTGCAGGTCACTCAAGTTCTTCCACACCAATCTCGACAAACTATTTCTGTCAGGACCTCACTTTGTGCACGGCTTGTCATGCTGAAACAGGAAAGGGCTTCCCCAAACTGTTGCCACAAATTTGGAGGTGCAAATTCACCCAGAATGTCACTGTAGGCTGTAGCGTTACGATTTCCCTTCAGTGGGACAAAGGGGCCGAGCCCTGAGACCATTATTCCTCCTCCAAACTTTACAGTTGGTCTATGCATTCGTGCAGGCAGCGTTCTCCTGGCATCCGCCAAACCCAGATTCCTCCGTCGGACTGCCAGACGGTGAAGCGTGATTCATCACTCCAGAGATCGCACTTCCACTGCTCCCGGGTCAAATGGTGGCGAGCTTAACACCACTCCAGTCGGCGCTTGGCATTGCGCATGGAGATCTTAGGCTTGTGCGGCTGCTCGGCCATGGAAACCAATTTCATGAAGCTCCTGACAAACAGTTCTGCTGATGTTGCTTCCAGAGGCAGTTTGGCACTCAGAAGTGATTGTTGCAACCAACGAAAGACTATTTTTATGCACTACGACAGTCCCGTTCTGTGAGCTTGTGTAGCCAAGCAATCGCGGCTGAGCTGTTGTTGCTCCTAGACGTTTCCTCTTAACAATAACAGCACTTGCAGCTCACCAGGGCAGCTCAGCAGGGCAGAAACTTGACAAACTGACTTGTTGGAAAGGTGGCATCCTATGACGGTGCCGTGTTGAAAGTCATCGAGCTCTCAGTAAAGTTCATTCTACTGCCAATGCTTGTCTAAGGAGATGCTGCGTGGCTTGATTTTACAGTGGCTCTCAAAAGTATTCACCCCTCTTGGTCTTTTCCACTTGTCATTGTGTTACAACATGAAATCAGAATGGATTGAAACGGGAGTTTTTGCCACTGAACACTAGTTAGAAGGGGTGCCCACATACTGCTGGCCATGTAGTGTACAGATACCGGACAGTCCGCTAAAATACTGGCCGGCTGGCAACCCTAATTGCCACAGACATCTTTACAATTTTGAATGGTTAAACAGATGTTTGTTATTAATATTTTGTTTTTGTTAAACAGTTATTTACATAAAATAAGTAAAAATGAATCATTATTTATAATGATGGCATCCTAGTTTGCACTGTTTTTTGTGGCTCCGGAGCTGGAGCTGGTTAAAAGTAGCCGGATCCGGAGTGTAGAGCTGCACCAGAGCCGCTCCGGAGCTGGAGCTGGAGCTGAACCTCTGGAGCCAGCAAACCCGGAGCACTGCCCAGCCTACCGTGGTGTACTCTGGTTTTCAGTCCAGCTGCAGCTCTTTCTCAATTTCCTATCATTTTTAAATCAGTGTTTTTATTCAAGATGGTTTAGTTATATTCTGTTTATTATCCAATTTATCTCCGTTGCTCCCCTGCATCCTCCTGACATTTCATTAAACAAAGACTGATGTAGTTCCCACTTTGCCTGCTCTCCCAGTGCCAATTAAGGAACCGAATGTGAAGCTGGTGCCATCAGTGGTGTAGTACGGCTACAAGAATAAATAACATAAAGCCAATGACTTGAGTCTGATGGAGACTTTTGTGTTTTAACTCGAGTCACGTATTTTGAACGTTGACTCGAGTCATTACAACTCTGCCCCAGAGCACAGTAACGCTAGGTTTTGCATCTGTTGTGCTGTGGCCCTGGGTCTGTGTGTATCAATCAGGACACTAAAGCTGTCTGATGAAGGCGTTTTAGACTGACCGAAAACCAAAGTAACAAAAGAAAGCAAATGAGAAAATTCAGTGAACAGATTTTATTGACACTGGTCTCTGTGGACTAAGATCTAATCAGGACAGACGTTGCAACACAATCAGGGAGGGGGTGGGGGATTGTTGATAGATTGATTGTTAGATTTAATTCATTAATTATCTTAAAGCTGTGCAAAACGCAGGGTAATCTGAAGTCAGAAGTTTCACAGCTGTGGTCACAGGGGCCCAGACACACAGGTCCCATTACCGCTCACTGGGAAAGTGTGAGGGAGACGATGAAGTCATGACTGTATAATCGGTGACAGGAAAGACGTGCGTCGGACTCACCGTAGGGTCTCTGGTCACCTGCAACACGCCAGGAACACACCAGAGAACACGGGGGGAGAGGATCGGACTGTTTGAAAGAGTGAACAGGCGAGCGTTTGAGGGAGCGAGCGTGTCAGTGCGTCAGTGCGCAGTGTCTCAGTGTGCTGCGGTCAGCGCGTTGAGGAGTCAGTGCGTTGTATTCCAGTGCAATATGGCATTGATAACTATGGGAACACAGCCACAATGGAGACCAGTAACAATGTAATTGTGCCCAACAATGACTTTATGTTAGCTGAACTGAAATGGCACAACTATGAAGCAAACTGATCCCACAAGGATCCCACGGGTGGGGGCCGTTTGCAGAAGGGCAGTAGCTGGGCGCAGCTCTCGTTCAGACGGGTTTTGCCAGTGAAGCTCGCCTGTCTGCGCCAATAACAGAAGAACCCGGAAACACAAGCTGTGCGGCCACCTGCTCCGATAGGAATGGACAAGGTCAAAGGTCAAATGCATTAGTAGTGCGTTAATGTAGTGCATTTTGTAAACGCATCAGACAAATCAAACTACCAAACAATCAAAACAATAACACATCAAGTGCATTTAAAATCATCTTTTTATTTCAAAATACAACAGCTGAAAGAATAAACGCACTTGGCCCAAAGCATCACAAGATTAGTCGCGTCTTCTCTCGAGAACACACACCCGGCGCTGCTGTCTGCCATCGTACTGACTGAGCCGCGTTCAGCCCCCCAGACTCCAGCGCGCGCTCTTGCCCTTTCAGCAACGGCTGCTTTACCCCCAGACTGTGTGCCGGGCGTCAATAAAGGCTGTCACAGCCCCTCTATTGAAACAAGACAGTCAGCCCCACCTATTAACATCGGGACTTCCGTCTTACCCGAAGCAGTGCATTATGGGAGTCGCACAGAGTTCCTGTGGCGCTTTTCTCCCCATCTCTGTCATGGCAAACCTGCCTCATTTCATATTCAAAGCTTTCTTTTTAAAAAACAATTGCATTTTTAACAGGATGCACCTGGATTGTATTAGACACTTCTTAACACATACGAGTTATTATTTAACCAGCAGTGTTTTCACCCGGCCTGACGAGCGCTGTATCAGCGAAGTGCTCTCTCTAGTAGCCGGTCATGAATATCCATGAGCACATCAAGCCTGAGGCCTGGTTTGGTTGTTATAGACGGGTGACAGATCGGCGGCAATTCAAAACATACGAGAGCCTGTGGGTAATTATTATTATTTATATAAGAAAATCAGTAACACTAATGTCTCGGAAATGTTCGGTATTTTTTGTATTATATATGAAGTAAAATGTACAGAATATCATCCAGCGGAAAACGGAAAAGAGATTCTTATTGGTTGTGTTGCCACAATTAAATACCGAACACCTTCATGGCATCAGAATTACGACTTCTACTACTACTGACAGTAATAATAATGATCCACACGCTGACTATTCGTTTTGAATCGCCGCCAATCCGTCACTTGTCTCCGATAACAAACCCCGCCTCCTAGATCGAGGATCTGCCTCAGCAGTCTTGTGCTCATGAATATTCATGACCGGCGAATAGAGACAGCACTTCGGCCATAAAGCGCTCGTCAGGACAGGTGAACACACTGCTGGTTAGATAATAACTTGCATGTCTTCAGAAGGGGCGTCTCTAATACAAGCCAGGTGCATCATGTATAAAAATGCAAGTGTTTTATGAAAAGAAAGCTTTGAATATTAAAGAGGCTGGTTTTCCATTGCATAGAAGAAAAGCCTCACCGGAACTCTGTGTGACTCCCATAATGCATTGCAGCTCAAAGACAGAAGAAAAGGGGGAGCTGACCATCTCGTTTAAATAGAGGACCTTCAGCTGTGTTGTTGCCCACTCTGAGCCAGACCCCCCTGTTTGAATCCAGGTCTCCGTTTCCTGGTCTGTCTCTGTTTCTCTCCATGTCTGTCCGCGTGTGCCCGTGTGTCCACAGGTGTCTGGGCGTCTCCGGGACCTGATGCGGCTCTTCCACACAGCGGCCCGGCAGTTGAGCCGAGCAACAGAGCAGCGGTCTGGACACCTGTGGACACACGAGCACACGCGGACAGACATGGAGAGAAACAGAGACAGACCAGGAACAGAGACACAGAGACCTATACTTGTCATTATATAGTGGATCTATATTGTGCGCCTCAGTATATGGTGCGTCTTAGTATATAGTCTGTATGTCTTAGTATATAGTGCATCTCAGTATATAGTGCGTCTCAGTATATACTGTGTCAATATAGTGCGTCTCACTATATACTGTGTCTATATAGGGCATCTCAGTATATACTGTGTCTATATAGTGCGTCTCACAGTATATACTGTGTCTATATAGTGCGTCTCAGCATATACTGTGTCTATATAGTGTGTCTATATAGCGTGTCTCAGAATATAGTGTGTCTATATAGTGCGTCTCAGTATATACTGCGTCGATATAGTGCGTCTCAGTATATACTGTGTCTATATAGTACGTCTCAGTATATACTGTGTCTATATAGGGCATCTCAGTATATACTGTGTCTATATAGTGCGTCTCACAGTATATACTGTGTCTATATAGTGTGTCTATATAGCGTGTCTCAGAATATAGTGTGTCTATATAGTGCGTCTCAGTATATACTGTGTCTATATAGTGCGTCTCAGTATATACTGTGTCTATATAGTGCGTCTCAGTATATACTGCGTCGATATAGTGCGTCTCAGTATATACTGTGTCTATACAGTGCGTCTCAGTATTGTGTCCCTCATGGCACCTCATTAGCGAGCGGGGGCTCAGGCACACAGTCATTCAGCTCAGACGGCAGAGTGCGACCTCATCTCCTCCCGTCTCCTCGTGGGCCGAAGAACCTCTTCCACACGGGCTGCGTCGCTGCGCTCTGGCGCTGGGAGGCGGAGCAGTTCTCCAGGGCCCGGGCGGCGCAGCTCTTAGCCAGGGCGTCGCTCTCCACCTGCTCGGCCCGCATCAGAGCACGGACCACCTCCTGCCACCGTCGGCGTCCCAGATGGGCCTGCGGGGTGTTATTAATAAGGGACCCTGTGGACAAGAGAGAGCGACACCGAGTCACAACTCAACACAGAAACAGTGCCGTGCCAGATCCACAGAAACATTTCAGCTCCATGGGTTCTTCAGTGGCGTTATAGAATCGATACCAATCGCCTGTGCGCTCCATCATGGGCCACATCCTGCCCAGGCGTCTCATCTCCTCACCTGTGAATACGGCGGCGTTGGCTCTGACTGCAGGAGAGCGGCTGTTCAAACAGTCCAGGACGCAGCTGAAGGCCCCGTCCAGCGCCTCGGGGAAATCAGATGCCTGGAAAAGACAAGGAGTCAGATTCGGGGACTCTCAGCAGACCTGTAACTCAAGAGCCACAAACATCTCTGTGCATCTCTGTCCTTCATACACAACGTCACACGTGTGTGCCTCGGCACTGCGTGTTGCAGGAGCCAAACTCATGTGAGACAGTGGGATTGGCTGAACTGGTCCTCACCAAGACCGCGGCCAGGTCCTCCAGAAAGCCGTCTACGAACAGCGCCCCTCTGTCCTGGTTCCTGGAGATCAGCGTCCTGACGGTGTCCAGATCCAGCACCGAGCCACTGTTGTTCAGGGTCAGGAGGCAGGCCTGCACAGACACACGAGCTGAGACTCAACACTGGGCACTGATGCCAGGACTCACTCTACGTCTAACTCTTCTGATATTCTTAAAAGCCCCTGCAGCCCCTCCTGGGTTTGCCGCCCCGGTGGCGTCTGATCTGCTCTTACCTGGGTCACCTCAGGGCTGGGGTCTTGCAGGTGAAGCGCCAGCTGCACCAGGGCCACCTGCAGTTCATGTCTGATGTGGGCCGTCACGGCCGGGCACCTGCACAGGTTCCCCAGCACGGTGGCGCCGGCACAACGCAGCTCCGCTTCCTCCTGGAAACAAGCAGAGAGGGTCAGGCACAGAGTGGCGACCAGGGTTGGGGAGTAACGGAATACAATAGCGGCGGTACGTAATCAGATTACAGAATTACAGAAGTAACACGCAGCTCTACTGCGGCCGCTGTGACAGCACTGTGTGTCGCAGGGATTTCACTCGTGGAAGTACAGGCAATTGTTCGCTTCCAAAGAAAGAAAACTGAGCAAATATGCAAGTGCAATACAATATGTGACGACCACGGGTCAATGTCTGCTTCCAAGGACTAAACTTAAAATAATAATAATAAAAAAAAACATATAGAGTAAGATTTTAATTTTAAAATGTGTGCAACTGTAATACAATTGTGCTTGACATGCGAGTAGAAAATACGAATTTTAAATCACAATTATAATAAATATGATTTAATAATAACATTTTTATGAAAGCATAATAAGCAAAACGGCAGCACAGAAATAGTATAACCAAAAACGTCATTGATAGGATAACATAATTTGTATTTGCAGTAATATCTTAATTTAATATACATGCACATACATTACAAATAGTTCCTGTGCATCCTAGCTGGTTCTGTGACCTTAACAATGAAAGACTTAATATAATACCAAAACAACATCATACAACGTGTTTATAGTCTAAAACAAATCACACAGACTGAATAAACTAGTCCTGACCCGTGGCGTGCCGTGCTCTTGACAGAGTGTGCCGTCAGGATCCTCACATATCAAACCTTTAAACTTTTACAAACCGATAGATTTCACTTAAAAGAAGGTAAGACATCAATAATGTGTTAATTGCAGAAACAAGATGCATAACATTCCTCACTTGTTGATACTTAAAAATAACGCCCTAATTGCATTGATCTCAATCTGTTTTCGGTGCTGGTGAATTGAAACCGGTGATACAATAACGTAACATATCTTCACAGACAGAACAAAATAAACTGTAGTCTTTATAAGCATTAAGCGTACTTAAAATTTACAGACAAGGTACCTATTTAAGTTTGAAAGAAAATAGGTTTCACTATATTATTATTATTATTATTATTATTATTTCTTATCAGTGATTAGCAGAAAACTGAAACCAACTCCTGCATTAAAATGACTGAACGTGATGCAGCTTCTTTGACATTAACACATTATTGATATGTCTGATTTATGTCGGTTTGTAAAAAATGTAACGGTATGAAGATCAGGCCTGATGCCACGGGGGGCAAAAGGGGGAATATTGTGCCCCCTCACATTATATTTTGATCCGATTATTAATTGTCCAAATAGAAATGTCTTATGGTAATGTGTATTCTTGTTACAAAACTGACGTGCGTTGCCACAGATTGTCTGTAATTTCAGTTTCACTGGCTTAAAAAATCATACACTACTACAAAATGCAAGATAATTAAACTGACGCAAATCTTAATTCATTTTAATTGTTTGAGCTGTTGATACAAATAAACTATTTCAATCCGTCATCCATATTAGAATGTGTAGTGCATTTTGTTTCACGTCTAGAACTCGGCTGCTTTTGTTTTTTAATAAAGAAAAGTATTCCAAAAGTAATCTAAAAGTTTTCTGATTACGTTACTGAAATGGAGTAATGTATCGGATTAGCTTACAGATTATTTTCAAAACAAGGTAATCAGTATTCTGTAACGGAATACTTTTTAAAAGTAACCCTCCCAACCCTGGTGGCGACAGCACAGCCTGTGACACACTGAGCACGACAGCCTGCACGGACACCACAGCCTTAAACAGCGACTCACTCTTTCCCAGAGCGCAGTGATCCTCTCAAGGACGCCTGCAGCGACATCCCGGCTGACGCTGTCCCGTCTCAGGTGCGGCAGGACCTGTGAGAGGGCGGACAGAGCTCCCAGGACCGCCTGCCTGTCCGCCACGTCCGCGTCCTGTAGTCCCGAGCAGAGGATGGCGAGCAGCTCCCGGCCGTGTTCTGTCACCTGCACACAGAGTGGTGGCTTTGGAATTGAAACATGCATCTCTCTCTTCACTGTTTAACACACAGACAGAGCGGCTTCATCCCCACGTCCCCGTCCGCACTGGGCATCCAGCACAAGTCCTTACCTGGGCAGCTGTGGATCTCTCTATGCCTTGGAAAAGCAGCAGCCTGACGCGCACACAGGGGTCCTGGGCTCGGCGCTTCAAACTCTTCAGTAGTGGCTTCTCCGAGCCGCCCAGCAGCTGCAAGACAGCAGAGCGAGGCGCAGTGAGAGCAGCCCTCAGCCACATACTCACCTCGGAGAAGAAGGCAGTGGCCGTCACTCTGTGCTGCTCCCGGTCAGAGCTCAGGGAAGGGACGAGGACCTCCATGATGCCAGGGAGCTGCGGGCCGGCGTGCTCAACCATGGCCCTGGAGGATAAAGGGACAGCCGTAATGAGACAATAGATAACCGATCTCGGGAACGGAGTAGACAAAGGGAAGCCCCGAATGACAGGCTAGTTTGGAGACCCGTACCTGGCCAGGAGACGGACGCCCTCGGGGTGGCTGTCAGGGCTCCGCAGTTTCGCCCAGGCCGCCTCCTGCTTTAGCTGATCGGTCGCCTTCCTCAGCTTGGCCCGGGCCAGAAGGGCCTTCAGTGCCAGTACGATCTCTCTGTGGAGAGAGGAGAGGACAGTTCTCAGCCCTGTAGAACACCAACACTCAGCAGAATCAAGTGCGTCTCATACTGTGGCCCTCCTGGCCACTCAGGTCACTCACACACAGACCAGCGAGGTACTGACGGCTCCATCAGTGACCACACTGTGAACAGACACCCTGTGGGTCTGCCCAGCGAGACGGCACTCAGTACGACCTGCTCACCTGGATATACTTGGTTCTCTTGGCGTGTCCTGGCTGGGGGTGCCGGCCTCCTGTGGGATCTCCTCTCTGCAGTCCGTGTGGAGAAGCAGGGCCCCAAACAGCCGGGGAAAGACCCTCTGAAAGGGCCCCGTCCCCCCTGGGACGGCCAGCAGTTCTTGCATGGCAGTGGTCACCTGACACCGGGAGAGACACACAGGGTCACAGTCAGAGAAAAGGCACCCCATTCAGAGCCCCTCTGTACTGCTTTCTGGAGAGTCAGTAGATCACGGACAGGTCAGTGGAAACATCAGTGAATGAAAAGTCCTGCGATGTTCCCGGCCTGGTTTACACAGTGAGTAAGTGTCTGGGGACTCACAGCGAGGGTCCGGCGCGCAGCGGACACACAGTCCTCAGCCGGGTCCCTGGGCAGCTTCCTCATGAGGAAAGCCAGCAGCCTGCGGGACATCTTGCTTTCAGATCCCAAGGCCCTCCACAGCACACGGCTGGAGCTGTGGGAGACAGAGACACAGTGAGTCAGAGGCACACGGGAGCTCCTTGACGTGACACACGAGCCAATCAGCACTGCAGACAGTCACTGTGAGAGAGGCGCTTCTGTGGGGCTCACCGGTCCAGCGGCAGGGCTTCGTTCAGCAGCGCCTTGGTGAGCTCCTCCGGGCACTGGGACACGATGTGGGCGACCACTCTCAGCTGCCGGTCAGTCAGGTGGGGCAGGCAGGGCTGCACAGCGTGCAGGATCTCAGGGACCTGGAGGACAGAGGAGACATGCACTCAGTCTGCCGCCCAGCGCAGCGAGAGGAAACACAGCGGGCGTGAGAGACTCCAAACTGGCCCTGACCTGCTCTTTCAGCTGGGCTCGTCTGCCCTCCAGGATCTTGCAGAAGATGGTGCTGGAGGGGCCGTAGAAGGAGGGCTCACCGGGCCCCCGTGGCGCCAAGGAATCGGCCTTCCCTGTAACGGATTCGGCAGGATCAGGTTTGGTAATCGGAAAAAACACCACATGGCAGGTTCTCTCGGTATCCGTGGCTGATGAAATCGGATTGCGCCGGTTCGGTAGACGTCACTTTGGGTTTTGTTTATATTTTACTTAAGCGGTTATGAAGGCCAATTCAATTTTAGAAGTATCAGATTGAAGTGCCGGAGCGTCAGAAATGTCCAAAGCACTTAGTCTGGGTGCCTTAGAACAAGACACAACGGGCTGCTCTGGTGACGGTGAAAGCAACGAGACAGTGACTCCCAATTCAGTGCAGGTTCATAAAGCTCCCAGTTAAGGTAGTATAATTATGAATTACTGCATTAGAAAACAAAATATTCATTATTATTATAACAACGGCAGGCAAAAGAGGCTCACTGATGAAAATAAATGCTTTGGAAAAGTTGTTTTGAATTTCTAACTGTTCTAAAATAAGTAAACGGAATTTATACTAAAATATTTATAGATTGAACAAATTGAACAAATTGAACAAGCCGTCTATAGTGTATTTGAAGTCTTCTGCTCATAATTATGGAAGTGTTTATTCTGTCTTCCCGATATTTCTAAAACTCTATTGCAACTATCAGATATTATTTATGTCTGACCAGAAGACCTTAGGGCAACTTACAACTGTAAACACAATATACACAAAGAATTACAAGACAATAAGAAGGTATGAAACAATACATCACAGTATACAATAAGTTTAGTGCTAGTCAGAGCAAGTATCAGAGACAATTACAACAACTACAGTACAAGCAACAGCAACACGACACCGTGGCATTCGATTTCCTCACAATAACACGCTATATTACAACGCATGCGTCGTTAAACCGCGTGACCGAGGCCTTGTCTATTAAAATGCTTGTCACGAGTTTCGATGACAGCAGGAGGTCAGACAGCAGAGAGCGCTGTAGCGCAGCGGGACAGGACGGGGGAGAGGACGGTACCTGCGGCGCGGAGGAGGTGGGCCAGCATTGCCGCGGACCCGGCCCGGCCCGGCTCACTGCTGCTCTTCAGCTGCCCAACGATGAATTTGGCCACCTTCTTTGGGAAGGCGTTGGCTGTAGGAAAAAGGCAGGCAGAGCAGTGAGGTCACAACACAGGCCAGCGCACTCTCTCCTGGGACCACAGAGAGAGACGCCCACGAAAGCCTTCATTGCATCAACAGTGGCTCCCAACCCACCCTGCTGAGCTCTCAATTACTTAATTGAACCCTTAACTGAACTAATCATTTCCTAAATCAGAGCCTTGTAATTATTTGAAACAGTAGGGGGTTTAAATGAAGTATAGAATTGGATAAAGAACTTATTAAAGACTGAGACGTACCCAGCAGCGTTAGTGATGACAGGACCGCGTTGTCCTCGTCCACGGGCGGCCGTGTCTCCTGACGGGCGCAGATCTGAAGGAGAAAGACACGGTCACTGCGTACCGAGGGGGAAGCGCCGCTCGGCTGCACGGGAGCCTTGTGTCGGTGCGTCTCGGCTGCTCCGCAGAGCGGGACCTACCTCTTGGTGCAGCGCGCGCAGCAGGCTGTCCACGGAGGAGTAGATGGCCACATGGTGCGAAGTGAAGCCCGGCTCCAAGGCTGCCAACAGAATCTGTCGCACGTTCTGAATAAGAAAAATAATAATAATAATAAAGAAACACAGCTGCTGACTCACACTGCACTGTGGGCCGGTTCACAGACCTGGAATCCGGCTGAGCTGTTAACATGGACTCCAAAACAATAAACCAAACCAACCCCAACCCTGATCCTGATGTTAAACATAAAACCAAGCCCTTAATCTGGAGCCGGTCTGATCTCGCCCACCCCTGTTACCCCAGACAGCAGAGAAAGTCCTACCTGGCCCAGGGCTTCACCGTTGGAGCTGTGCTTGTACACCTCCACTGAAGCGGCGACCAGCTGGGTCACATTGGCCTGCAGAGTCTCAGGGCTCAGCAGGGGCGACATGGCAGCCAAGGCACCGACGAGCGTCTCCTGAAGCCTCAGTGACTACACAGACAGAAGGACATAGGAGCACATACAGGACTCACAGCGCAGAACAAGTGACTAGATGACTCTAGACATTCTCATGTGTGGAGCTGGATATTTTGCCAGTCCATATTTAACAACCACCCCCTCCTCCGGACATTTCCCGCTGGCCCGTACCTGCAGGTTCCTGCCGTCCAGCACCAGCCAGCACTTCAAAATGGTTTCGAAGGCAGAGTCAATGACTGGAGCGAAGTCCTGCTTCTTCACTGTGGGGTCAGCGCTCCCTCCGGGGCCAGAAACATACTCCTGGAGGCTGGTGCAGGCGCTGGTGAGCACTGGGAGACAAAAAAACAGACACTGGGGTCACTCTCCACTCTCTCACAGCTCAGCTCCGCTGAACTAAACCGTAAACAAAAAGAAGAACAAGGGCGCCCTTTGGGGATCTGTCATTGCAGGATTCAGCTGCCACCCTCACTCACCTGAGCACAGCGCTACCTGCACCGGAGCCCTGGAGTGGGCTTCCACTGAGTGCACTGATAGGACATTGACCATCTGGGGCAGCAGCCTGGTGAGAACATTCAAAAGATGGGGCATCGTGCCGGACACTGCAAACACAGACAACAGATGGTTAGGGTCGAAAACAGGGCACATCTCAGTTCCCGTACAGCGCACAGATGCTGTCCCAGCATGGGGTGAAACCCCTTTGACAAAGTGGCTTCAGGAATGGAAGGAGCAGGCAGACTCACCGTTGGCTCGTAACAGATGGGCCAGAGTGTTCAGCCACATGATCTCTGGCTGTACATCTTCATCGATGACACACATGGTTTGCAGGACCTCCCCCGGAAACCCACATCCCACGGCCACCAGGACGTCACTGGCTGCCTGCTTCGTGTCGAGAGGCATGTTCTGGGTCAGGGGAAGACGAGAGGAGGGGCGTGAGTCTGAGAAGGCTTTCTGGGGACAGCAGTGTTCCTGGCACATCTCTGAGTGAGAAGAATCTTTATACAAAAAACAGGAAGAGCCTGACAGGAGCAAGTGGCTCACCGCATCGCTGCCCATCAGTCTAGCAGCCACAGCAATGACCTTCCTGGCTGTGGAGGAGCTGATGTCTTCGATCTGGCTGCGCAGAACTTTCTCCACGGCCTGCAGGACGAGGGTCGGATGGGCCAGCTGAGCAGAGGAACACAGGAGGAAGAGCTTAGGAGGGATGTGACACAGCACAACTCAGAAGAACTGTTACAATATTGACAAAAGGCCTCGCGCGGATCAATGTCTCTTCTCTGCATAACAGACACCATGTTATATCTTGAACCCTTTGTGCACAAGGACACTGAAAGCTGTATGGAAAAATGTGCATCACATCGTAACCTCAACAAACTACTCCTACAGACACTCAATTACCAGGGATGCAACGAAACCGATACCAGTTTCAGGTATCAGGCCGATACTGTGCCCATGTACTCGTACTTGGAAAAATTTCCTGATACCACTCACCAATACCACTTCATGGCAGCATTACGTGAAACTCCATGGCCAGCAGGAGGCATAAGAATAGACTACACAACTCAGATTGGTAGAGCAGGAAGACGGAGAAGACAGCAGCAGTTTGGAGATATTTTAAAATCAACGACAATGACACAAGTAAAGCAGAGTGCAAGCTCTGCTCTGCTAAATTGTCAAGAGGAGGAAAGGAAAAACACTCATTTAACACCAGCAAATTGATCAAACATCTCAAGACACAACACAGCGCAGAGTTCTGGGAGTTTGCTAATGCTAGCAGCACAGGACCGCAACAACAGCTAACTTTGCACCAAACACTGGAGAAGCGAAATAAAATGTCCAGAGACAGCCCGCGGGCAGAAAAAATAAGAGGCTATTGGCGAGTTCATTGCACTTGATGACCAGCCATTGTCGGTTGTTGATAATGTAGGATTTTGTCGCCTTCTCAGCGTGCTGGAGCCGAGGTATGAGATTACCACTCGTCGCTACATCACAGATACTGCCCTACCAAAGGTGCATGACTTTGTGAAAAGGCACATTAGCAGCCTGTTGCAGGACATTTCCGCCTTCAGCTTCACAACTGATATTTGGACTCACGGTGTCTGCCCGATGTCACTCATCAGCTTAACCGCGCAGTGGATTGATGTGCATTTTACCTTAGCCTACTCCCGCCTCGAAGACATTCAGGTTCAGCTCAACCAGCCTATAAAAAGACTCCAGCAAGACGTGCAAACCCGCTGGAACAGCACGTTCTACATGGTACAGTGTCTGATCAAGCAAAAACGGCCTCTGGGAATATTCGGGTCCCAATATGAGCTCCCTGACAATCTCACCGCTCACCAGTGGACACTACTGGATAAGACGCTTAACTGTTCTGGCTCTGTTTGAGGAGTTAACCCGAAAAGTGAGCTCTTCTGATGCTATGGCAGCAGACGTGATTCCTGCGGTCACTGTGCTGAAAAGATTTTTTAACCAAAGAAACGGATGAGGACCATGCCATCAAAACCATGAAGGGAACCTTAGCTGCAGCTGTCAAGAGGCGCTTTTCTGACGTGGAAAAAACCCCGCTCTACTGAATCGCAACTCTACTCGATCCCAGGTAGCGTGTGTGTGTGTGTGAGAGAGAGAAAAAACTAAATATGTCATTATGGCCTGCTGAAAAGTTTATTTCACTTTGATTGAATTCATTTAGTTTAAGAAGTGATCATTTTAGCTTAGTAAGTGGCAACACATTTACTTTACAGTAATAAGTGGCAACACACTCAGGCAAATATACCTGTTGTCAGCTAAAATGTTTTTTTCCTCTTCTCTGTTGTAGATTTAAAAATCGTTTTTTCCCTCTAGCACTAACACTGCTAAAGAGGCCATAGAGATGGTGATGATGGAGCTGCAGAGGTTATCCGGAGGAGAGGCAGACAAGCAGGAGGATCAGGGGGAACCACCTGACAGAAAACCGTGCAGGTCCAGGCCAGCAGCAGTCTATACAGTGCGTTTGATGAGATAGCAGATGAGCAAGCATCAGCTTCACTGAACAGTGCTCCAGTAGGTCCTGCCGCACAGGTAGACATACCTTGGAGAGACCACAATTTCCCGGGGAGACAAACCACTGCAGTACTGGGTAGTTAACAAAGTGCGGTTCCCCACTCTGGCCCAAATGTCGTGCAGATATCTCTCGGCACCATGCAGAAGTGTTGACAGCGAACGGCTGTGCAGCTCAGTGTCACATATTGTAGATGTAAACAGAAACGGGCTCACAGCTGATCATACCGAGACTATTCTATTCATCAAAAAGAGCCTGCCTCTCACCTTTCCAATAAAGGCTCAGTCCTTAGAGACGCACTAATGTATGATGGCTATTTCAGTCGCTCTGTTACAGCAGGCTTTGTGGTGTAGTACTGCTATTCAGTGAGTTCGATATTTAATTGAAATGTGGAGACAGTGCCGGTGTGGAGGCTGTGTCTGTTTACACAGAAAGTTTTATGTTCATTTTTGGATGTCAGAAATAGGCCCCTGTTATACATTTTATTTAATACTCAGATATTATTTATATGACAAATAAAAACCGTCTTCAAATGCATTGCACTTTGATGGTAATTGTCATTTTTATGGGAGAAACACTGCCTTATTAAGTACTCGGTATCGGCAAGTACCCAAATATAAGTACTCGTACTCGGTTTGAAAAAAGTGGTATCGGTGCATCCCTAAAATTACTATACATTCACACAATACACACACTTTATAAGCTTGACAAACAGACGCTCAAATCTCACCTCAAGATATTCCAGACACTTCAAGCAAAATAGGTCTGGCTCCATCGTGAGTGAGAGACACGCCAAGGTCTCCTGGCTGCTCTTCGCTTTCACCTCTCTGGGACTGTCCGTCTCTACAGAGGGACAAATCACACTTAAAACAGTCCCGTCTTCCCACAGTGCACTCCTGCCCCGGCACAATGACTGACGAAAGATTGGCACAGGTTCGCAGATCAAATCAAAAGATCAGATATTTAAAGGGGGAACAACATTTGTAACTCCAGTCTAAATATGGTATCATTATGTCTTATTATATAGTCAGTAAAAAGTCCTCCAAACAGACACTCACCCAAACCCTCAGACTCGTCCACTGTGTCGTCACACTAAAAGACAACAGGAATTCTGGGTTACATTTCATTCCACTTTACTGATTGTATTATTTTGTGTGAATAAACGCTGACCATCAAGTCAAATCATTATGAAGTGTAGTTTTAAACAATAATGTCCGTATTAAAACTATAACAAGGCAGTGTAATATAGTTTAGTCCGGGCAATTCAAGTATGAATCCCAACCCCAAAGACATTTTCCATTGGCAGGTAAGATATGCATGCATATTCACCAGTTTAAACTTTAAACGTATTAAGCAAGCAGTTACAATAGGTATCCTTCTCGTATAGCACACGTGTTGGTTCACTTGATTCGCTATGTCTCCTGTGCAATTGTTTATCTAAAATATACACGATCATCATGTGTTATTATTGCAATGATTATGAGACGAGCCTCATGAGTAAAATACACACGGAATCAAACGCCTCCCAATCAAAGTATCTGCTTGTGTAGTAGCCTGTATTACATGAAACGGGTGTTTAATATGATTGCTGGGTGACTACTGCCGACTAGGACTAACATCTAGACAAGGCAGAGTCTTGCAGTGACAGTCAGACACTCACGTCTGTTTCGCCGCCATCTTCCACCGACGTCTGAATCTCTAATGGCGCCGAGCGGCGCGGACTGACGGCACAGCGCGCCTGCGCATTGTGACGCGTCACCGCGGCAACCGCGCCCGAGCGCCCTCAGCGCACGCGACGGGCGCAGCTGCGCAGGCGCGCTGTTCCGTGATGTCCCGGATGTGCGGCGCGGCGGGTGCAGGTTGGGATACTGTACTTGATTTCTAGCACCATAAATGGAAAAAAGTGATTTTCGCAATATATGAATTATGAATGTGGAAATGAATAAACGTACTGTGTGGCTAACTACAGTATTCTACAGAATACTACAAACACTGCACTGTGCTAGACTTTGGGCCCCCACCATAGTTACCAGGGGCCCCGGCATCTTGTGTTACGCCACTGGATTGAGCTACATCATCTTTTGTTCTTCCTAATACTAAATTTACTTTCTAAACCACACCGTCTCGATGGAAGCAAATTTCAATCACCAATTTCAATTTGGTGTTCCTGTGAACTTGCAGTGTGTTCTTATAGAGTTCAGCATGCAGCGTTTCGATTGGGTGTTTGTCCCACCTAGTGCAGTCCTGTAGTCCTGCCTCACTACACAGCGCAATGGGCTGGATCACACTGTCAATTAGTTTGAGCCAGAGTTTGACTGGAATATCAGTGTCATAGAATCCGCTTCTGCTTGCGTAGAAAGCTCTTCTTGCGTTGCCTTTGAGTGCCTTCACTGCCAGGTTAAAGCCCCTGACGCACTGATAGTCAGGCCACGTGAGTGTAGTCTGAGGTGTGTTCTGGGGCGGTGCTGCCTAGAGTGCAGTGGTATTTGTTTCCCTGAGGTCTGGCCTTTTCTTGAGAGATCAATATTTTTGTCTTCTTCATGTTTACTGCCAGGGCCAAAATTGAAAAAAGGCTGTTCTCTGAATAAATAAAATAATAAACTAACCAATACAATACATCTCCCTCATCCTCCTTCCTGCGATGGCCTGATCCAGGATAGAGGAGAGCTGCTACCCTGGGCTGTAGCTCCCTTTCTTTCCGTTTTCTCGGCCTGTCCTTTGTTGGCATTATGTTGCAATTGCTGCAGCCAGACTGTAACTGTCAGTGGCCCAACTTCAGGTACCCTGTCTCATAGCTACTTCTGACCAGCCCACTGCGTCATGTTATTTTACACTCGTTGGCTACTGATCTACTCTGCCGCTATGGACCAGCCTCCTCTGGCCTGTGTAATGGTTACGGTCTAACTGTGTTACCGTTTCATTCACAGATCCTCTGCGCTGTGACTTTTTGGTGCGCTATACTTACATTATAAATAAAGGATCACACTCCGCATGCTAGATTCTTTACAATTCATTTATGTAGAACAATGACAACATGTTTTTGGCCTCAAGCCTTCATCAGTGTCTGTGGCACTAGTTGTCCACTTTTGTTTTTAAGAAGTGTTTTTCAGGTGTTTCGTGTTAAGTCAATGCATGTGCAAAATTAGATAAATGAATCAATAAACAACACAAATTGATAAATGTGCTTCACACACACAAAAGGAAGTAAACCCTGCATTCAGTTCTGTTTCAATTTCAATTAAATCACAAGTGTTTAAAATAACACCACACTAGGGTATATGTCTGAGGACATCAGGCTTCTTGCAGTTCATGAATCAGTACAATAGTTAATAGTTAACAGAAGTGGAAAGAGTACTGAAAAATCCTACTCAAGTAGAAGTATTGTTACTTTGATGAAATCTTGCTCAAGTAGAAGTAAAAGTACTGGTATAAAAACTACTCAAGTACAACTAAAAGGTAGCTAATTTAAAATGTACTTGGTGTACAAGTTACATAGTTACTTTTAACAAAGCCTTGTCACATGATCTCCAAGCAAATATATATATATATATATATATATATATATATATATATATATATATATATATATATATATATATATATAGTGACGGAACGGGGCTCCGTCCCTTTAAGGAATGTCCACCCAAGGTAGAAAACTACTTGTCCCAGGAGCCCCTGCAGTAGAGACAGGAAGGGGCGGGGGCTCCTGTGTATATAAGGGAGCAGGCAGAGTGAATCAGGGCAGTTGGTGGGAGGTTGCAGCCAGGGACAGACATGAGCTGGGAGAAAGCATAAGAGGAGCTACTAGAACCTGTTGCAAGCTTTACACTTCACAGAGGGATATGTACCACCAAACTGCCAATGTGTATAGTGTGGTAAGAGTGTATACTGGCGAGTGAGTATAATCGCCAACCCCTTGCTAATAGTTACTCGAATAATAATAAAATACCCTGTGGTTTGGGGAAAGACAAAAACCTGTTTAGGGAACCTGGGATTGTGGGGATAGTCCACCATTGCAGGACACGGACATTCTAACCTGGGAATTGTCATCCTGCCACCTGCTGGTGGTTGGGGTGAAATAGTTTTCCCAAAAGGACTTCCCCTGTGTTTGTTGGGTTCCTGGACAGATGTGGTCATAGAGAGGGAAGGAAGAAAGTCAGGTAGGACTGGACAAGGCTAGGCATTTTTTGTTTTGTTTTGTTCAATTGAGTGTGTATTACATTTTGGTTTGCATTAAACTTACCTTGGCAGAAGAGTCCTTTCCACAAAGCCCCTGTCTGGACGGCTCATTCTTAACTCACCCACTTACCGGTCTGTCACAATATACATATATGTATATATGTATATGTGTATATATACACATATACATATATATATGTGTATGTGTGTGTGTATATACAGTGAGGGAAAAAAGTATTTGATCCCCTGCTGATTTTGTACGTTTGCCCACTGACAAAGAAATGATCAGTCTATAATTTTAATGGTAGGTGTATTTTAACAGTGAGAGACAGAATAACAACAACAAAATCCAGAAAAACGCATTTCAAAAAAGTTATAAATTGATTTGCATGTTA
This sequence comes from Amia ocellicauda, assembly GCF_036373705.1. Classification (NCBI taxonomy): domain Eukaryota; kingdom Metazoa; phylum Chordata; class Actinopteri; order Amiiformes; family Amiidae; genus Amia; species Amia ocellicauda. Next base: position 23,039,772 of record NC_089863.1, read on the forward strand.
ATGAGGGTAATAAGTATTTGATCCCCTATTAATCAGCAAGATTTCTGGCTCCCAGGTGTCTTTTATACAGGTAACGATCTGAGATTAGGAGCACTCTCTTAAAGGCAGTGCTCCTAATCTCAGCTCGTTACCTGTATAAAAGACACCTGTCCACAGAAGCAATCAATCAATCAGATTCCAAACTCTCCACCATGGCCAAGACCAAAGAGCTGTCCAAGGATGTCAGGGACAAGATTGTAGACCTACACAAGGCTGGAATGGGCTACAAGACCATCGCCAAGCAGCTTGGTGAGAAGGTGACAACAGTTGGTGCGATTATTCACAAATTAAAGAAACACAAAATAACTGTCAGTCTCCTTCGGTCTGGGGCTCCATGCAAGATCTCACCTCGTGGAGTTTCAATGATCATGAGAACGGTGAGGAATCAGCCCAGAACTACATGGGAGGATCTTGTTAACGATCTCAAGGCAGCTGGGACCATAGTCACAAAGAAAACAATTGGTGACACACTACGCCGTGAAGGACTGAAATCCTGCAGCGCCTGCAAGGTCCCCCTGCTCAAGAAAGCACATGTACAGGCCCGTCTGAAGTTTGCCAATGAACATCTGAATGATTCAGAGGAGAACTGGGTGAAAGTGTTGTGGTCAGATGAGACCAAAATCGAGCTCTTTGGCATCAACTCAACTCGCCGTGTTTGGAGGAGGAGGAATGACCCCAAGAACACCATCCCCACCGTCAAACATGGAGGTGGAAACATTATGCTTTGGGGGTGTTTTTCTGCTAAGGGGACAGGACAACTGCACCGCATCAAAGGGACGATGGACGGGGCCATGTACCGTCAGATCTTGGGTGAGAACCTCCTTCCCTCAGCCAGGGCATTGAAAATGGGTCGTGGATGGGTATTCCAGCATGACAATGACCCAAAACACACAGCCAAGGCAACAAAGGAGTGGCTCAAGAAGAAGCACATTAAGGTCCTGGAGTGGCCTAGCCAGTCTCCAGACCTTAATCCCATAGAAAATCTGTGGAGGGAGCTGAAGGTTCGAGTTGCCAAATGTCAGCCTCGAAACCTTAATGACTTGGAGAGGATCTGCAAAGAGGAGTGGGACAAAATCCCTCCTGAGATGTGTGCAAACCTGGTGGACAACTACAAGAAACGTCTGACCTCTGTGATTGCCAACAAGGGTTTTGCCACCAAGTACTAAGTCAAAGGGGTCAAATACTTATTTCCCTCATTAACATGCAAATCAATTTATAACTTTTTTGAAATGCGTTTTTCTGGATTTTTTTCTCTCACTGTTAAAATACACCTACCATTAAAATCATTTCTTTGTCAGTGGGCAAACGTACAAAATCAGCAGGGGATCAAATACTTTTTTCCCTCACTGTAGGTACAGGTGACAAGAAATGTCCTCTGACCTCGTCCAACTCAGGAAACGAAGAGCAACAGCAGCTTCCCCGCCACAATGAACGCAGGGAAGATTTGAACTAGAAGCAGTCAAGTGACCTCAAGTGGTCAAAAGAGAGGCGCGGGCGCGGGGTGGCTGGCATGGGGCTTACTGTCAAAAGTAACATTTCTTTTTAAGAACCTATAGATACAAAATCCTGGCCTAACGTCTGCAGCACAAGAAACTGGAATACATTGCTCAGTTTACGAGGACAATGATAATTATTGTGTTCGGATAACCCCCCCAACACACACACACACACACACACACACACACACACACACACACACACACACACCATTTGTGCTTGAATTCTTTTACAGTGATTTTACTTTGGTGTCAAGAATCCACTGTCCACTGATGACATTTTTAATGACATATTGAATAGATTACAGTACTTAAAATAACTGGACATCTTCCAAAAAGGGGGTCAAAAGTACATACACTACATGGCCAAAAGTATGTGGACATGCTCATCAGACATCTCATTCCAAAATCATGGGCATGAATATGGAGTTGGTCCCCTCTTTGATGCAATAACTGCCTCCACTCTTCTGGGAAGACTTTCCACTAGATGCTGGAACATTGTTGAGGGGATTTCAGACACAAGAGCATTAGTGAGGTCGGGCGCCGATGTTGGGCGATCAGGCCTGGCTCACAGTCGGCTTTTCCATTCATCCCAAAGGTGGGATGGGGTTGAGGTCGGGGCTCTGTGCAGGTCACTCAAGTTCTTCCACACCAATCTCGACAAACTATTTCTGTCAGGACCTCACTTTGTGCACGGGTTGTCATGCTGAAACAGGAAAGGGCTTCCCCAAACTGTTGCCACAAATTTGGAGGTGCAAATTCACCTAGAATGTCACTGTAGGCTGTAGCGTTACGATTTCCCTTCAGTGGGACAAAGGGGCCGAGCCCTGAGACCATTATTCCTCCTCCAAACTTTACAGTTGGTCTATGCATTCGTGCAGGCAGCGTTCTCCTGGCATCCGCCAAACCCAGATTCCTCCGTCGGACTGCCAGACGGTGAAGCGTGATTCATCACTCCAGAGATCGCACTTCCACTGCTCCCGGGTCAAATGGTGGCGAGCTTAACACCACTCCAGCCGGCGCTTGGCATTGCGCATGGAGATCTTAGGCTTGTGCGGCTGCTCGGCCATGGAAACCAATTTCATGAAGCTCCTGACAAACAGTTCTGCTGATGTTGCTTCCAGAGGCAGTTTGGCACTCAGAAGTGATTGTTGCAACCAACGAAAGACTATTTTTATGCACTACGACAGTCCCGTTCTGTGAGCTTGTGTAGCCAAGCAATCGCGGCTGAGCTGTTGTTGCTCCTAGACGTTTCCTCTTAACAATAACAGCACTTGCAGCTCACCAGGGCAGCTCAGCAGGGCAGAAACTTGACAAACTAACTTGTTGGAAAGGTGGCATCCTATGACGGTGCCGTGTTGAAAGTCATCGAGCTCTCAGTAAAGTTCATTCTACTGCCAATGCTTGTCTAAGGAGATGCTGCGTGGCTTGATTTTACAGTGGCTCTCAAAAGTATTCACCCCTCTTGGTCTTTTCCACATGTCATTGTGTTACAACATGAAATCAGAATGGATTGAATCAGGAGTTTTTGCCACTGAACACTAGTTAGAAGGGGTGCCCACATACTGCTGGCCATGTAGTGTACAGATACCGGACAGTCCGCTAAAATACTGGCCGTCTGGCAACCCTAATTGCCACAGACATCTTTACAATTTTGAATGGTTAAACAGATGTTTGTTATTAATATTTTGTTTTTGTTAGTTATTTACATAAAATAAGTAAAAATGAATCATTATTTATAATGATGGCATCCTAGTTTGCACTGTTTTTTGTGGCTCCGGAGCTGGAGCTGGTTAAAAGTAGCCGGATCCGGAGTGTAGAGCTGCACCAGAGCCGCTCCGGAGCTGGAGCTGGAGCTGAACCTCTGGAGCCAGCAAACCCGGAGCACTGCCCAGCCTACCGTGGTGTACTCTGGTTTTCAGTCCAGCTGCAGCTCTTTCTCAATTTCCTATCATTTTTAAATCAGTGTTTTTATTCAAGATGGTTTAGTTATATTCTGTTTATTATCCAATTTATTTCTGTTGCTCCCCTGCATCCTCCTGACATTTCATTAAACAAAGACTGATGTAGTTCCCACTTTGCCTGCTCTCCCAGTGCCAATTAAGGAACCAAATGTGAAGCTGGTGCCATCAGTGGTGTAGTACGGCTACAAGAATAAATAACATAAAGCCAATGACTTGAGTCTGATGGAGACTTTTGTGTTTTAACTCGAGTCACGTATTTTGAACGTTGACTCGAGTCATTACAACTCTGCCCCAGAGCACAGTAACGCTAGGTTTTGCATCTGTTGTGCTGTGGCCCTGGGTCTGTGTGTATCAATCAGGACACTAAAGCTGTCTGATGAAGGTGTTTTAGACTGACCGAAAACCAAAGTAACAAAAGAAAGCAAATGAGAAAATTCAGTGAACAGATTTTATTGACACTGGTCTCTGTGGACTAAGATCTAATCAGGACAGACGTTGCAACACCATCAGGGAGGGGGTGGGGGATTGTTGATAGATTGATTGTTAGATTTAATTCATTAATTATCTTAAAGCTGTGCAAAACGCAGGGTAATCTGAAGTCAGAAGTTTCACAGCTGTGGTCACAGGGGCCCAGACACACAGGTCCCATTACCGCTAACTGGGAAAGTGTGAGGGAGACGATGAAGTCATGACTGAATAATCGGTGGCAGGAAAGACGTGCGTCGGACTCACCGTAGGGTCTCTGGTCACCTGCAACACGCCAGGAACACACCAGAGAACACGGGGGGAGAGGATCGGACTGTTTGAAAGAGTGAACAGGAGAGCGTTTGAGGGAGCGAGCGTGTCAGTGCGCAGTGTCTCAGTGTGCTGCGGTCAGCGCGTTGAGGAGTCAGTGCGTTGTATTCCAGTGCAATATGGCATTGATAACTATGGGAACACAGCCACAATGGAGACCAGTAACAATGTAATTGTGCCCAACAATGACTTTATGTTAGCTGAACTGAAATGGCACAACTATGAAGCAAACTGATCCCACAAGGATCCCACAGGTGGGGGCCGTTTGCAGAAGGGCAGTAGCTGGGCGCAGCTCTCGTTCAGACGGGTTTTGCCAGTGAAGCTCGCCTGTCTGCGCCAATAACAGAAGAACCCGGAAACACAAGCTGTGCGGCCACCTGCTCCGACAGGAATGGACAAGGTCAAAGGTCAAATGCATTAGTAGTGCGTTAATGTAGTGCATTTTGTAAACGCATCAGACAAATCAAACTACCAAACAATCAAAACAATAACACATCAAGTGCATTTAAAATCATTTTATTTCAAAATACAACAGCTGAAAAGAATAAACGCACTTGGCCCAAAGCATCACAAGATTAGTCGCGTCTTCTCTCGAGAACACACACCCGGCGCTGCTGTCTGCCATCATACTGACTGAGCCGCGTTCAGCCCCCCAGACTCCAGCGCGCGCTCTTGCCCTTTCAGCAACGGCTGCTTTACCCCCAGACTGTGTGCCGGGCGTCAATAAAGGCTGTCACAGCCCCTCTATTGAAACAAGACAGTCAGCCCCACCTATTAACATCGGGACTTCCGTCTTACCCGAAGCAGTGCATTATGGGAGTCGCACAGAGTTCCTGTGGCGCTTTTCTCCCCATCTCTGTCATGGCAAACCTGCCTCATTTCATATTCAAAGCTTTCTTTTTAAAATACAATTGCATTTTTAACAGGATCTTGGACTCGGGTTTCCCTCCAATAGCGAGAGAAACCTTTGTCCAGCAGGGGGCTTTTTGAGCTGTACTTGACAGTCTTTCTTTTTCCTTGCAGGGAGCTGATCCATCAGGCCAGACCAGACGAGACGGGGAGGTGCCGGTTGACAGAGCTGCAGAGTCCTGGGTCCTTGGAGCGGTCCGGAGGCCGAGGCGAGTGGAGATTGGGACGGACCGGGAGCGACAGGGGACCTAGCCAGAGGGGTCGGAGGACTCCTCACGGAGTGGGTCCCATCCAGAAGCCCGGCCGACCATCTACCCGGAGCCCGGCCTGACCAGGACTGCTCCCCGCTGACGTCACCAGCCAGGATCCAGGAGAGGCCTCGGATTCCAGGGACCGACCAGGCCGATCGGCAACGTCCCTGAGGGAGGCCTCCTGCAGCCAGGGCCCGGACTTCTCCCCGCAAGGCCCGCTCCCTGCAAGAGCCCCGGAGGTGGAAGCTGCTCCCCAGCCAGGTGGACTTGCCCCGACCTCCGGATTGAGAGCCTCCCGACCCTTCTCCAAGGTAGGAAAGTGCAGCATGGCCCAGCGAACCGCCGGTGTGAGGCGCCATAATGCGGTGCGCTTCAGCCGTGAGGCTGGAGCCGAGACCGCGGCCCTCACCCGGCTGGAGTTCAGCAGGTCCGTGCTGCAGAGGGGCCTGGGCTTTGCCCCTTCTGAGCTGAACTGTGTGGTAAAACTGCCTGGACCTAGGGACGTGTTCGAGGTGAGCTTTAAGAACCCTCAAGTGCTGGAGAGTTTTTGGAACCTGTATAGGGAAAAAAAAGACAGCATGCCCCTGAATGACTTTGTGGTCGACGCCCTGACCGATAGAGAGATTAAAATTGTAACTATTCAGTTTTACAACGAAGCAGTGGCAGAGTACGACGTAGAAGTATGGCTGAGGAGACACTGTGAGATCCTGTCTGAAAGCAGGAGAGTTAATGATGAGGATGGGGTCTGGACCGGTGCTCGGCGGTGGCAGGTGCGCCTGCAGGTGGAAGTGGCCGCCATCGGCGGAGTACGCCATCTACCAAGCACCGTGGTTTTAGGAGCAAATAGGGGGCTTGTCTTTTATCATGGCATGCCCAAATTATGTAGGAACTGCGGGGCCCTGGGTCATTTAGCCGCAGCCTGTACCGTTGTTAAGTGCAAGGTCTGCGGCGGGGAACATCAGACCAGGGCCTGCAAGCAGGAGAGGGCCTGCAACCTGTGCGGTGGGGGAGGGCACCTCTTTAGGAATTGTCCCTCCTCCTATGCAAATAGGGCGCGGGCCCTCGGGGGTGGTGGAGAGAGAGAAAATCAAGCGGAGGCTCCTCCAAAGGTGATAGAGGTAGGGGTAGAGAGGAAACAATCCTCAGGAGCCTCATAGGCTCCCTCTCTGACTCTGGGTCAGAAGTGGAGGCAGAGGGAGAGTGGACAGTGGTAGCGGGGAAGAGAAGGAGGGCTGAGAAGAGGAGCATGGGTAGGGGGGGAATGATGAAAAAAAGGATTCATTCTGCAGATTCTCCCCCCCCTGCCGGCTCCTCCCCCGCTCCAGAGTCCCCTCCCTCAAATTTCTATACGCCCCACTCTGACTCCGGAGAGGAGAGTGGTGGGCCTTCTCCACTGCCCCGAGTGGGCAGCCTGGTAGATGAGAGGCCCCCTAGAAATAACATTCCTCCTGCCCCACAACTGAGACTCTCCCAGGGGAGGGGTCAGGTATGCCCTCCCGGCAGTAGTGGGAGAGCCGCAGGTCCTCAGGAGACGAGAGTCGGCGCCAGTGTCCTTTCCCAGAAAGACATCAGGGACGTGATGGCAAGGTCACTGGCGCTGGGGGAGGAGGCCTGCGGCGGCAGACAGCCGGGAAGGGAGAGACCACCCCCTCCCCCACCATTAGTTAAAAGAACGACTAGCGGGGTCTATACAGTTTTCTCCCCAGTTGTACATAAAGCCTCTGCCCTGCCATCTGTTCGTCGGGCCTCGGCCTCAAAGGAACCAGGGAGAACCTCCAGCACCACGGGCCCTGAGCCCAGTGGAGTTTTGCCCGCCTTACCGGGTGGCGGGAGCCGAGCCCCCCCCATAGTCTTCCTAGAGGATCAAGCGGTGAGGCAAATGATTGAAATGATGGGTGCTAGCGCTAAGCTAGGTGAGGGAGAAGAGAGGAGTGGGGAAGAGAAAGGTTTCTTTACATGATTGTTACGGAGCGGGTAATTGCCCTCACAGCCATTATGGCATTAACTATTATTTCAATTAATGTGAGGAGCATTGCTGAGGTGAAAAAGAGGACCGATGTTTTAAACTCTCTGGCTGGAATGAAGGCGGATATTATCTGTTTGCAGGAGTGCGGCATCCCGTTCCAAAAAGAATACAAAGATCTCCGGGACACTTGGACCCTAGGAGAATCCTTCTGGTCGGGGTCCAATGTGTCCCGAGCGGACGGGATTGCCGTACTCCTGAAAAACCCCTTCTTAACTGTGAAAACATTCAAGGTAATAGAGGCGGGCAGACTGGCCAGCCTCGATTTTAAATACAAGGGGGCTGTATTGAGGCTGGTCAATGTCTATGCCCCCACCAGCCAGAGAGAGAGAGTCCTCTTTCTCCCTCAGCTACGCCCGCTCCTGATCGGCACCTTGCCAGTTATCATTTCAGGTGATTTCAACTGTGCTCTGAGGGATGTAGACCGGAGTAAGCCCCGCAACGATAGATCCAGCAGGGACCTCGCTGCGTTCGTGGAGGACTTTGAACTCTGCGACGCAGGTCGGGACCTGGTCCCCTTGTTCACCTGGGTGAGTTCTTCTGGCTCCTCCTTCTCCAGGATAGATCTCGTCCTCCTCAGCAAGCCACTGGAGAGGACCGCCATGTCTTCGGAGGCGGTCTTCTTTTCAGACCACAGGCTCCTGACGACAGAGGTGCTCATTCCGAGCACACGGGAGTCGGGGCCTGGGGTCTGGAAGCTCAACACCTCTCTGCTCGATGACCCTCGTGTGATTAAGACCTTTAGCAGACGCCTCGAGGAGTGGAGGACCCTGAAGGACCTTTTTGATTCTCCCATAGAGTGGTGGGAGATGATGAAGAAAAGAACCAAGGGCTACTTCATTCAGCTGGGGAAACGGAAAGCTCGCGAGAGGCGGGCGAGATATTCCCATCTAAACGCCCGCCTCCAGCGCCTGAGTCTTTTACAGCTCAGAGGCTTCGACCTAGCTGAGGAGGTGGCCCGGGTCAAACTGAGTCTCTCCGCCCTCTATCGGGAGGAGCAAGAGAAGATCAAGGTCCTTTCCAGGGTCCGCATCATGGAGGACGATGAGAAATGCAGCCGCTTCTTCTTCAAGAAAACGAAGGAGAGGCGGCCTGCAATGTCCTCCATGATCGACTCCTCGGGGCAAGAGGTGGAGGGCAGAGAGGCTGTTGAGACAGTGGTGCGGGATTTCTACAGGGAGTTGTACGACCAGAAGGTGGTGGATCAAAATCTGATCCATCACTTTCTGTCCCTGTTGGAGTCCCGCAATGAGGGGGACGAGGAGGAGGAGGAGGATCCAGAGATCACCACCACTGAACTCTCCCAGGTGATAAAGAGTCTTAACTCTGGAAGGACACCGGGTCCCGACGGGATCCCTGCTGAGTTCTATAAGATCTTTTGGGAGGTGCTTAAGGAAGATCTGGGCCAGGTCCTGGGGTCGATGTACAGAGAGGGCAGATTGGCCCCTTCGATGAAGAAGAGTATCCTCTCCCTTCTTCACAAGAAGGGAGACACGAAAGATCTGAGGAACTGGCGGCCAGTCAGCCTCCTGTGCACCGACTACAAGATACTGGCCAAAGCACTGACGCTCCGGCTGCAGCGGCCACTCCCTCAAGTCGTGGGTCCCGACCAGGTCTGTGGTGCCCGGGGGAGATCGGCGGCCGACAACGCCATGCTGCTCAGGGATGTCGTGGCCTACTCGAACGAGAGAGGGCTTCCCCTGGTCCTAATCAGCTTGGACCAGGAGAAAGCCTTCGACAGAGTGGGCCACGAATACCTGCAGCTTGTTATGGAGAGGATGGGTCTCGCTCTTGGCCTGAGGAAGTGGGTCAAGATCATCTACAGCGGCCTAAGCAGCAGGGTCCTTGTGAACCGCCACCTGACCGAACCATTTCCGGTCAGGTCGGGGGTCCGGCAGGGTTGTCCCCTGTCGGCCCTGCTGTACGTCCTCTGCTTGGAGCCGTTCATGCAGGCGATCCGCCGGGACGTCCGGGTGACAGGTTTCCATCTCCCGGGTTCCGGCGGAGAGCAACTGAAGGCCCTGGCCTATATGGACGACGTGGCCGTGGTCTGCACGGACGCTCCGTCCGTGGCCAGGGTCGAGGAACTGCTGGACGGCTTCTGCAGGGCGACGGGGGCCGCTGTGAATAAGGCCAAGAGCGAGGTCTACCTCTCCAGGGCATGGCCTGTCGGCCGGGGCCCGCCGACCGTGTTCCCTGTGAAGCCGTTTATCAAGGTTCTGGGGATCACGATCGACGGGACCAACACGGGCACCCGGAGCTGGGAGGAGGCCATAGCAAAGGTCCAAAGGAAGATCCACGGCTGGAGCACAAGGACCTTGACGATGGCTGGTAAGGTGCTGGTCGTAAAGGCCATCCTCTTCCCGATACTCCTCTACGTAGGAATGATCTTCCCCCCAGACAAGGGTATCGCAAAACTAGTGACCCGAATTATATTTCGGTTTGTCTGGGGGAGCAAAATGGAGAGGCTGAAAAGAGTGCAGATGGTGAAGGGTACCCTGGATGGAGGTAGGGGGGTCCCGGACGTTGTGCGGCTGATAAAGGCGCAGGGGCTGGCCTATGTGGTCAAGAACATCCAGGCTGCTGGCAAGAAAGTGAGTTTCATGAACCGCTTTTATTTTGCCAGCAGCCTGAGACCATTCGGCCTCTGCGCCATGGACAACACCAGGCCGCACTCGTGGGATCCCCCGCCGTTCTACAGGGCGCTCCGAGCCTTTGCGCTCGAAGTAGGCCTCCATAAAGTCGTGCTGGCCTCCTGGGATTATAAGACCATCTGTAGTCAGATGAGATCTGCCCAGGAGACCAGCCGGATAGAAGATTTCCCTCCCGAAACCTGCCGGTTTATCTGGGCTAACGCTACGCACGTTTGCCTCACGAACACGCAAAAAGATGTCTCCTGGATGGCTGTGAGTCGGTGTCTCCCCACCCGAGTGTTTATGCACAGAAGGGGCCTAGCCCCTTATGACATCTGCCCCTATAAGGGTTGCTTGGGGAAGGAGACGGAGGCTCACATTTTTAGTGAGTGCCCCTCCGCCCACAGGGTCTGGCTCCTGTTTTCTCCGTTCCTCCACAGGTTCGCCGTTCCTGCGCGGGCGACTGCCCAGCAGATCCTATACGGTCCAGCCAAGGGAATCTCTACATCTACCTTGAGGTGCTGGTGGCGTGTCGTCTGCGCAGTGAAGCAGGCACTGTGGGAGGGACGGAACATCTGTTTGTTTAATAAGCAGGAGCTGGATCCGATCGTCATCGCGCGGAGGGGCATGGTGTTTGTGAAAGACTACGTCAATCTGGAGGTCCATCAGAGGGGCAAGGAGGAAGCCTTTAAGAACTGGCGCATACAAGATCTGGGGGAGCTCAGGATCCCATGATGGGACCCACCTCCGGGGACGGTTAGTTCCCCCTGCTGGAGCCCGAGTCCAAGATCTTTTAAAGATCTTTTAAAGATTTTATGAATGATTGTTTTTAAAAGAAGATTTTAAATAATGAATCTTAATTGTTTTTAAAGATTTAGTTGTTTTTAAATCACATTGTTTAGGGCTTTTTAGGTATAGTTTTGTTATATTTTGTTGTCAAATACATTGACCGTTTTTGGGTTTAATTTAAAATGCATTAGACTTTTTTTGTTTGTTTTTTATTTTTTCCTTTTAATTGTTTCTTTATTTTGTCTCATGCATTTTCTGTTATTTTCAATGTATTTGACTCTTTTGTTGGTGTGCAGTTTTTGCTTTTATCACGTTTTGTTTATTTGATTTGAGCACGTTTATTTTAAAGTTAATTGTTTTAGTTTTGTTAAAAAAATCACAAGATTTTAAAAATTTTAAGTGATTTTAAGAATTGATATTCTAAATGATTTTAATCACAAGTATTAAAATTGAAATTGTTCTATTTTAAGAAATGTAAAATACTAAACCTAATAAACAGTATTTTACCCGAAGCAGTGCATTATGGGAGTCGCACAGAGTTCCTGTGGCGCTTTTCTCCCCATCTCTGTCATGGCAAACCTGCCTCATTTCATATTCAAAGCTTTCTTTTTAAAAAAACAATTGCATTTTTAACAGGATGCACCTGGATTGTATTAGACACTTCTTAACACATACGAGTTATTATTTAACCAGCAGTGTTTTCACCCGGCCTGACGAGCGCTGTATCAGCGAAGTGCTCTCTCTAGTAGCCGGTCATGAATATCCATGAGCACATCAAGCCTGAGGCCTGGTTTGGTTGTTATAGACGGGTGACAGATCGGCGGCAATTCAAAACATACGAGAGCCTGTGGGTAATTATTATTATTCATATAAGAAAATCAGTAACACTAATGTCTCGGAAATGTTCGGTATTTTTTGTATTATATATGAAGTAAAATGTACAGAATATCATCCAGCGGAAAATGGAGAAGAGATTCTTATTGGTTGTGTTGCCACAATTAAATACCGAACACCTTCATGGCATCAGAATTACGACTTCTACTACTACTGACAGTAATAATAATGATCCACACGCTGACTATTCGTTTTGAATCGCCGCCAATCCGTCACTTGTCTCCGATAACAAACCCCGCCTCCTAGATCGAGGATCTGCCTCAGCAGTCTTGTGCTCATGAATATTCATGACCGGCGAATAGAGACAGCACTTCGGCCATAAAGCGCTCGTCAGGACAGGTGAACACACTGCTGGTTAGATAATAACTTGCATGTCTTCAGAAGGGGCGTCTCTAATACAAGCCAGGTGCATCATGTATAAAAATGCAAGTGTTTTATAAAAAGAAAGCGTTGAATATTAAAGAGGCTGGTTTTCTATTGCATAGAAGAAAAGCCTCACCGGAACTCTGTGTGACTCCCATAATGCATTGCAGCTCAAAGACAGAAGAAAAGGGGGAGCTGACCATCTCGTTTAAATAGAGGACCTTCAGCTGTGTTGTTGCCCACTCTGAGCCAGACCCCCCTGTTTGAATCCAGGTCTCCGTTTCCTGGTCTGTCTCTGTTTCTCTCCATGTCTGTCCGCGTGTGCCCGTGTGTCCACAGGTGTCTGGGCGTCTCCGGGACCTGATGCGGCTCTTCCACACAGCGGCCCGGCAGTTGAGCCGAGCAACAGAGCAGCGGTCTGGACACCTGTGGACACACGAGCACATGCGGACAGACATGGAGAGAAACAGAGACAGACCAGGAACAGAGACACAGAGACCTATACTTGTCATTATATAGTGGATCTATATTGTGCGCCTCAGTATATGGTGCGTCTTAGTATATAGTCTGTATGTCTTAGTATATAGTGCGTCTCAGTATATACTATGTCTATATAGTGCGTCTCAGTATATAGTATATCTCAGTATATACTGTGTCTATATAGTGCGTCTCACAGTATATACTGTGTCTATATAGTGCGTCTCAGTATATACTGTGTCTATATAGTGCGTCTCAGTATATACTGCGTCAATATAGTGCGTCTCAGTATATACTGTCTATATAGTGCGTGTCGGTATATACTGTGTCTATATAGTGCGTCTCAGTATATACTGTGTCTATATAGTGCGTCTCAGTATATACTGTGTCTATATAGTGCGTCTCAGTATATACTGTGTCTATATAGTGCGTCTCACAGTATATACTGCGTCTATATAGTGCGTCTCAGTATATAGTGCGTCTATATAGTGCGTCTCAGTATATACTGTGTCTATATAGTGCGTCTATATAGTGCGTCTATATAGTGCGTCTCAGTATATAGCGTGTCTCAGTATATAGTGCGTCTATATAGTGCGTCTCAGTATATAGTGCGTCTATATAGTGCGTCTCAGTATATACTGCGTCTATATAGTGCGTCTCAGTATATACTGTGTCTATATAGTGCGTCTATATAGTGCGTCTCAGTATATAGTGCGTCTATATAGTGCGTCTCAGTATTGTGTCCCTCATGGCACCTCATTAGCGAGCGGGGGCTCAGGCACACAGTCATTCATCTCAGACGGCAGAGTGCGACCTCATCTCCTCCCGTCTCCTTGTGGGCTGAAGAGCCTCTTCCATACGGGCTGCGTCGCTGCGCTCTGGCACTGGGAGGCGGAGCAGTTCTCCAGGGCCTGGGCAGTGCAGCTCTTAGCCAGGGCGTCGCTCTCCTCCTGCTTGGCCCGCGTCAGAGCACGGACCACCTCCTGCCACTGTCGGCGTCCCAGGAGGTTCTTATTAATCAGGGACTCTGTGGACAAGAGAGAGCAACACCGAGTCACAACTCAACACAGAGGTCTAGAGCAACAAGACAATGTCACCCTGGCTGCCATCAGATCCACAGAAACATTTCAGCTCCACGGGTTCCTCAGTGGCGTTACAGAATCGATACCAATCGCCTGTGCGCTCCATCATGGGCCACATCCTCCACCGGCGTCTCATCTCCTCACCTGTGAATACGGCGGCGTTGGCTCTGACTGCAGGAGAGCGGCTGTTCAAACAGTCCAGGACGCAGCTGAAGGCCCCGCCCAGCGCCTCGGGGAAATCAGATGCCTGGAAAAGACAAGGAGTCAGATTCGGGGACTCTCAGCAGACCTGTAACTCAAGAGCCACAAACATCTCTGTGCATCTCTGTCCTTCATACACAACGTCACACGTGTGTGCCTCGGCCCTGCGTGTTGCAGGAGCCAAACTCATGTGAGACAGTGGGATTGGCTGAACTGGTCCTCACCAAGAACGCGGCCAGGTCCTCCAGAAAGCCGTCTACGAACAGCGCCCCTCTGTCCTGGTTCCTGGAGATCAGCGTCCTGACAATGTTCAGATCTAGAACCCAGATGCTGTTGTTCAGGGTCCAGAGGCAGGCCTGCACAAACACACGAGCTGAGACTCAACACTGGGCACTGATGCCAGGACACATGATGCACATGATGCCGGCACAATCCGACAGCAGGACGTCTGTAACTCTTCTGATATTCTTAAAAGCCCCTGCAGCCCCTCCTGGGTTTGCTGCCCGGGTGGTGTCTGATCTGCTCTTACCTGGGTCACCTCAGGGTTGGGGTCTCGCAGGTGAAGCGCCAGCTGCACCAGGGCCACCTGCAGTTCACGTTTGAGGTGGGCTGTCACTGCCGGGCACCTGCACAGGTTCCCCAGCACGGTGGCGCAGGCACAGTGCAGCTCTGCATCATCCTGAAAACAAGCAGAGAAGGTCAGGCACAGAGTGGCGACAGCACAGCCTGTGAAACACTGAGCACGACAGCCTGCACGGACACCGCAGCCTTAAACAGCGACTCACTTTTTCCCAGAGCGCAGTGATCCTTCGCAGGACATCTGCAGCGACATCCCGGCTGACGCTGTGCCGTCTCAGGTGGGGCAGAACGTGTGAGAGGGCGGACAGAGCTGCCAGGACCGCCTGCCTGTCCGCCACGTCCGTGTCCTGCAGGCCAGAGCGGAGGATGGCGAGCAGCTCCCGGCCGTGTTCTGTCACCTGCACACAGAGTGGTGGCTTTGGAATTGAAACATGCATCTCTCTCTTCACTGTTTAACACACAGACAGAGCGGCTTCATCCCCACGTCCCCGTCCGCACTGGGCATCCAGCACAAGTCCTTACCTGGGCAGCTGTGGATCTCTCTATGCCTTGGAAAAGCAGCAGCCTGACGCGCACACAGGGGTCCTGGGCTCGGCGCTTCAAACTCTTCAGTAGTGGCTTCTCCGAGCCGCCCAGCAGCTGCAAGACAGCAGAGCGAGGCGCAGTGAGAGCAGCCCTCAGCCACATACTCACCTCGGAGAAGAAGGCAGTGGCCGTCACTCTGTGCTGCTCCCGGTCAGAGCTCAGGGAAGGGACGAGGACCTCCATGATGCCAGGGAGCTGCGGGCCGGCGTGCTCAACCATGGCCCTGGAGGATAAAGGGACAGCCGTAATGAGACAATAGATAACCGATCTCGGGAACGGAGTAGACAAAGGGAAGCCCCGAATGACAGGCTGGTTTAGAGACCCGTACCTGGCCAGGAGACGGACGCCCTCGGGGTGGCTGTCAGGGCTCTGCAGTTTCGCCCAGGCCGCCTCCTGCTTTAGCTGATCGGTCGCCTTCCTCAGCTTGGCCCGGGCCAGAAGGGCCTTCAGTGCCAGTACGATCTCTCTGTGGAGAGAGGAGAGGACAGTGCTGTAGACAGGGAATAAAATTAACACCCGCCAAATGTGGGTAGATTTAGCCCGTGGCGGGTAAATGTCAATTTTACCAGCCACTTTGGCGGGCTGCCAACAAGTGTACGGGGACTCAACTTTTAGTCGGCATGTTTCAAATGCCAGGAGAACGCTGCCTGCACGAATGCATAGACCAACTGTAAAGTTTGGAGGAGGAATAATGGTCTCAGGGCTCGGCCCCTTTGTCCCACTGAAGGGAAATCGTAACGCTACAGCCTACAGTGACATTCTGGGTGAATTTGCACCTCCAAATTTGTGGCAACAGTTTGGGGAAGCCCTTTCCTGTTTCAGCATGACAAGCCGTGCACAAAGTGAGGTCCTGACAGAAATAGTTTGTCGAGATTGGTGTGGAAGAACTTGAGTGACCTGCACAGAGCCCCGACCTCAACCCCATCCCACCTTTGGGATGAATGGAAAAGCCGACTGTGAGCCAGGCCTGATCGCCCAACATCGGCGCCCGACCTCACTAATGCTCTTGTGTCTGAAATCCCCTCAACAATGTTCCAGCATCTAGTGGAAAGTCTTCCCAGAAGAGTGGAGGCAGTTATTGCATCAAAGGGGGGACCAACTCCATATTCATGCCCATGATTTTGGAATGAGATGTCTGAGGAGCATGTCCACATACTTTTGTGGTTGACATTTCGCATCCCCCCCCCCCCCCCCCACCAGGGGTCCAGTATTTTCGTATCTTAAAAGTGGCAAACAAGGTGCAGGGGGCATGACTCTGCATGTGACCTTAACTCCCTGGCAACCAACTTCTGGACAAACTAGTCAGGACATTTCAGATAACAGACGGCTATAAAATGAGGTTAATTTAGGCAGATGAAGAATTTGCTTGGAATAAAATAATTTGGAAATACTTAAAACTTTACAGTTAAAATGGACTTTACTTCTTTTGCATGAGGTTTATGAGAGATGCCCTGAGATTATAGCATCACTTCTAGAAAGTGACAGGTGTGAGAAAGTGAAGGTGTCATATAATTACAATTAATAAAAAATGTATTATGTACAAATAGCTGGAGTCGTTTAGTCAAGTACATTGTATAAATTAGCTAGATAGGTCTTATACATTTTGTATTTCGCTGTTGTGACCGAACACATTGCCACAAGGACGCTAACGTTAAGGCATTTTCATCGCAGCTCACATTGCTAAACTGAATGCAACTGAATGAAAATGTATAAAAAATGAAAAAGAAAAACATATTGGTCGGTTAATTACAGCTGTAATTGCAAAATATTCCCTTATAAAACAAATAGTCACAACCTTTATAGTTAATTTGAATTTGTGACAAATGAACTAAAAGTTGTGCTAATGTCGGGACAACACGAGTCTGACACGAGGTGTGTGAGAGTTGACAGGTCTGCTGTCTTATGCCATTTCCATACGTCTTCTAATAATGTATTTTTACGTAGATATTTATTTAACAAAATTGTTGTTAGAAATCATCAATTGCATCAATTACACCATATACATTTCTGCTGAAATGATTTGCGATAGAGACATGCATTTTTTCCTGCGTAGTGGAGATTCTGCTGAAGAGAAACGTGCGGTTTGTTTACATCGCGTCTCTGCTGGCGTGCATCGTATTGACCAATGGAAAGGACGTCACTGTCTGTCTTCATTCCTATATATATATATATATATATATATATATATATATATATATATATATATATATATATATATATATATATATATATATATATAATATATATTAATATATATTAATATAATATATATATATATATATATATATATATATATATATATATATATATATATATATATATTTTATAAATATATTTATAAATATAATTTATATATATATATATTATATTTTTTTTATATATATATTATATATATATATATATATATATATATATATATATAATATATATATATATATATATATATATATATATATATATATATATATATATATAATATATATATATATATATATATATATATATATATATATATATATATATATATATACCACAGACCGTGACTCTATGAATATCTAGCCAATCCAATGAAATCCTTTTAATGACGTGCAGAAACCCAGAGAAGGGAGAAGCACTGAAGAAGAAGAGGAGTATGAAGAGCAATAATGTGTCATTAACACCCCTTCTCATGTGTTGGTGTGTTTATACAGATCCCCAGCAGCTGCCGTGTTATTGCATGTGATTGATTCATTTGAAAACGATGCTCCCGCACAGTCTCTACTAGCAAGTGTTATCACTCAACAGAAGGCAATCAAGACCTTATAACACTTGCAAGTAGAAACTGTGTGGGAGCATGTTTTCTATCCAGATCCTTTTCCTCATACACACCTGTCTAGTCTATACAGGTGTGCAGTTAGCTTCTGTTATGGTGATTGATGAATTACCTGAATAAATGCCACGTTTTAACATGTTCACCACACATTTACGCACCCTCATGCATTTCTGGTGATGTTTGCCTTTGGCTGGTAAAAATACCAAGTGGCTGGTAAGTGTTTTCCTTCTACCAGACACAGTGGCTAGTGGCCAAAAAAGTTAATTTTATCCAGTGTCTGCAGAGCACCAACACTCAGCAGAATCAAGTGCGTCTCTCACTGTGGCCCTCCTGGCCGCTCAGGTCACTCACACACAGACCAGCGAGGTACTGACGGCTCCATCAGGGACCACACTGTGAACAGACACCCTGTGGGTCTGCCCAGCGAGACGGCACTCAGTACGACCTGCTCACCTGGATATACTTGGTTCTCTTGGCGTGTCCTGGCTGGGGGTGCCGGCCTCCTGTGGGATCTCCTCTCTGCAGTCCGTGTGGAGAAGCAGGGCCCCAAACAGCCGGGGAAAGACCCTCTGAAAGGCCCCCGTCCCCCCTGGGACGGCCAGCAGTTCTTGCATGGCAGTGGTCACCTGACACCGGGAGAGACACACAGGGTCACAGTCAGAGAAAAGGCACCCCATTCAGAGCCCCTCTGTACTGCTTTCTGGAGAGTCAGTAGATCACGGACAGGTCAGTGGAAACATCAGTGAATGAAAAGTCCTGCGATGTTCCCGGCCTGGTTTACACAGTGAGTAAGTGTCTGGGGACTCACAGCGAGGGTCCGGCGCGCAGCGGACACACAGTCCTCAGCCGGGTCCCTGGGCAGCTTCCTCATGAGGAAAGCCAGCAGCCTGCGGGACATCTTGCTTTCAGATCCCAAGGCCCTCCACAGCACACGGCTGGAGCTGTGGGAGACAGAGACACAGTGAGTCAGAGACACACGGGAGCTCCTTGACGTGACACACGAGCCAATCAGCACTGCAGACAGTCACTGTGAGAGAGGCGCTTCAGTGGGGCTCACCGGTCCAGCGGCAGGGCTTCGTTCAGCAGCGCCTTGGTGAGCTCCTCCGGGCACTGGGACACGATGTGGGCGACCACTCTCAGCTGCCGGTCAGTCAGGTGGGGCAGGCAGGGCTGCACAGCGTGCAGGATCTCAGGGACCTGGAGGACAGAGGAGACATGCACTCAGTCTGCCGCCCAGCGCAGCGAGAGGAAACACAGCGGGCGTGAGAGACTCCAAACTGGCCCTGACCTGCTCTTTCAGCTGGGCTCGTCTGCCCTCCAGGATCTTGCAGAAGATGGTGCTGGAGGGGCCGTAGAAGGAGGGCTCACCGGGCCCCCGTGGCGCCAAGGAATCGGCCTTCCCTGTAACGGATTCGGCAGGATCAGGTTTGGTAATCGGAAAACAACACCACATGGCAGGTTCTCTCGGTATCCGTGGCTGATGTAATCGGATTGCGCCGGGTCGGTAGACGTCACTTTGGGTTTTGTTTATATTTTACTTAAGCGGTTATGAAGGCCAATTCAATTTAAAAAGTATTAGATTTAATTTAAAAAGTGCCAGAGCGTCAGAAATGTCCAAAGCAAATGTCCAAAGAATTACTGCATTAGAAAACAAAATATTCATTATTATTATAACAACGGCAGCCAAAAGAGGCTCACTGATGAAAATAAATGCTTTGGAAAAGTTGTTTTGATATTCTACCCTAAAAGGAATATATACTAAAATATTTATAGATTGAACAAATTGAACAAGCCGTCTATAGTGTATTTGAAGTCTTCTGCTCATAATTATGCAAGTCTGTTTATTCCGTCTTCCTGATTATAATTGATATTTCTAATCCGATAGTTGCCATAGAGTTTATTATTTATGTCTGAGCAGATGACCTTACAACGATTTACAACTGTAAACACAATATACACAAAGAATTACAAGACAATAAGAAGGTATGAAACAATACATCACAGTATACAATAAGTTTAGTGCTAGTCAGAGCAAGTATCATAGACAATTACAACAACTACAGTACAAGCAACAGCAACACGACACCGTGGCATTCGATTTCCTCACAATAACACGCTATATTACAACGCATGCGTCGTTAAACCGCGTGACCGAGGCCTTGTCTATTAAAATGCTTGTCACGAGTTTCGATGACAGCAGGAGGTCAGACAGCAGAGAGCGCTGTAGCGCAGCGGGACAGGACGGGGGAGAGGACGGTACCTGCGGCGCGGAGGAGGTGGGCCAGCATTGCCGCGGACCCGGCCCGGCCCGGCTCACTGCTGCTCTTCAGCTGCCCAACGATGAATTTGGCCACCTTCTTTGGGAAGGCGTTGGCTGTAGGACAAAGGCAGGCAGAGCAGTGAGGTCACAACACAGGCCAGCGCACTCTCTCCTGGGACAACAGAGAGAGACGCCCACGAAAGCCTTCATTGCATCAACAGTGGCTCCCAACCCACCCTGCTGAGCTCTCAATTACTTAATTGAACCCTTAACTGAACTAATCATTTCCTAAATCAGAGCCTTGTAATTATTTGAAACAGTAGGGGGTTTAAATGAAGTATAGAATTGGATAAAGAACTTATTAAAGACTGAGACGTACCCAGCAGCGTTAGTGATGACAGGACCGCGTTGTCCTCGTCCACGGGCGGCCGTGTCTCCTGACGGGCGCAGAACTGAAGGAGAAAGACACGGTCACTGCGTACCGAGGGGGAAGCGCCGCTCGGCTGCACGGGAGCCTTGTGTCGGTGCGTCTCGGCTGCTCCGCAGAGCGGGACCTACCTCTTGGTGCAGCGCGCGCAGCAGTCTGTCCACGGAGGAGTAGATAGCCACATGGTGCGAAGTGAAGCCCGGCTCCAAGGCTGCCAACAGAATCTGTCGCACGTTCTGAATAAGAAAAATAATAATAATTATAAAGAAACACAGCTGCTGACTCACACTGCACTGTGGGCCGGTTCACAGACCTGGAATCCGGCTGAGCTGTTAACATGGACTCCAAAACAATAAACCAAACCAACCCCAACCCTGATCCTGATGTTAAACATAAAACCAAGCCCTTAATCTGGAGCCGGTCTGATCTCGCCCACCCCTGTTACCCCAGACAGCAGAGAAAGTCCTACCTGGCCCAGGGCTTCACCGTTGGAGCTGTGCTTGTACACCTCCACTGAAGCGGCGACCAGCTGGGTCACATTGGCCTGCAGAGTCTCAGGGCTCAGCAGGGGCGACATGGCAGCCAAGGCACCGACGAGCGTCTCCTGAAGCCTCAGCGACTACACAGACAGAAGGACATAAGATCACAGACAGGAGTCACAGCGCAGAACAAGTGACTAGATGACTCTAGACATTCTCATGTGTGGAGCTGGATATTTTGCCAGTCCATATTTAACAACCACCCCCTCCTCCGGACATTTCCCGCTGGCCCGTACCTGCAGGTTCCTGCCCTCCAGCACCAGCCAGCCCTTCAAAATGGTTTTGAAGGCGGAGTCAATGACTGGAGCGAAGTCCTGCTTCTTCACTGTGGGGTCAGCGCTCCCTCCGGGTCCAGAAACATACTCCTGGAGGCTGGTGCAGGCGCTGGTGAGCACTGGGAGACAAAAAACAGACGCTGGGGTCACTCTCCACTAGACACACGATTCACAGCTCAGCTCCGCTGAACTAAACCTTAAACAAAAAGAAGAACAAGGGCGCCCTTTGGGGATCTGTCATTGCAGGAGTCAGCCACCCTCACTCACCTGAGCACAGAGCCATCTGCAGCTGAGCCCTGGAGTGGGCTTCCACTGAGTGCATCTCCACTCTTTTGGCAGCGTCCAGCTTGGGCAGCAGACCGGTGAGGGTTTTCTCAAGATGGGGCATCGTGCCGGACCCTGCAAACACAGACAACAGATGGTTAGGGTCGAAAACAGGGCACATCTCAGTTCCCTTACAGCGCACAGATGCTGTCCCAGCATGGGGTGAAACCCCTTTGACAAAGTGGCTTCAGGAATGGAAGGAGCAGGCAGACTCACCGTTGGCTCGTAACAGACGGGCCAGAGTGTTCAGCCACATGATCTCTGGCTGTACATCTTCACTGATGACACACATGGTCTGCAGGACCTCCCCCGGAAACCCACATCCCACGGCCACCAGGACGTCACTGGCTGCCTGCTTCGTGTCGAGAGGCATGTTCTGGGTCAGGGGAAGACGAGAGGAGGGGCGTGAGTCTGAGAAGGCTTTCTGGGGACAGCAGTGTTCCTGGCACATCTCTGAGTGAGAAGAATCTTTATACAAAAAACAGGAAGAGCCTGACAGGAGCAAGTGGCTCACCGCATCGCTGCCCATCAGTCTAGCAGCCACAGCAATGACCTTCCTGGCTGTGGAGGAGCTGATGTCTTCGATCTGGCTGCGCAGAACTTTCTCCACGGCCTGCAGGACGAGGGTCGGATGGGCCAGCTGAGCAGAGGAACATAGGAGGAAGAGCTTAGGAGGGATGTGACACAGCACAACTCAGAAGAACTGTTACAATATTGACAAATCAATGTCAATGTCTCTTCTCTGCATAACAGACACCATGTTATATCTTGAACCCTTTGTACACAAGGACACTGAAAGCTGTACAGATTTCCAAAAATCTGGATTTTGTCAAACAGACAAATGTGCATCACATAGTAACCTCAACAACAAACTACTCATATAGACACTCATACTTCAGCTGGTTCTTAAAAGGAACTGAATAAAGAAAGAAGATAATTACTATACATTCAAATATACAATCACACAATACACACATTTTAGAAGCAATTCCAGAACAAAACCTGGAAGAAACAACTCCGAAGAAAAGCCACACAGTTAAGCACTCTGTCGGGAGACGAAACGGACGGTCTTGGCATCAACAGACGCTCAATTCTCACCTTGAGGTATTCCAGACACTTCAGGCAAAAGGTGTTTGGGGCCATCATTTGAGAGAGAGACGCTAAGGTTTCCTGGATGTCCTCCATTATCACCTGCCAGGGATCAACCGTCTCTACAATATCAACACAAATCACAGTTAAATCAGCCAGGATCAAGTCCAGCTCATCCTTACAGCAGTGGTTCCCAACGGATTGTATGATTAATTGTTATTACATATAGTCAGTAAAAAGTCCTCCAAACAGACACTCACCCAAACCCTCAGACTCGTCCACTGTGTCGTCACACTAAAAGACAACAGGAATTCTGGGTTACATTTCATTCCACTTTACTGATTGTATTATTTTGTGTGAATAAACGCTGACCATCAAGTCAAATCATTATGAAGTGTAGTTTTAAACAATAATGTCCGTATTAAAACTATAACAAGGCAGTGTAATATAGTTTAGTCCGGGCAATTCAAGTATGAATCCCAACCCCAAAGACATTTTCCATTGGCAGGTAAGATATGCATGCATATTCACCAGTTTAAACTTTAAACGTATTAAGCAAGCAGTTACAATAGGTATCCTTCTCGTATAGCACACGTGTTGGTTCACTTGATTCGCTATGTCTCCTGTGCAATTGTTTATCTAAAATATACACGATCATCATGTGTTATTATTGCAATGATTATGAGACGAGCCTCATGAGTAAAATACACACGGAATCAAACGCCTCCCAATCAAAGTATCTGCTTGTGTAGTAGCCTGTATTACATGAAACGGGTGTTTAATATGATTGCTGGGTGACTACTGCCGACTAGGACTAACATCTAGACAAGGCAGAGTCTTGCAGTGACAGTCAGACACTCACGTCTGTTTCGCCGCCATCTTCCACCGACGTCTGAATCTCTAATGGCGCCGAGCGGACGGCGCGGATTTCTAGCACCATAAATGGAAAAAAGTGATTTTCGCAATATATGAATTATGAATGTGGAAATGAAGAAACGTACTGTGTGGCTAACTACAGTATTCTACAGAATACTACAAACACTGCACTGTGCTAGACTTTGGGCCCCCACCATAGTTACCAGGGGCCCCGGCATCTTGTGTTACGCCACTGGATTGAGCTGCTGACCTGAATCTCTGGGACTGCTCTCACCTGGTTCTCCTACCAAGTGACATGGCGAGGCTCCTCATCCACCCCCAACCTCTCCACCCAGGCGTTCCCCACGGCTCTGTCCTGGGCCCCCTCCTGTTCTCTCTCTACACTCGCTCCCTGAGCCCCCTCATCGCATCCCATGGTTTCTCCTACCACTTCTACGCTGATGATGCCCAGATCTTCCTGTCTTTTCCCTCTTCTGACCCTCTCATCCCCTCTCGCATCTCTTCTGCTTGTCTGCTATTTCCGCCTGGATGCACTGGAGCTCAACCTCTCCAAATTGGATTTCCTGTTTTTCCCCCACTCTTCCTCACCTTCTGCTGACCTCCCCATCTCGATCCCCTTGGAATCCACCACACTCTCTCCTTCTTCTTCCGCTAAAAATCTAGGAGTCACCCTCGATCCTGCGCTCTCCTACACCCTGCACATCACCACGCTGACGCGCGCCTGCAGATTCTTCCTGAGCAACATACGCCGGATCCGTCCCTTCCTCACCGACTACTCGACTCAGCTGCTCGTCCAGTCCCTGGTCCTCTCCCGCCTGGATACTGCAACTCCCTCCTGGCCGGCCTGCCTGCATCCACTACCCGCCGCTCCAGCTCATCCAGAACTCTGCGGCTCGTCTGGTGTCTCTCTGCCACGGTTCGCACACGCTACTCCACTGCTCCGCTCCCTCCACTGGCTCTCGATAGCGGCACGCATTCAGTTCAAGACACTGACCCTCACCTACCGCTGTCTCGACCACACTGCACCGAGCTACCTTCAGACACTCGTCTCTCCATACATCCCCTCCAGACCACTGCGCTCCTCCAGTGCCAGAAGGCTAACTCTGCCTCCTCTCCCCTCTCCTTCCTCCAGAGCCGCTCCTTCTCATCCCTGACCCCTAAGTGGTGGAACGACCTGCCCACCGAAGTCAAAACAGCAGAGTCCCTGACCTCATTCTGGCACTTACTCAAGACGCATCTCTTCCGACAGCACCTGTAACATTAGTCCTCTATCCCTGCTAGATAGCACTTCAGTTTATTATGCTTCTTGCGTTCTTGATTGTTTTCCTCCTTGCTCCCTTTCCCGTAGCCCTCGTCTGTAACCCTACATCTTGACAGCACTTAGTAAAATGTATTATTTTGAATTGCTGTTTTAGCTAAATTGAATTTGTAATGATTGATGCCTTGTACTTCACTGTATTTTTGCACTTTGTTTGCACTTATGTTGTAAGTCTGCCAAGAAATAATAATAATAATAATAATAATAATAATAATAATCTTTAGTTCTTCCTAATACTAAATTTACTTTCTAAACCACACCGTCTCGATGGAAGCAAATGTAGCAGTTTGTCCAAACAAATGTAATGTGAAAAGATTGTCTTGAAAAAGAATACAAATGCTGAGTTTGATTGACGTGTCATCTGTCCGGTCTGTAGTCTAGCTGGCGTGCGTGTCTGCTGCATGCATGTCACAGTTAGCTGTGTAGCTTAGCCAAAACTGTAGGAAATGTAAGTCTGCTGCCCACAAATGCAAGGAAGGCGACAAGAAAAAGTGTCATTTCCTTGTGTGTCCCACTGACAAACTACTTCTCACAGCAAGGTCTGCTTCCATATGCAGCGCTCAAATAGTCTTGTTGAAACGGTGGCTATAATGGCAAATTGTAGCCCATATTGCTCCCTGTCCATCGTTGTATCGGGGTGTCTGGCGTTGTCTGCTCTATTTTAAGCTTTTATTTGATCAGTCCTGCTCTCCAGTGCTTAGGGTCGGTGTCACAGCAACATTGCCTGTTCTTGCTGCTAAATAAACTGCATCACATATGGCATGTTTTCTTATTTCTTATCTGTTTTGCACATATAGTCCTGCTTGATTCAATACACAGCGACAGTGATGCTTATTTTTTGTAGAGTCTATAGGCTATTGATCGGTTCTATATTTTCTTTGAAAGTAATCTTGACCCTTTGCAGCCGAAGCTTTCTAATATAATTAAAACGTGCTGATTCAATGGGGAATTGAATGTATACATTTCCCTTTTCAAATGGTTGTCTTCGGTTCTGCAAGTCTGAAAGTGCCGTTACAATTCACCCGAGAGCGAAGCACATTTAGTAGGACATCTGCACTAATCACAAGGAATCGTATGCATTAGTTATCGATAGCCTATTGAGATGAATAATCTGAAAATGTGTATCACACACACAGCACATATAATAGATTACAGTAGCAGTACTTCAGGTGTCCGTCTCTTCGGTGCTGTTTCTGCAGGTCGCTGTCCCGCAATCCTGCTGCTGCTCAGTGTTTGTGCTGAGATCCTCGGAAAAGCGTGCAGCCTTTTCTCTGGACCCCACCGCGTTTGTCGTCATGTACATTTTGAATGCATGAACACACTCCCATACACTAACACACACACAATCACGCAATACACTCACATAATTACACACACAATGCATTCATTCTCTCTCTCTCTCTCAGTTCAATTTCAATTTCAATTTGGTGTTCCTGTGAACTTGCAGTGTGTTCTTATAGAGTTCAGCATGCAGCGTTTCGATTGGGTGTTTGTCCCACCTAGTGCAGTCCTGTAGACTGAGTGGACCCCCTGCCTCACTACACAGCGCAATGGGCTGGATCACACTGTCAATTAGTTTGAGCCAGAGTTTGACTGGAATATCAGTGTCATAGAATCCGCTTCTGCTTGCGTAGAAAGCTCTTCTTGCGTTGTCTTTGAGTGCCTTCACTGCCAGGTTAAAGCCCCTGACGCACTGATAGTCAGGCCACGTGAGTGTAGTCTGAGGTGTGTTCTGGGGCGGTGCTGCCTAGAGTGCAGTGGTATTTGTTTCCCTGAGGTCTGGCCTTTTCTTGAGAGATCAATATTTTTGTCTTCTTCATGTTTACTGCCAGGGCCCAGGACTGACAGTACTGCTCTAGCAGGGCCAGGTCCTGCTGCAGCCCCTGCTCTGTGGGCGACAGCAGGACTAGCTCGTCTGCATAGAGCAGGAACTTGACTTCTGTGTCGTTTAGGATGAGGCCAGGGGCATCAGACCGCAGCCCTGCCGCACCCCGCGCCCCTGAGTAAACAACTCTGTTCTTTTATTGCCACTTTTTACTGCACATTTGTTTTCATAATATCATAGACTTTACCCCCTAAACCACTTTGAAGAATTCTGTAATAAAGTCCCTCCTGCCAAATGGAAATCAATGCCTTTTTGAAATCAATGAAACAGGCAAAGATTTTGCCTTTACTTTTTTGGTGGACGTGTTTGTCTATGAGGGTGTGGGGTGTAAATATGATCGGTTGTGCGGTGATTCGGTAGAAATCCAGTCTGACTCTGACTCAGGACACTGTGTCGTAAGGAAGGCCAGTATCCGGGCGTTAATGATGCTGCAGAACACCTTCCCCAGGTTGCTGCTCACACAGACTAATGCAAACCATATTCTTGGAGATAGTCAACATGAGTTTAGACGAGGCAGATCATGTCGTACTAATTTATTGGAGTTGTTTGAACATGAACTGCAGCTGTAGATCATGTGAAAGCATATGATATGATATACTTAGAGCTTTTGATAAGGTTCCACACCAAAGACTAAGAAAATAAATAACCATTCAAAATGAACACATCTTTACACAAAATTGAAAAAAGGCTGTTCTCTGAATAAATAAAATAATAAACTAACCAATACAATACATCTCCCTCATCCTCCTTCCTGCGATGGCCTGATCCAGGATAGAGGAGAGCTGCTACCCTGGGCTGTAGCTCCCTTTCTTTCCGTTTTCTCAGCCTGTCCTTTGTTGGCATTATGTTGCAATTGCTGCAGCCAGACTGTAACTGTCAGTGGCCCAACTTCAGGTACCCTGTCTCATAGCTACTTCTGACCAGCCCACTGCGTCATGTTATTTTACACTCGTTGGCTACTGATCTACTCTGCCGCTATGGACCAGCCTCCTCTGGCCTGTGTAATGGTTACGGTCTAACTGTGTTACCGTTTCATTCACAGATCCTCTGCGCTGTGACTTTTTGGTGCGCTATACTTACATTATAAATAAAGGATCACACTCCGCATGCTAGATTCTTTACAATTCATTTATGTAGAACAATGACAACATGTTTTTGGCCTCAAGCCTTCATCAGTGTCTGTGGCACTAGTTGTCCACTTTTGTTTTTAAGAAGTGTTTTTCAGGTGTTTCGTGTTAAGTCAATGCATGTGCAAAATTAGATAAATGAATCAATAAACAACACAAATTGCTAAATGTGCTTCACACACACAAAAGGAAGTAAACCCTGCATTCAGTTCTGTTTCAATTTCAATTAAATCACAAGTGTTTAAAATAACACCACACTAGGGTATATGTCTGAGGACATCAGGCTTCTTGCAGTTCATGAATCAGTTAGTGACATCTAGTCTCTGTCCCATCATTTGTAATATATTAGGGATGAAACTGGTTTTGTTGCAAAACAATTCAGAAGATGTTTAAGAGCTGTATTGCATAGTTATGAAATGCTGTATTGCATGTGTAGCTGTCTCAGCCCACTGCACGTTTTGCACTTTGATTTCAATGAAAAGCTTTGGTTTTATAATCCCCACTGCTGATCCTCTCGCCAGCACTGTTCACTGGTTGTTTGTGTTTGTGTTTCGTATATTTTAAACCATTTTAAACCTTGAAATTTAATTAGTTTTAATGAAACAAAAACATGTACATTTTAATTAATAAAACAATGTATTTTGAAAGAGACTGTCTGGCCGCTCCCCTCATTCGCACCCGTAGCCGCCCTGCTGAGGTCCCGGGCGCTACACATGAAATAGTCCAGTCTGACGTGCATCTAAGATATTGAAATTCACCTTCACAGGGCTGCTCTCGGACGATCCGGCAGGTGAAGAAGCCAGACGTGGAGTCCAGGGCTGCCGTGGTTAGGTGACTTGCTCTGCGGTTGTGAGGCCGGTTGGACGCCCTTGCCAAACTCTAAGACTGTTGGAGGCGACTTATGGCAGAGAAATCAACAACCACAGGAGCAGGGCAAGAAGAGTGGTCGAGGGGGCAGGCAGCAGGTCAGGCGATCGGGCAAACCAATTGGAAGGGGCAATCCAGGAAGCCATGGTAGAAGCAGGTAAGCAAAGGTCAAATGGGAGACAGCCGGCAAAATATCGGAAACGCTTAGAAGCGATACAAGAAAGTGGTGAAGACCCAGCAATAGGAGTCTGTGGCCGAGGAGTCTAAATAAGAGCGACAGTGGGGGCTGGGAGCTAGTGATGGCATCAATGGGGCTTTTGAGGGATCAAAACAACTGAAACGATTGATTTGGAAAAATACTGAAAGATTTGAAACATTTGGTGGCTACATGGTGCAAATAAACCCCCGTGTGGCAGGCACACTAGAGTGGATCAAAAAAAACATTGACGAACCAGCAGAAGGAAAGTGGTTTGTTAGGACACCAGACAGCATCACAAGCCATCACAGCAGATACTAAGCTACACTGTCAGATCAGATTGTATTTCACAAATTAGTGTGCAGAAAGCATCTTTGAGCTTTTGGTTATTCAAGCAAATGTGAAATAGTTTAACAGGAGATGAATTACCAATAGGCTAACGTCATATAATAAGGAGAAACATGTGCATCATTGCACGCAGAGCTTTGTTGTGTTTTAAATATTCAACAAAAACAATGCCATTATATTGTGTTGGGTCTGTACTTCTAATCTGATGTTTGACTTGAGATGTATACATTCATCAGTGTGTTGAAAGATATTTATTATACAATCATCATTTGTAGGGAGTGCGATTGTGTAACTGGGCTTGGGGAATGATCAAGTATTTTTATGAAAGGCTATTATAGCCTTATTTAGAGGTTTTCACTCTGTCAGTTGACCGTTGCCCGACCTAAAACTCAGCGAAACCGAGTTAGGAAAATTAGTTAAATGATGGGTCCAGTTAAGTCATTGAGAGCTCGGCTGGAACAGAAACCCGCAGGGTAGGGGCTCCTCCAGGAGCAGGGTTGGGAAGCCCTGTTGTAAACGTTTGTATAAGCACACACATGTACAAACATAATGTACAGATATACATGTCAGCAGCAACTTCATCTTATTAACAGAAGTCTGGAACTGAACTGGAGCAGCACCATTATGATATTTGACCACTAGATGGTGTAACACAGACACTGACCTGAAGAACTGACAAGGTAATAAAAAAAGTATTAAATATATACAACTCCCACTGAACAATACAATTAAATGAGCATTGCATCTGCTTGATTTAAGGGGCATTTCAAAGTGCAAACCAACAATAACAATTAAATACAAATGTTTAAATGAAAATAAATAGTCCTCGATGAAGTGCAAATTGAAAGTAAGAGCCAAGTTCAAACTAGTGGTAATTATGCATAGAAGCGTCTCTGCATTGAATAACAGACTCCAGCAGCAGGACTGGAGGACTACAGATTATGCGCTGGACACATTTAATGATTGCACTAGATTAATGCGCAGGTATGTGTAACTTCTGATGTTTAAAATCAGCTTTTCCTTGAATGTTTCTGCTTTTATAATATTGTACTTTTTCTTCAACCACCAGACAAGTTAATGGCATGTTGTTGCTGACGAGGGGAAGACAGTGATTGTGCTCAGTGGTCACAGCAGGACAATGACAGGCCGATGTCCCATCAGACAGAGATTTTAAGTAGGTAAGAATATATATTTTTTCAGTGTTGTTTTATACTATGACTTACTCTTGTCAAAAGTAATAAGCTGATCAAAGGGAAGTGGTGGCTCTTCAGCAGTAGTGTTCCCGTCATCATCCTGGACACCGAGTTGGGGTTTTTGGCCCCAGAGGAAAGACGGACACATGCAGCTCGACTACTGGTCTGTCCACGAATGTATCCCTTCCATATTGTCAGTGTAAATCCAGTGAAAACTATATTGGAAAAAGTGTCATCTTTCATAATCCAAGGTCAGAACAACATGAATTTAAAGATGTTCAAAGTTTATTTTTAAAAATCCTCCATTTGTTCAGCTGGTTTAAATGAATGCGATTACATCCACATTGAAATCAATAAATTTACAGTTATGAGAAAAGGGTCTATTTTTTACTGTAAACATCAAATTGTAGTGTTATTTAACAATATACAATTCCACAGTTTGCTTGTGTCCTCAAACGGTGAACCCTGCTTTTCTGACACATCTACCTCTACACAATAATGGCGCCTTCCGCAAAAGACAGCGTCTCTTCCTCGTGAACAAGATGGTGGGAAAGAAGGTGTGTCTTCTGTTACCTTCAATCCTGTTACCCAAAAGGCAGCGAACCCAACTGAGAATAAAACTGCTTTTAATAACTTCCTAATTTCATGGGATATTGTCTTATGTGGAATTTGTTTGGAATTTCAAAGTGTGTGTAAATGAAGAACATCAACCCTGTTACTCCTGTCCACACTGTCACGCAATGGTCATGTAAACCGTTACGCACTTTAGACGGCTGCACAGAGCACTAAAGCTGTTGAAATGTGTTTAAATGACTGGGGACACCAGCAATGTACAGTTTCTGGATAATATTTTCTAGGAAGACCCTATTTTAAAGGAAGGGGATGAAGGCAGGAGTTGACGACTTCCATGCAAACTGAGTCTTTTCCTCTGAACTGGTTCACAATTTGTCTTTTAGCTTTTGTACGTCGTTATCAGGACTTCTGCTGGGCCGTTTTGCTTTTTGGACGTTTTGTATTTTTCTGTGTACTTTTTCTGCGCAGTTTTATTAGGCAGTTTTCACTTTTTAGATGGTCGTGAATGATTGACCCTTCCAGTGCAGATCTCTTGCCCTGCACTCGTATGTAAACTTGTGCCGTTTGAATCTCGTGTTTCGGTTAGTGATTCATAAAATAGGATTCAGTCACACCGGTGTGATCGTGCGTCCTGGTGATCAGAGAGCCGGGAGAGTCCTAAAAGAAAAGTCAGCACACAATCACACACAGGTGCAGTGCAAGAGACAGCAGAGACACAAAGCCACTAGCACACTCTAAACTAAAGGCTTTATTGTGTGCGTTTCTATAAAATACCTATAAAATACCCTTTCCTTCACTCCTGCACAGCCCCTCACACACACAGTCACTCCAGGATGGAAACAAAAACAGGAGTTTTATACCAGAGCAAGAAGCTGTTCCCAATTATCCAATTAGCAATGAATTAAATTGTTTGCCAATTAGAGCAGACTGGGGAGGGAGTTCACCCGGTGAGTTAACGTTAAACACAACAGCGACCAGGCAATAAACTAAAGTGAATAAATATAAAAGCATAAAACCGGAAACTATGCAAGCAAAGTAGCCTGTGAGGTGTGTACTGTTGAACAGACCGCACCTGCACTGCTGCCAGTTATACAATTTCCTACTCACACAAGTGGAAGCCTGTTATTACAGCTGGTCCTGAGGAATGTGAATATGTCATGTCAACTGTTCACAGCTCTGTGTATAAACACTCTTTTAGTTTCTTGCAAAAACCTGCAACAGTTTTCTAACTAGATACGTTTTGCCCCCTTGTTCTGGTTTCACGTTTCGCTGACTGGACTGAGCAACAAGGAAGGATTGTGTTCTTTATGTGAGGTTTTTGCAGGCTGATACGTGGACGTTAATGAGTAACAGGATGTTAATGCCTGCACAAACTTTTAATTTTAATATGAACAATTTACTTTGTACACCATCCTTTCTTGTGTGCTTGTGTGTGTCTGTGTTTTCATGTGTTATTTCCTGATTTTTATAGACATATTTGGATTGTCTGTGTGTCTGTGTGTGTGTGTGTGTCTGTGTGAGTGTGTGCATCTGTGCGTCTGTGTGCATGTCTATGTGTGTGTCTGTGTGAGTGTGTGCGTCTGTTTGAGTGTGTGTGTGTGCGTGTGTGCATCTGTGCGTCTGTGTGTGCGTGTCTGTGTGTGTGTGTGTGTGTGCGTGTCTGTGTGTGTGCGTGTCTGTGTGTGTGCGTGTCTCTGTGAGTGTGTGCGCGTCTGTGTGTGTGTGCGCATCTGTCTGGGCGGGTTTATGTCGTTTATGAGGTTTTTTTAGGTTACGAACCGGTAATTATAAAGTTATTTTGCTATAAATGTGGTTTATGAGGATATTGCCAATGTCCTCATAATTCAAATCACTTAAAAACATACTAAATTATGTTTTATTGAAAATGTAAAAATGCAGAAATTTTGTTATTAGGGTTAGGGGATAGGATCTATAGTTTGTACAGTATAAAAATCATTATGTCTATGGAGAGTCCTCATAATGATAGCGGCACCAACATGTGTGAGTGTGTGTGTGTCTGTGTGTCTGTGTGTGTCTGTGTGTGTCTCTGTGTGAGTGTCCGTGTGCGTCTCTGTGTGAGTGTGTGCATGTCTGTGAGTCTGTGTGTCTGTGTGTGTGTGTCTGTGTCTGTGTGTGTGTGTGTGCGAGTGTGTGTGTGTGTGTGTGTGTGTGTGTGTGTGTGCATCTGTGTGTGTGTGTGCATGTCTGTGAGTGTGTGTGTGTGCATCTGTGTGTCTGTGTGTGTGCGTGTGTGTGTGTGTCTGTGTGTGAGTGTCTGTGTGTGTCTCTGTGTGAGTGTGTGCGTGTCTGTGAGTCTGTGAGTCTGTGTGTCTGTGTGAGTGTGTGCATCTGTGTGTGTGTGTGTGTGTGTGTCTGTGTGTCTGTGTGCCAGTGGCGGACTGGCCGTCGGGAGCACTGGGACATTTCCGGGGGCCTGAGGGTCGTTTTGGCCTGCAGTGAATACTCAACTTGACCAGCAATAATATAGCAAGCAGGAATGAGGTGACGGAGAATCCACGCATCGGGCGTAACCCTCACTCTCTCGCTGCAGTGTCCCCCCAAAATGACATCAGGACTGTCCGCGACGCACAGAGCAACCATCTACCTGCTTCTCTACCGATAACATTTTAGACAAGTCACACGGCAAAATGGACGGTCAGGAAAGGAAAGATGGAGCAGAGAGGGAGAGAATAACTGACCAGGTCAGTCAAAAACTCACACACTGACACACACATGACACCCAGCATGGCTGGCTAAGTAGCCTAGCTAATAGTGACACAACGGCCGGTAGGCTAAACAGTTTGCACGTCTTACGTCTTCATGGAGGAATTATATCATAGCAATGAGTGCAACACAGCGATCTTAATATGGCATGGAAGGCAATATGGTTCAACTAGTGAAAAATAGTAAACCTAGGACTATGGACTTGCCAGTATTCGGTCATGACTCATGCCACATAAGCCAGGGAAAGTGCCCATACACTGTGCAGCGAAACAGGCTACAGTAACATAACACAGTGCCTGCGTGACACAGCACAGGCAACGACAAAGAGCATTAGCGCCATTAGTACCAGCATTACAAGTTACTACAATATATACAGCTCTGGGAAAAATGAAGAGACCACTCTGTATTAATGTAGGCTACTGATACACGGATCATAGTGCGTATGATAATAGAGTCTTTTCTTTGCAAAGGTGCACAGGAAGCAGCAGCAGCACTAGAGCTTCAGACGCTCCTGCAGATCTGGACATGGTGGTCAGTTCAGAGTCAGACTCAGAGCAGGAACCTCTGCAGAGCAACCAGATGTGCAGAGAGAGACAGAGGTTCAGAGCCCAGTGCAGGGAAAATAGAAAAGGACAGCGAAAGCACTGAAAATCCATTTGATTATTTTGCCCGTCCTCACCCAGGTGAAAAGGAAATATATTTAAATTGTGCTTTTTTGGACATATTTAATATATCTAAATTACACTATACTAAGTGCATATTAAATGTATTATTTTGAAACAAATTTAAGTATATTAAGTGTATTTCAAGATATGTTTAAAATCAATTTTAAGCTATTTGCAATATATTTAATGTATTGAAATTGTGTTAAATTGGAACCACTTTAAGTACATTTACTGTAATTTAACTGCACTTCTTTAAATTGTATTTATAGTACACTTTATTGCTGTACTAGAACTACAGTAGAAGTTTACTTTAAGCGACTCATTAATGTGTTCCCAGTATAGTTTAAATATAATATCAGCTCATTAATAATGCATTTGCAGTACACTACAAGAGCCACTATTAGTATATTAAAAAGATGTTTTACAAAACCATTCAGTATGACAATAATACATTTTTAATGTATTAAAAATACAATACAAAATACTCTTTCTGTACAATAAGAAATAGTACAGAAATATTAGTATAAAATACACACACACATTTTGAAAATTACAAAACTTTAATGTAATTTTTTACATCCAGTGTACATTCAAAAGTACAGCAGCATATGCCAAAATATGTTAACATAAAATAAAGATCAGTGATCAGAAGAGTTAAATTTAACAAAAAAATTTCATTTTTAGCAAGCTAGCAATAGCTTCAAACAGTTGAACCAAATACGGAACCACAGAAGTCAATAAAATACATTTTTAACAAACTAGCAATCGCCACAAACAGTTAACCAAGAACTGTAACAACTCAAACATCACTATCTTCATCCTTCCAGTGGAAAGCGACTGTTCTTTGAGTTTGACTCATTGTTGCATTTCCTGCGAATGAGGGCTCGCACCTCAGACACTCGTCTTTGGGAACTCTTTTATCACAGTGTCTGTGAAAGGGGGAAAAAAAACTTTTTAGGTATTAAACCAAAATTAACCACTGTTAAAAAAAAAAACTTTTTAAATTGCCATTTAGTCATTTTATAACATAGACATTCAATATAAAATGTTAGTGTACGTAAAATCAGAAAAGGAGTTCATATATATATGTATGTATGTGTGTATATATATATATATATAAAGTGTTTAACTGCAAGTGAAAACCCTCCCAACAATTACTGTATAATGTTTAACAAATATTGATTTATGGCATTCATATTTGTTTTAGTCCCTCTTGTCTTGTAAGGAGAGCAAAAAAAGTGATGATGAACAGGAAGTACACATACCTATGAGAACAGTGACCTTTTGAGGGTCCAGCTGGTCTTTTGAGGTTTGAATCCCCGATTTCCCAGTAAGAGTACATCTTGCTGGTTTCTCTTTTCCAAAAATTAGAGTGGCCAATTCTTGTGTGAAAAGAGAAACTTGCGACTTATTCAGTCTGTCATACATCCTCTTGGGGACTTTCACATCAGAATCAGCAAGGGAAATCTGGGTAAAATAAGAAACAAGCAGTATTATAAACCTGTTATTTTATGATTCAAATACAAAGCTATGCTACTGGATTTTCTAAAGTGGTCATGCATACACAAAAAGACAGCTAAAATAATAATTATTACAATTATTACAACAATTTTTTTTATTATCATAACTTTTTCTAACCATTTCTGAAGATTCAGCAAGAGACAGCTCACTGGAACTTGAGCTTGAGCTGTATGAGCCTCTTTTCATGGACTCTAAGACATCTTTGAGAGATGCGACTATCCCAGGAAGCTCTACAAGACAAAAAGAAGTTGCAAGTATGTTATACAAACTTAGGGCAGTACAAACACCAGGTTTGTTCTTCTTCATTTGTACTTGGTATATTGATTAAATGATGAAATGTATGTTCTAAAGAAGCACTACTGTAACTTCAAAGCTATACAGTAACTCTTAAATATTTTCTTGTGCTAAGACAGGAAATTCTAGGGAAAGTTGCAATAATGGTCATGTGGATAAAAAGTTTTAAAAAGTTTGTCTTAAACAATACTTTGATATAGCTGTTAATAAAGAGTCACCAAGATGCTGTATTTCACATATATATTAAATATATTGTTCCTCTCCATGCTGGCTGTGGTAGCCTATCAAAGAGATCCTAAATCAAAAATACCCTTAACTTAAAAAGACATAACTGGTCAAACACAGACATCTACCTGAGGCCTCATATTAGCTTCAGCAAAATATTTTTGTATCCCATCACCCAGGTCAAAGTGGCAATGACGTCCTCATTGTAAACATGAGCATGTGTCTAGCATTATATAAATTTGAACACCGATTCTTTAACATACAGGCAACTACAAAAGAAGATTAGGGCCAAGCAATAATAAAAAAATTAAAGCCATCTTGAGATTAAAGTCATTATAATGCAAGATTAAACTCACAGATTTTCGAGGAAAAAGTCTAAATAAAATGTTGAGAATAAATTCGGTAAATTTTTGAGAAAGTCGTTGTGTTTCGAGAAAAAACTAGTTAAATTTTGAGTAAAAAGTCTAAATAAAATGCTGAGAATAAACATACTCCTGTCATGTTCATTTCATGTCATTGGAGAGCGTTACTCAGCATCTGCAGTGGCGTAGGTTGTACACAGCGCAGTTCGTAGATGTAGCATATGATGTGACCGACCCGCTCTTCTTCCTTTTCTCATCACTTATCACATCGGAAAGGCATTTATTTTCAATAAAAATGAAGAAAATGTTTGAAAAGTGGAAATAAATTGCCTAACAAGTGTTTAATAATAATGTATTCAATGGGTAGGTTTAGGGAAGGCTTTGTTGAACCAATAAGGCAGCATCCATTTAATAATTTTAATAAATAAAATGTACACTCTATGTTATTATCACATCCCAATACTGAGGTGCAAATAGTATCTGTCCCTATTTATAAGCTTCTAATTACTATTCAAGTTTCAAGTTTATTTGTCATGTGTAGATGTCAGTGACAGTTTGTACATTGAAATGCTTAATGTGAGGCATAGGTATTCTATAGCATTTACACTTATTGCAAAGAACTGCTATTTTTAAATAGTGTAAATAGAATCTATCTCTATTTTCACTTAGTGTAAATAGTATATCGCTAAAAAATGCTGCTGTTGTCATAAGTGTAAATAGAATATCACTATTTTCACTCAGTGTACAGCTAGTCGCACTTATAGTGTAAACAGCATCTATTGCTATTTTCACAAATAGCTGCTGCCCTAACTAAAACATAAGGCATTGCCATTAATGGTTGTATTTATGGTTACAGTCTTTCATTCTATGGATGGAGGCGTACACAACCAACAACGATCCTAAAATAATAGCCAGTTAGTTCGGCTAAAGGCATATTCGAACTCGGGGTCGATCATCATAAGCTACATTAATTATCTGGACCTACGCCACTGCAGATGCTTATGTATGCTCTCCAACGAGTTGAAATGAACATGAAATGAGTGTGCTTATTCTCAGCATTTTATTTCTACTTTTTTCCCTCGAAATGTAACGAGTTTTTTCTCAAGACAACTTTATTCTCGAAATTAAATGAGTTTATTCTCAATTCTATTTAGACTTTTTTCCACAAAAAACTGTTTAAGAGTTTAATCTCGCATTATAATGACTTTAATCTCGAGATGGTTTTATTTTTTATTATTGCTTGGCTCTAGTCCTCTTCCGTAGACAACAACAATTGCATTTCTAACATTAATTAAACCTAATTTAACTTAACTCATTGGACAGATTGACAATATAAAAACTAGGCTGAATGGCCCTGTACACACATGCACAGATAATTTTTTAATCTAAAAAAGTGAAGCTGATCATGAATTGTTGACTCAGGGCTTGAATCATTACATAAAGGTTTCATATTTACATTTTAATTCCTAGTAATTTACCTTTCAAAGCTTTGACAACATCGTCATCAAGCTCGACAGGAGTGTCCTGCGGAGATGTCCTCTGCAAAAGACTGTTCTCAAATCCCTTACTTCCATTATTATCTTCTTGTTCGTTGTCACTGTCCAGTGCAGCCTGTATACATTACATTTGACACAAGGTAAGAAGAGGCTCAACAACCACTTACAGTAAGTTAGTGATGTTGTATTTTTCAAAAAAGTAACCAGTGTAGATTACAGGAAATGTTATGTTGATAATTTTGGTTTAATTACAAATGCACTATTTCTAATTATTGTGTCTATTGTGACGCCATGGGTTATGCTAAATCTGCACTATTCACCTCTGTTGCAGAGATTTAGGGAAATGAGTCACACAAAATAGTATGCAAATAGCAAATATAAGGGCAACTAGCCCATACTCCCTGCAGCTCCCATAAAAAAGAAACTAACTAAAAATGTTTTTACATATTTAAACATTGTTTCCAGTCTTACTGAAGGAAAACTGAAAAGACATTGGACACCTGGCATATAACATGCTTTAGGAATCTCCTTCTGAGACAAAGTGGCGGCTAACCTTGCTCCATTAGGTCGGATTTGAAAATCTCTAAAACAGAGGTGGAGGAATCCAAAACCTTTATAGCCACAATTTCCACTTTAATGGGAAATAGATCAGAGTGAAAAAAACAACAACTTTGAAATTATTTTATATGAAATTAAGACATTGCTTATTGTTTCAGTCCGCCCCTGGTGTGTGCGTTTGTGTTTGTGTGAGAGTGTGTGTGATTGTGTGTCTGTGTGAGTGTGTGTGTGATTTCTGTGTGTGAGTGTCTGTGTGAGATTGAGTGTGAGTGGGAGGGTGTTTTCTCACCATCATGTGCCTCTGTGTTATCAGTGGCATCCATCACTGTGTTAGTAACACTCGCAGCCCAATCACTGATAAAGCCCCTAGTGGACTGTGTCTCTGCAGGACCAGGGCTGAGACCCTGCTGGACTGGACTGTGTCTCTGCAGGACCAGGGCTGAGACCCTGCTGGACTGGACTGTGTCTCTGCAGGACCAGGGCTGAGACCCTGCTGGACTGGACTGTGTCTCTGCAGGACCAGGGCTGAGACCCTGCTGGGCTGGACTGTGTCTCTGCAGGACCAGGGCTGAGACCCTGCTGGGCTGGACTGTGTCTCTGCAGGACCAGGGCTGAGACCCTGCTGGACTGGACTGTGTCTCTGCAGGACCAGGGCTGAGACCCTGCTGGACTGGACTGTGTCTCTGCAGGACCAGGGCTGAGACCCTGTTGGACTGGACTGTGTCTGTGCTGTGGACACAATTTGAGGGGTGGAGTATGATTGCTAAGTTAGTCTGGAGGCATGCCCCCCAGGAAAGACATTTTTGGGTGCACCACTGTTAAATTGACACTTCTGTTGGTCTGAAGTGAATGCTGGACATTTTGATTGACATGTTGTCTGGTAAACACTCAGAACACTGATTAAGTGTCCCTCTTGGAAACTGGTTTGACAGCCCTATTATAGAATTCCTAATAACCTGAATTTAAACCTATACCGGCCCGACTGTCATCTATACAATACTCGAGCCTCCACACGCATGAGCACACGCACACACATGTACACACACACACACGTACACACACTGTATTTTTGTATTTTGTATTGCGCTTATGTTTTGTAAGTCGCCCTGGATAAGGGCGTCTGCCAATAAATAAATAAATAAATAAATAATAACACACGCACACACACACACAAATGCACGCACGCACACAAACTCACACACACACACCCACACACGCATGCACACACAAACACACATGGGCACACACACACGCACAGGCACACGCACACACACACACACACACACAAACTCACACTCTCTCACACACAGATACACACACAGTCACACAAACTCACACATGCCTCTTTTTCCAAGTAAAAATGTAGATGTAAAAAAAAGTGTAAAAGTGTGAAAACCACAGAGGGGTGGAGCAGATGCCTAGGGGCCTGTGTGTGTGTGTGTGTGTGTGTGTGTGTGTGTGTGTGTGTGTGTATGCGTGTCTGTGTGTGTGTGTGTGTGTGTGTGTGTGTGTGTGTATGCGTGTCTGTGTGTGTGTGTGTGTGTGTGTGTGTGTGTGTGTGTGTGTGTGTGTGTGTGTGTGGTGGGGAGGGTTTGTCCAGGGGTAGAGGCACAGAACTCTCCAGAATTTGTCCATATAAGGCAGGTGTGAGAATTGGACCAGCGATCCCTGTATAAACACCAGCCTCGCCCACAGTGGCTCTCAGATGCCACAGGACACTGAGATACAAGGACATCAAGACACTCAACACTTCAAGGTAGGAGACTGTGTTCTGGTTTTGTGTGTGTGATGACGACCGCATCATAGATGGGAAGAAATCATACACTTTGCAGGCGTGACGTGGAAAAGAGAACCTGCGGATCGAAGCCATTGGAGACATCTTAGGGAGGCTTCATCCAGCAGGGGATCGATATGGGCTTCCCATCTTCTATGTGCTCGTCTTCTAGGTCTTTTTTAATCTCTTGGGATCCATTAAATAACTTTCTCTGTCCATCTTTGATCTGTTCTTTTTCACAATTTTGATGACGACACATGTTCTGGTTTGTTCTCGGATCCATTCATTTTCTTTTTACACCTTCGTTTTATTTTAATCACACATCCTTCCGTGCTTCTTTGTGCCGTCCGCAGTTTCTCCCACTTTATTATTTCACAAAAGTACAACTACACCACCCCCTTGTCAGATCGCGGGGGTTGGGGTCCAATAAAAAACGCGATATATATCGAGGGTCACGATATAGCTAGGTGGAAAGAAATGAAAAAGTCACAAATACTGTAGAACCGCCTTTATTTTTGTTGCAGGCCTCAGAAATGATAAACAGTTCAGCAATACAACTAAAAACAATAAATAATTGATTTTAATTATGCACTATTACTTTACAAATTAAAACATGCAATCACTAGACAGTAGAGTAGGGCAAACAGTTAAAGTAATACATTGCACAGGGCTCCTACACTAAAAGTATCAATAAGTGCTGTAAATTACACAAAAAATAGGTACAAAATGGTATACAGTTAGTGTACAACTGGGAACATAATCGGTTACTTTATATATATACGAATGTTATGAAAAATTCACATCATGTTGCAGATCTGCATAAGCAATTTGTATGTCTAGGAATTTGAAGACTGTTTGTCAACCCTTCGCTCCCACTTGGCAATGCCGCCTCAGTGTCTGTGTCCTCTTTGTCATTGTCCTACAAATAACTATCCCATGTACCGTATATTACTCTTATTATAATAAAAACAAAGCAAATGTGATCGACCCCAGCTATCGGCAGCAATGTACACCAGATCCTTTACTGTTATTGCTTTGATGGCTTCTTGGAGAGTAATCTGTTCATCGGCAACACTTTACAAAGCAGTCCACGGCGGTAGTCACTCTAAGAAGGAAAGGGTCTAATAAGAACCTTTTTGGGTTCCTGGGGTTGATACTGTGGAGGAACCCTTAAAGCTTCATGGTAGAGCCTTTACTTCTTAGAGTGACTACCGCCGTGGTTTCTTGCAAACAAGGATCCTTAAAGAACCTTAGATGCACTGAGCACAACCCTATCTCTGCTGAAAGAAACCGATTTCTATTCTTACAGTATCTGAGGCGAAACCATGAGGATTGTCATTGCTCTGTGTCTGGTGGGAGCAGCAGCCATGGAGTTCAATAAAGGTACATAACTATTATAATTATCATTATTATTATTCATAGTGGTAGTGCTAGTGCTGTTGTTGTTATCTTCATCACACTGTATTGTACTCTGTCTCTCCTGTTCCCTCCCTCTTATTCACTCTCTCTGTCTCTCTGTGTCCCTCCCTCCCTCTGCTCTGAAATCAAGCTGGCTGTGCTGGTGGACCTCGACCTCTTTACTGTCCATTGAAGGGGTTTAAAAACTGGACTCAAATTGAAGACAGTTGCTTCATGTTCTTTGCAGATGCTAAGAGCTTTGAAGACGCTGAGGTACCCAGGCTGTCATCAGTCTTAGTATTAATATTATTATAATTATATATATATTATTACTGTTGTACTATAGTGTCACTGCACACACCGACACTGCAACACAACACTGCACACTGACACACACATTGAACACACTGCACACAACACTGTCCTGTAACAATACTGAAAAATACTGTACTACACTGTTCTATCCTGCACTAAACTGTACTGCAGTAGAGAGAGCACATCTTAGATCTAACCCTCCTCAGTGTTAATGTGCTGTACTGTCCAGTCAGTGTTAATGTGCTGTAGTGTCCAGTCAGTGTTAATGTGCTGTAGTGTCCAGTCAGTGTTAATGTGCTGTAGTGTCCAGTCAGTGTTAATGTGCTGTAGTGTCCAGTCAGTTTAAATGTGCTGTAGTGTCCAGTCAGTGTTAATGTGCTGTAGTGTCCAGTCAGTGTTAATGTGCTGTAGTGTCCAGTCAGTCAGTGTTAATGTGCTGTAGTGTCCAGTCAGTCAGTGTTAATGTGCTGTAGTGTCCAGTCAGTGTTAATGTGCTGTAGTGTCCAGTCAATGTTAATGTGCTGTAGTGTCCAGTCAGTCAGTCAGTGTTAATGTGCTGTAGTGTCCAGTCAGTTTAAATGTGCTGTAGTGTCCAGTCAGTGTTAATGTGCTGTAGTGTCCAGTCAGTGTTAATGTGCTGTAGTGTCCAGTCAGTCAGTCAGTGTTAATGTGCTGTAGTGTCCAGTCAGTGTTAATGTGCTGAAGTGTCCTGACTCACACCCTGCACACTGACACTGACACACACCCTGCACACTGACACTGCACACTGACACACACCCTGCACACAGACACACACTGCACACTGACACACACCCTGCACACTGACTCACACCCTGCACACTGACACACAAACTGCACACTGACACACACACACTGCACACTGACTCACACACTGCACACTGACACACACCCTGCACACTGACACACTGACTCACACCCTGCACACTGACTCACACCCTGCACACTGAAACACACCCTGCACACTGACACACCCTGCACAATGACTCACAGCCTGCACACTGAAACACACCCTGCACACTGACTCACACCCTGCACACTGACACACACACACTGCACACTGACACACACACTGCACACTGACACACACCCTGCACACTGACACACACACTGCACACTGACTCACACACTGCACACTGACACACACCCTGCACACTGACACACTGACTCACACCCTGCACACTGACTCACACCCTGCACACTGAAACACACCCTGCACACTGACACACCCTGCACACTGACTCACACCCTGCACACTGGCACACACCCTGCACACTGACACACACACACTGCACACTGACACACACACTGCACACTGACACACACCCTGCACACTGACTCAGACCCTGCACACTGACACACACCCTGCACACTGACACACACACTGCACACTGACACACACCCTGCACACTGACACACACACACTGCACACTGACACACACACTGCACACTGACACACACCCTGCACACTGACACACACACTGCACACTGACTCACACACTGCACACTGACACACACCCTGCACACTGACACACTGACTCACACCCTGCACACTGACTCACACCCTGCACACTGAAACACACCCTGCACACTGACACACCCTGCACACTGACTCACAGCCTGCACACTGAAACACACCCTGCACACTGACTCACACCCTGCACACTGACACACACCCTGCACACTGACACACACACACTGCACACTGACACACACCCTGCACACTGACACACTGACTCACACCCTGCACACTGACTCACACCCTGCACACTGACACACACCCTGCACACTGACACACACACACTGCACACTGACACACACACTGCACACTGACACACACCCTGCACACTGACTCAGACCCTGCACACTGACACACACACACTGCACACTGACTCACAGCCTGCACACTGAAACACACCCTGCACACTGACTCACACACTGCACACTGAAACACACCCTGCACACTGACACACACACTGCACACTGACTCACACACTGCACACTGACACACAATGCACACTGACACACACACTGCACACTGACACACACTGCACACTGACACACACCCTGTACACTGACACACACACTGCACACTGACACACACCCTGTACACTGACTCACACCCTGCACACTGACACTGACACACACACTGCACACTGACTCACACACTGCACACTGACACACAATGCACACTGACAAACACACTGCACACTGACACACACTGCACACTGACACACCCTGCACACTGACACACACACTGCACACTGACACACACCCTGTACACTGACA
Organism: Amia ocellicauda; assembly: GCF_036373705.1. Lineage (NCBI taxonomy): Eukaryota > Metazoa > Chordata > Actinopteri > Amiiformes > Amiidae > Amia > Amia ocellicauda. The sequence goes on from NC_089863.1 coordinate 23,084,600, forward strand.
CACACACTGCACACTGACACACACCCTGTACACTGACTCACACCCTGCACACTGACTCACACCCTGCACACTGACTCACACCCTGCACACTGACTCACACCCTGCACACTGACTCACACACTGCACATTGACACTGCACACTGACTCACACCCTGCACACTGACACACACACTGCACACTGACTCACACATTGAACACACTGCACACAACACTGTCCTGTCTGCTCCAGAACTTCATAGGTATTGTTTTGTATTGGGGGTTATAAAATAAGATCAGTTCTCACTCCAGCTATTGGTACATAATACATTATTTTTTATTAATTGTAATTATATGACACCTTCACTTTCTCACACCTGTCACTTTCTAGAAGTGATGCTATAATCTCAGGGCATCTCTCATAAACCTCATGCAAAAGAAGTAAAGTCCATTTTAACTGTAAAGTTTTAAGTATTTCCAAATTATTTTATTTCAAGCAAATTCTTCATCTGCCTAAATTAACCTCATTTTATAGCCGTCTGTTATCTGAAATGTCCTGACTAGTTTGTCCAGAAGTTGGTTGCCAGGGAGTTAAGGTCACATGCAGAGTCATGCCCCCTGCACCTTGTTTGCCACTTTTAAGATACGAAAATACTGGACCCCTGGTGGGGGGGGGGGGGGATGCGAAATGTCAACCTAGAGGGGCTGCTGGCAATTAGACGACGATGGGGGAGGGGGTTGAGGGCAAATTGTACACTGATGACATTTTTAACAACATATTCAATAGATTACAGTACTTAAAATAACCGGACATCTTCCAAAAAGGCTTTCCACTACTAGACTATCCTGGGAAGGCTTTCAACTAGGGCTCCGTCCCAAATCGCACACTTGTTCCCTCGTTCCCTTCCCTTGCAGGGCGGAAGTACTACGGTGGCAACCTTAAGGGGTGTCCCAAACCCTCAGTGAACGAGTGAAGGAAGCCTAATCGAGCTTTTTGTGCCCTTCAATGCTCCCTTCAGCATACTGTACAAAAGAGCACTTATGCGGAAGTGTTTTAGCGCTGAAGTCCCAGAACTCCCAGTGTGTTTTTTGTGGCTCCGGAGCCGGAGCCAGCAAACCCGGAGCACTGCCAACCCTACAACAGGTGTACTCTGAATTTAGTGTTTTATTTAGTCTTTTTGGTAACACTTTATAATAAGGTGCTGGAATTCCTCATTAATTAATATATTAATACCACAGGATTTAAACATCAATACCTCATTAACATCATCTGAGTTGTGATGTTGAGCACATGAACCCTAACTCTAAAACCTAACTCTAACCCTGTTATACATGTGATTATTATTATTATTATTATTATTATTATTATTTTTTTTTTTTATTATTATTTATTTTTTTTATTTCATGGCAGACGCCCTTATCCAGGGTGACTTACAACATAAGTGCAAAAATACAGTGAAGTACAAGGCATCAATCATTACAAATTCAACTTAGCTAAAACATAGCAGTTCAAAATAATGCATTTTACAAATTCCAATTCCAATTTACACAAGTACAGTAAGTGAGGTCCTGCATCCTGGACTGTGAAAGCTAAGTGCTGTCAAGATGTAGGGTTATAGACGAGGGCTACGGGAAAGGGAGCAAGAAGGAAAACAATCAAGAACGCGAGGAGCATAATAAACTGAAGTGCTATCTAGCAGGGATAGAGGACTAATATTACAGGTGCTGTCGGAAAAGATGCGTCTTGAGTAAGCGCCGGAATGAGGTCAAGGACTCGGCGGTTTTGACTTCGGTGGGCAGGTCGTTCCACCACTTAGGGGTCAGGGATGAGAAGGAGCGGCTCTGCAGGAAGGAGAGTGGAGAGGAGGCAGAGTTAGCCTTCTGGCACTGGAGGAGCGCAGTGGTCTGGAGGGGATGTATGGAGAGACAGCGGTAGGTGAGGGTCAGTGTCTTGAACTGAATGCGTGCCGCTATCGAGAGCCAGTGGAGGGAGCGGAGCAGTGGAGTAGCGTGTGCGAACCGTGGCAGAGAGACACCAGACGAGCCGCAGAGTTCTGGATGAGCTGGAGCGGCGGGTAGTGGATGCAGGCAGGCCGGCCAGGAGGGAGTTGCAGTATCCAGGCGGGAGAGGACCAGTGACTGGACGAGCAGCTGAGTCGAGTAGTCGGTGAGGAAGGGACGGATCCGGCGTATGTTGCTCAGGAAGAATCTGCAGGTGCGTGTCAGCGTGGTGATGTGCAGGGTGTAGGACAGCGCAGGATTGAGGGTGACTCCTAGATTTTTAGCGGAAGAAGAAAGAGAGAGTGTGGTGGATTCCAAGGGGATCGAGATGGGGAGGTCAGCAGAAGGTGAGGAAGAGTGGGGGAAAAAGAAGAGATCTGATTTGGAGAGGTTGAGCTTGAGGTGGTGCGAGTGCATCCAGGTGGAAATAGCAGACAAGCAGAAGAGATGTGAGAGGGGATGAGGGGGTCAGAAGAGGGAAAAGACAGGAAGATCTGGGCATCATCAGCGTAGAAGTGGTAGGAGAAGCCATGGGAAGCGATGAGGGGGCCCAGGGAGCGAGTGTAGAGAGAGAACAGGAGGGGGCCCAGGACAGAGCCGTGGGGAACGCCTGGGTGGAGAGGTTGGGGGTGGATGAGGAGCCTCGCCATGTCACTTGGTAGGAGAACCAGGTGAGAGCAGTCCCAGAGATCCCAAGGTCAGCGAGGCAGGAGAGGAGGATGGAGTGATCGACCGTGTCAAATGCTGCAGAGAGGTCAAGGAGGATGAGGACTGAGGAGAGGGAGGCCGCCTGAGCGTGGCTTAGGGATTAACTGAGCTGAGCTGATTAACATAAGAACTCAGATGAACATATTCATGTATTTATCCTGTGGCATTCATATATTGTAAAGTGTGACCATAATAATGATGATGATAATAATAATAATAATAATAATTATTATTATTATTATTATTATTATTATTATTATTATTATCATAATATAAGTGTTGCTATAGTGTATAATTAAGATGTATAGCACTCTTTGCAACTTTGAAAACTTCAGAAGCAGTCCTTGAATTTTAATTCACGCAGACTTTGTAACTTATTTTGATAGCTGTAAACCGATAACTATGTTTATTTAACACAGCATAAAAACCGGCTGCCTCCCGATCATTCACTAGCTCTCATAAACACATCTGCCCTAAACTTAATCTAATACCACATTTTGGACCTGTTCAAAGTACAATTACAACTCTTTCAATTTTTCTTTGAATATTTTGTTTAGAAAAAGTAGAATAAAAGTAAAAAAGATCACACTACACGATTTTTAGCCAGATTTTAGCCTGCTTTGGCCCTCTTCACAAATCTGCACTGAATACATCATGAACATCATCTGAGTTCTGATGTTGAGCACATGAACCCGCACTTACCCTAACGCTAAAACCTAACCCTGTTATACATGTGATTCACATCAGAACTCGGATGAAGTGCATGACATATGCATGTGTTTATCCTGTGGTATTCATATATTAATTCATGAGGAATCACAGCACCTTATTATGAAGTGTAACCACTATGTTGGTGTTTTTCTTACTCAATTGTCTTGAGTTATATATATATATATATATATATATATATATACTGTATATGTTATAAGTCAAAAGTTTTAGAACACCCCCATTGTTCCAGTTTGTATTGAAATGTAAGCAGTTCAAATCCACTGAATAACCTGAAATGTAACAAAAGTAAGCGGTAAACTGACAGAGATTTAAAAAAAAAGTTTAGGTTACCAAAAACTGAAAAATAATGTACATTTCAGAGTTATATACTGTGTTACAACACCATTTATTTGGGAGTGTTACACGCAGCTCCTGTGCCTAGAAGTTACACTGTATTGCTACCAGCACATTTCATTCTCAAACACATCCGATTTACAGTTTCCGTGTCGCCCGCCGTCGTTCAGAGCCCAGGGGGTAAATGCACAGTCTGCTCTGGGGGCGTCTCATCCAGATGGTCACAGATCACTCAGTTTCGATCAGGTTTCTTTGGAAATAGACTTGATTTATTCAGAACAACCTAATGATTAATCAGATATATATTATTTGATGTTCTATCAAACACAGAGAAGTTCAGATCCAATTATGTAAAATCGTTTTGTATTAGTACACTGTAAACAGAGTTTTCCATATTGCTAGCATATTCCATATTCTCTCTCTACGGGTGTGTGTTGCTTCTACCAAAACGTGGATGGTCTTGTTTTGATCAGTAGACTGGTCCCAGAATATGTCATAATTGTCAATATTTTCTGAGATTTTGTATTCCTACTCAAAACCAAATTTTTCACATCAGAGAATGCTTCACATCGTTAGAAAGCTCAGAGTCTCAGCTTTCATGGGATACACTTGGCAAATAACACAACAGAGTACACATGGGATTAAAGAGAAGGTAACAGTGGTAACAGGGTTGACAGGACAGCACATTTTATATTCAGTTATATTAAAATGTGTGTTTTATTTAATATTTTAAATGTTTCCATTAAGATTTTGACTACTGCTTGCGTAGTTTTAAATAAGATCCAGTGTAGCTCAGGAGGATGAAAGCCTACATACATACATCCCTCCCTTACCTCCCTAATTATAACAATCGCATAAATTCAAACACCATACGTACATCATACAGTGACTTGAAAAAGTATTGCCACTGAAATGTTTTCATTGTGTTTTGTCTTAAATTCAGAATTTTAAATAAAAGGATTAGGATATTTTTCCCACTGATATAAAAAGCCATGAGCACAATGTCAAATCAAAAGAAAAATTCAAAAAGCTTTCAACAATTTACTACAAATTACAAAGCTGAAATGATCGGATTAAAAAAGTATTCATACCCATTTTGCAATGCATTTTAAGCAAGTCAGGGATGTGATTAGAAGCACAAATCTGGGGAGGGATATAAAATGATGATGTTCATGTATCAGTAATCTCCAAGGAATTGCACTGATAAACAATAAAAACATATCCTTGCCAATATTTCTTGCGGTAGACCGTCTTGTGGAACTTTGTGGCGTAATCGCTAAGAGGTATGTTTGGCGTAAATCAAACACTGCACACCAGCCAGGTAACACCATCCCAACCGTAAAGTATGTGGGTGGTAGCATCATGTTATGGGGATGTGGCAATATTGTCAGGATTGATGAGAGGCTGGATGGTGCACAATACAGAGATATCCTGTAAATAAAACAGGCATCTCTCTACAAAAAAGTCAACCTGCAAAGGACGTTTATCTTTAAATAGGACAATGACCCAAAGCACACTGCCAGAACAACACTGGAGCAGCATAAAATGAAGAAAACAGACGTCCTTCAGTGGCCCAGTCAGAGTACTGACCATAATCCAATCTGTGCAAGACCTCAAAATTGCTGACAATCACCGTTCCCCAACTAACTTGACACAGTTTGAGCAATTTTGCAAGGAGAAATTGGCAAATATTGCACCATCACGGTGTGCAAAATTAGAGACTTATCCATAAAGACTAGTGGCTGTAATAGCTCCCAGAGGTGATTCAACCAAATATTAACCCAGGGGGGTGAATACTTAAAAAAATATTTCAGTTTTTTAATTTGTACTATTTAATTGTTTACTACTTTCTTTCTTGGGGTGCGGGGGACTCTATGAAGAAGGATGTGTGACTCACAAATAAAAAAATCCCAATCTAATGCATCAAAATCCAAGGCTGTGAGAAAAGTGTTTGGGGCTGAATACGGTTTCAAAACTGTGTGTACATTCCAATAATGGCACCACCAAAGCTATACTGTACATCCTTCTGTGTATGTATTGAATACATTTCTCCCAATTACATACAACTTACAGTATATAGATCATATATTGAATATGTCCTACTAAATAATTGCAACTTCACCCCCCCAACATCCAAATCATGATTATTTTTTTAAAATAAATAGATAAGAATAGAATTATATACATTGTTATAAATATAGGTAGACATATTCAATTATAATTTTTATTATCTTATAATATGGCTAGTAAATATGTACATTTCCAAGTGTTAACGTCAACCCTGTTACCGTTAAAAAAGTAACAGGGTTGATAGTAACAGGATTGACAGTAACACAGTTGATGATTTAGGCCTAAACTAGCCATTACTATCCATGTGATGAAGGTAATGCAACCAAATGGTTAGCATTGATAACAGGTTTTTTGGAGTTTTTAACAATGATTTTGAAACAAAAAAATATATATATATTTACTACATTAATTAAGGGTAACAGGGCTGACATATTATGCTTGTCCCACTCTGTCAAACATTAGAAAACATGAACAAATCTATTAAAAGCAGGAAACATGTCCTTGTCCTTGCACTATGCTGTTCCAAAGAAGCAGATGATGCCAATTTCTGAGAGTCATGCAATTTGTGGAATAGTCCATTACTTTTACAGGGTGATTTTCATAAAAGTAACAGGGTTGAATAAATATTTCAAGATTAAAAGGAAAAATTTAACTTGACATTATTGAAAAACAATCCAAACAATTACTTCATTTTATTAGATTAATGGCTATTAGTTGGAAAACCTTGCCCCGGCAGGTCAAAATGCATATTTTGAAGAATATAAAAGTTTAAATAAAATTTTAAATGCCTAATAAAGGTATTAAATGGTTTGTTTTCAGTTGATATTATGAGAAACAAACATATAATAAAACATTAAAAGTATATTTGTTTAATTTAAACGTAGTTCATATTATATGCAAATATATCAAGAGGGACGCAAAGGGCACCCTTTTCGTAGAATGACCTAGTATGTCAATTAGGTAAATTAATTACTGAAGTAGTATAGAACAAGGAGGTGATAAAAGCGAACAATATATTTCCACATATTATTATTATTATTGTAATTATTATTATTATTATCATTATTATCATTATGTCTTGTACAGATACTACATGCCGACATCCTTGAAAAAGTTATTTGGTGCAAATGCTATAGCAGAGTCTCCATTATTAAAAACTGCAACCTGACAAGAACAGTTTGTGTAGGTGCTTTCTCGGTCAAAGGTAAAGGCACTGATGCTGATGCTGAAGTGTGTCTTATTAAACGCTTTTAGCTTCGCCCTGCACCCTGCACCCTACACCCTCGCTCACAAGCACACACTCTGAGATATCACGCAAAGTGCACACTTCTTGAAGGGTGTAGGGAGCAAGTGTGCGATTTGGACGCAGCCTGCCCCGTCCTCTTCAATGACTTGACTTCCTGTTTGGTAGCATAACATCAAACTTGATCCTTAGCAGAGCCGTTTCTAGGCATAAGCAACATAAGCAGCCGCTTAGGGCCCCCAGCCGCTAGGGGGACCCCTAGCAAAAACGAATAATTAATGCATTGAATATATTTTCTATTATTATTATTATTCTGTAATTGATCACAGTGATCAGTTTTCTGATTGGAGAAACCTGCCATCAATCTGGTTTTGGTATGCGTTAGGTGTAGTAGAAAAAAGAAAGGATTGGGACGCAACCAAATTATAATGGCGGAAAAAAGACCAAGAACGCACCAATCTGGCCACCAAAACATAAACAGAAGGAAAAACAAGCACAAGAGAAAGGTATTGTAATATTATTTGATCATGCTTTGTTTTTATTTCTGTACTGTAGCTTGCTTGCATACTGTTTTAATGATGATGACAATTAATGTGTAGCTAAACCTGTCTGTCTGTATGTTTTTTCTAGTTACTTTAAGTGGACAATCCCAGCTCACCTGACCTGCCACCAAAGAGTGTTTTATTAAAACATGGCGGCTGTGTATTTGCATCTGTAGCGAGTTTTACATTGAATAGGATCTGCAAGAGGTGTGTTCTTTTCCCTTTCTTTTTGCCTCAGTTTGCTAATTAGCTAGTAAGTAAAAATCAGCAATGGGATTTGGCAATCATAGGCTACTGATCTCTATATTGATCAAATCCCTACTTTTTCATTCAGGATTTTGTAACATATTGTTGTACTGTTATTGTAAACTATGAGGAGTCGCAGTTGTTTTTGTCATTGTTCAGGGAGGCTCAATCTGATAAAGTTTGAGAACCCCTGTTCTACATAGACTTATTTAAACTTGCAGAGTGTGTAATAAACATCAGTCAGGACCTCTGTTGACTGACAGACTGCTGACTGTGACTGAGCCGCGGGAAAACATTTGTAAACCACTAAACATCTGTCATTGTAGCAAATGGGATCAGGGAAAAAGTGAAGGGGGCCTCCAAATCAAATCAAATCAAAAGCGCTCCCAAAAGGCTAGAAACAGCCCTGATCCTTAGTACCATACTAAAGCAGGGGATCAGCTAGTCTCCAACTTTGCTCAGCCTCTTTTTTCGTGGCAATGGGTACTAAACTTAATACGCAGCTAGGGATGATCCCGAGATAATACTGTACTAGCTAGTACACAACTTAAATACAGAGCCCCGTACCAACTCTGCAAGTTCATTGCAATTGAGCCTAAATGTCCAGGTCCATGTTTGTTTACTTTTTCTCTGCTTCACTTCCTTGTCACCCTCTACATTGCCTTCCATATAACACAAAACTTTGTATCACTTTGTCCAAACCTTCAGTTCTGCTCTCTCTACTCCCACAGTAACTCGCCAGTTACCTGCTGCTGAAGAAGCTTTAATTAATAAAGTGGCCAAAAGTGAGTGGTGAGTGAACAACCATTTCCTTTTCTTTATTGTAATTAATCTCTGTTTTACTCACTCCGGCACACTGTCATTCCAGGATGACCATCCTGCAACAAGGAAACTAAATTTCAGAATTTTAATACCAGAGCACAAAGCTGTTCCCTAATAAATATTTAATTAACAATCAATTAAATGGTTTCCTAGTAAGAGTAGACTGGTGAGGTGAGTTCACCTGGTGAAATAACTAAATTAATTACTTAAGAAACTATGCAATTAACTATATATTTTATAATAATTATAAAACCAAACAACTGTGAGACCAAGCTAACCAAGTCAACTTCCAAAGTGTAACCATAACACATGCACAAATGCCTACTGAATGCAAGAAAAAACTTTGACATTTAAAATAATGCAGAATACTTATTAGCCCAATTTAACATGCTATGATATCATGTTTTTGTCAATTCCATGGATGCTGAATGCAGTTATCTTTCAAGTCGGAAGCACTGCCCAAGGGCAGTGATCAAAACATCACTCTTTCAAAGCTGGCATTGTCCCTTGTGCCCGTCACTCAAACAGGTCACTTCCCACTTTCTATTTACAGTGAGGGAAAAAAGTATTTGATCCCCTGCTGATTTTGTACGTTTGCCCACTGACAAAGAAATGATCCGTCTATAATTGTAATGGTAGGTGTATTTTAACAGTGAGAGACAGAATAACAGCAAAAAAATCCAGAAAAACGCATTTCAAAAAAGTTATGAATTGATTTGCATGTTAATGAGGGAAATAAGTATTTGACCCCTTCGACTTAGTACTTGGTGGCAAAACCCTTGTTGGCAATCACAGAGGTCAGACGTTTCTTGTAGTTGGCCACCAGGTTTGCACACATCTCAGGAGGGATTTTGTCCCACTCCTCTTTGCAGATCCTCTCCAAGTCATTAAGGTTTCGAGGCTGACGTTTGGCAACTCGAACCTTCAGCTCCCTCCACAGATTTTCTATGGGATTAAGGTCTGGAGACTGGCTAGGCCACTCCAGCACCTTAATGTGCTTCTTCTTGAGCCACTCCTTTGTTGCCTTGGCTGTGTGTTTTGGGTCATTGTCATGCTGGAATACCCATCCACGACCCATTTTAACTGCCCTGGCTGAGGGAAGGAGGTTCTCACCCAAGATTTGACGGTACATGGCCCCGTCCATCGTCCCTTTGATGCGGTGCAGTTGTCCTGTCCCCTTAGCAGAAAAACACCCCCAAAGCATAATGTTTCCACCTCCATGTTTGACGGTGGGGATGGTGTTCTTGGGGTCATTCCTCCTCCTCCAAACACGGCGAGTTGAGTTGATGCCAAAGAGCTCGATTTTGGTCTCATCTGACCACAACACTTTCACCCAGTTCTCCTCTGAATCATTCAGATGTTCATTGGCAAACTTCAGACGGGCCTGTACATGTGCTTTCTTGAGCAGGGGGGCCTTGCGGGCGCTGCAGGATTTCAGTCCTTCACGGCGTAGTGTGTTACCAATTGTTTTCTTGGTGACTATGGTCCCAGCTGCCTTGAGATCATTAACAAGATCCTCCCGTGTAGTTCTGGGCTGATTCCTCACCGTTCTCATGATCATTGAAACTCCACGAGGTGAGATCTTGCATGGAGCCCCAGACCGAGGGAGACTGACAGTTATTTTACATTGAATAGGATCTGCAAGAGGTGTGTTCTTTTCCCTTTCTTTTTGCCTCAGTTTGCTAATTAGCTAGTAAGTAAAAATCAGCAATGGGATTTGGCAATCATAGGCTACTGATCTCTATATTGATCAAATCCCTACTTTTTCATTCAGGATTTTGTAACATATTGTTGTACTGTTATTGTAAACTATGAGGAGTCGCAGTTGTTTTTGTCATTGTTCAGGGAGGCTCAATCTGATAAAGTTTGAGAACCCCTGTTCTACATAGACTTATTTAAACTTGCAGAGTGTGTAATAAACATCAGTCAGGACCTCTGTTGACTGACAGACTGCTGACTGTGACTGAGCCGTGGGAAAACATTTGTAAACCACTAAACATCTGTCATTGTAGCAAATGGGATCAGGGAAAAAGTGAAGGGGGCCTCCAAATCAAATCAAATCAAAAGCGCTCCCAAAAGGCTAGAAACAGCCCTGATCCTTAGTACCATACTAAAGCAGGGGATCAGCTAGTCTCCAACTTTGCTCAGCCTCTTTTTTCGTGGCAATGGGTACTAAACTTAATACGCAGCTAGGGATGATCCCGAGATAATACTGTACTAGCTAGTACACAACTTAAATACAGAGCCCCGTACCAACTCTGCAAGTTCATTGCAATTGAGCCTAAATGTCCAGGTCCATGTTTGTTTACTTTTTCAATGGATGGACCACACGTGTTTCTGGGAGATTTGGGGGGTTTCGAGGCTTTGCCGGAGATCTCCATGACAGGATTTCATAGTGTGTGACCCCCTGTACTTAAGTGATCATGTAGTGTGCACTCCTTCAAAATCGTGTCGGATTGTAGAAATCGTGTAGTGTGACCCTAGCATTATTCTTCTGAACTAATATAGGTAGATGTTTTTCTACTTATATCTCTAATAATTCTATTCTATTCATGCATCTGCATGTACAAGGTTTCTAATCCTGGCTGTAGTATTGATTACAATTTTCTTCTTTATTCCCACTCTACACTTTAAATATATCACTTTATTATGTGTCATACATATTTAATTTCAACATAAAACAGTAAGCTATAGAGTGATGGTATGTGCACCATCAATAACAAATGTGAAGAGTGGAAGAGAAGAAGAAAGAGTAGTAATTGTACTTTGAACAGGTCCAAAACAAACAACAAGTTTTGGGAATTAAATGTTTCCAGCCTATTACTGTAACTCGTCTGGCACAACTCTTGCTTTCCCTTTTAAGGCTATCAAAATAAGTTACAAAGTCTGAGTAAATAAAAATACAAGGACTGTTTCTGAAGTTTTAAAAGTTGTTAATATGATAGACTCGATCTGGAAGAGTGCTATACATCTTAATTATACACTATAGCAACATGTAAAGATGCATAACACCATCATATTTGCTTACTGTTCACATCTCTGCTTCACTTCCTTGTCACCCTCTACATTGCCTTCCATATAACACAAAACTTTGTATCACTTTGTCCAAACCTTCAGTTCTGCTCTCTCTACTCCCACAGTAACTCGCCAGTTACCTGCTGCTGAAGAAGCTTTAATTAATAAAGTGGCCAAAAGTGAGTGGTGAGTGAACAACCATTTCCTTTTCTTTATTGTAATTAATCTCTGTTTTACTCACTCCGGCACACTGTCATTCCAGGATGACCATCCTGCAACAAGGAAACTAAATTTCAGAATTTTAATACCAGAGCACAAAGCTGTTCCCTAATAAATATTTAATTAACAATCAATTAAATGGTTTCCTAGTAAGAGTAGACTGGTGAGGTGAGTTCACCTGGTGAAATAACTAAATTAATTACTTAAGAAACTATGCAATTAACTATATATTTTATAATAATTATAAAACCAAACAACTGTGAGACCAAGCTAACCAAGTCAACTTCCAAAGTGTAACCATAACACATGCACCAATGCCTACTGAATGCAAGAAAAAACTTTGACATTTAAAATAATGCAGAATACTTATTAGCCCAATTTAACATGCTATGATATCATGTTTTTGTCAATTCCATGGATGCTGAATGCAGTTATCTTTCAAGTCGGAAGCACTGCCCAAGGGCAGTGATCAAAACATCACTCTTTCAAAGCTGGCATTGTCCCTTGTGCCCGTCACTCAAACAGGTCACTTCCCACTTTCTATTTACAGTGAGGGAAAAAAGTATTTGATCCCCTGCTGATTTTGTACGTTTGCCCACTGACAAAGAAATGATCCGTCTATAATTGTAATGGTAGGTGTATTTTAACAGTGAGAGACAGAATAACAGCAAAAAAATCCAGAAAAACGCATTTCAAAAAAGTTATAAATTGATTTGCATGTTAATGAGGGAAATAAGTATTTGACCCCTTCGACTTAGTACTTGGTGGCAAAACCCTTGTTGGCAATCACAGAGGTCAGACGTTTCTTGTAGTTGGCCACCAGGTTTGCACACATCTCAGGAGGGATTTTGTCCCACTCCTCTTTGCAGATCCTCTCCAAGTCATTAAGGTTTCGAGGCTGACGTTTGGCAACTCGAACCTTCAGCTCCCTCCACAGATTTTCTATGGGATTAAGGTCTGGAGACTGGCTAGGCCACTCCAGCACCTTAATGTGCTTCTTCTTGAGCCACTCCTTTGTTGCCTTGGCTGTGTGTTTTGGGTCATTGTCATGCTGGAATACCCATCCACGACCCATTTTAACTGCCCTGGCTGAGGGAAGGAGGTTCTCACCCAAGATTTGACGGTACATGGCCCCGTCCATCGTCCCTTTGATGCGGTACAGTTGTCCTGTCACCTTAGCAGAAAAACACCCCCAAAGCATAATGTTTCCACCTCCATGTTTGACGGTGGGGATGGTGTTCTTGGGGTCATTCCTCCTCCTCCAAACACGGCGAGTTGAGTTGATGCCAAAGAGCTCGATTTTGGTCTCATCTGACCACAACACTTTCACCCAGTTCTCCTCTGAATCATTCAGATGTTCATTGGCAAACTTCAGACGGGCCTGTACATGTGCTTTCTTGAGCAGGGGGGCCTTGCGGGCGCTGCAGGATTTCAGTCCTTCACGGCGTAGTGTGTTACCAATTGTTTTCTTGGTGACTATGGTCCCAGCTGCCTTGAGATCATTAACAAGATCCTCCCGTGTAGTTCTGGGCTGATTCCTCACCGTTCTCATGATCATTGAAACTCCACGAGGTGAGATCTTGCATGGAGCCCCAGACCGAGGGAGACTGACAGTTATTTTACATTGAATAGGATCTGCAAGAGGTGTGTTCTTTTCCCTTTCTTTTTGCCTCAGTTTGCTAATTAGCTAGTAAGTAAAAATCAGCAATGGGATTTGGCAATCATAGGCTACTGATCTCTATATTGATCAAATCCCTACTTTTTCATTCAGGATTTTGTAACATATTGTTGTACTGTTATTGTAAACTATGAGGAGTCGCAGTTGTTTTTGTCATTGTTCAGGGAGGCTCAATCTGATAAAGTTTGAGAACCCCTGTTCTACATAGACTTATTTAAACTTGCAGAGTGTGTAATAAACATCAGTCAGGACCTCTGTTGACTGACAGACTGCTGACTGTGACTGAGCCGTGGGAAAACATTTGTAAACCACTAAACATCTGTCATTGTAGCAAATGGGATCAGGGAAAAAGTGAAGGGGGCCTCCAAATCAAATCAAATCAAAAGCGCTCCCAAAAGGCTAGAAACAGCCCTGATCCTTAGTACCATACTAAAGCAGGGGATCAGCTAGTCTCCAACTTTGCTCAGCCTCTTTTTTCGTGGCAATGGGTACTAAACTTAATACGCAGCTAGGGATGATCCCGAGATAATACTGTACTAGCTAGTACACAACTTAAATACAGAGCCCCGTACCAACTCTGCAAGTTCATTGCAATTGAGCCTAAATGTCCAGGTCCATGTTTGTTTACTTTTTCAATGGATGGACCACACGTGTTTCTGGGAGATTTGGGGGGTTTCGAGGCTTTGCCGGAGATCTCCATGACAGGATTTCATAGTGTGTGACCCCCTGTACTTAAGTGATCATGTAGTGTGCACTCCTTCAAAATCGTGTCGGATTGTAGAAATCGTGTAGTGTGACCCTAGCATTATTCTTCTGAACTAATATAGGTAGATGTTTTTCTACTTATATCTCTAATAATTCTATTCTATTCATGCATCTGCATGTACAAGGTTTCTAATCCTGGCTGTAGTATTGATTACAATTTTCTTCTTTATTCCCACTCTACACTTTAAATATATCACTTTATTATGTGTCATACATATTTAATTTCAACATAAAACAGTAAGCTATAGAGTGATGGTATGTGCACCATCAATAACAAATGTGAAGAGTGGAAGAGAAGAAGAAAGAGTAGTAATTGTACTTTGAACAGGTCCAAAACAAACAACAAGTTTTGGGAATTAAATGTTTCCAGCCTATTACTGTAACTCGTCTGGCACAACTCTTGCTTTCCCTTTTAAGGCTATCAAAATAAGTTACAAAGTCTGAGTAAATAAAAATACAAGGACTGTTTCTGAAGTTTTAAAAGTTGTTAATATGATAGACTCGATCTGGAAGAGTGCTATACATCTTAATTATACACTATAGCAACATGTAAAGATGCATAACACCATCATATTTGCTTACTGTTCACATCTCTGCTTCACTTCCTTGTCACCCTCTACATTGCCTTCCATATAACACAAAACTTTGTATCACTTTGTCCAAACCTTCAGTTCTGCTCTCTCTACTCCCACAGTAACTCGCCAGTTACCTGCTGCTGAAGAAGCTTTAATTAATAAAGTGGCCAAAAGTGAGTGGTGAGTGAACAACCATTTCCTTTTCTTTATTGTAATTAATCTCTGTTTTACTCACTCCGGCACACTGTCATTCCAGGATGACCATCCTGCAACAAGGAAACTAAATTTCAGAATTTTAATACCAGAGCACAAAGCTGTTCCCTAATAAATATTTAATTAACAATCAATTAAATGGTTTCCTAGTAAGAGTAGACTGGTGAGGTGAGTTCACCTGGTGAAATAACTAAATTAATTACTTAAGAAACTATGCAATTAACTATATATTTTATAATAATTATAAAACCAAACAACTGTGAGACCAAGCTAACCAAGTCAACTTCCAAAGTGTAACCATAACACATGCACCAATGCCTACTGAATGCAAGAAAAAACTTTGACATTTAAAATAATGCAGAATACTTATTAGCCCAATTTAACATGCTATGATATCATGTTTTTGTCAATTCCATGGATGCTGAATGCAGTTATCTTTCAAGTCGGAAGCACTGCCCAAGGGCAGTGATCAAAACATCACTCTTTCAAAGCTGGCATTGTCCCTTGTGCCCGTCACTCAAACAGGTCACTTCCCACTTTCTATTTACAGTGAGGGAAAAAAGTATTTGATCCCCTGCTGATTTTGTACGTTTGCCCACTGACAAAGAAATGATCAGTCTATAATTTTAATGGTAGGTGTATTTTAACAGTGAGAGACAGAATAACAACAACAAAATCCAGAAAAACACATTTCAAAAAAGTTATAAATTGATTTGCATGTTAATGAGGGAAATAAGTATTTGAGCCCTTCGACTTAGTACTTGGTGGCAAAACCCTTGTTGGCAATCACAGAGGTCAGATGTTTCTTGTAGTTGGCCACCAGGTTTGCACACATCTCAGGAGGGATTTTGTCCCACTCCTCTTTGCAGATCCTCTCCAAGTCATTAAGGTTTCGAGGCTGACGTTTGGCAACTCGAACCTTCAGCTCCCTCCACAGATTTTCTATGGGATTAAGGTCTGGAGACTGGCTAGGCCACTCCAGGACCTTAATGTGCTTCTTCTTGAGCCACTCCTTTGTTGCCTTGGCTGTGTGTTTTGGGTCATTGTCATGCTGGAATACCCATCCACGACCCATTTTCAATGCCCTGGCTGAGGGAAGGAGGTTCTCACCCAAGATTTGACGGTACATGGCCCTGTCCATCGTCCCTTTGATGCGGTGCAGTTGTCCTGTCCCCTTAGCAGAAAAACACCCCCAAAGCATAATGTTTCCACCTCCATGTTTGACGGTGGGGATGGTGTTCTTGGGGTCATTCCTCCTCCTCCAAACACGGCGAGTTGAGTTGATGCCAAAGAGCTCGATTTTGGTCTCATCTGACCACAACACTTTCACCCAGTTCTCCTCTGAATCATTCAGATGTTCATTGGCAAACTTCAGACGGGCCTGTACATGTGCTTTCTTGAGCAGGGGGGCCTTGCGGGCACTGCAGGATTTCAGTCCTTCACGGCGTAGTGTGTTACCAATTGTTTTCTTGGTGACTATGGTCCCAGCTGCCTTGAGATCATTAACAAGATCCTCCCGTGTAGTTCTGGGCTGATTCCTCACCGTTCTCATGATCATTGAAACTCCACGAGGTGAGATCTTGCATGGAGCCCCAGACCGAGGGAGACTGACAGTCATTTTGTGTTTCTTCCATTTGCGAATAATCGCACCAACTGTTGTCACCTTCTCACCAAGCTGCTTGGCGATGTTCTTGTAGCCCATTCCAGACTTGTGTAGGTCTACAATCTTGTCCCTGACATCCTTGGACAGCTCTTTGGTCTTGGCCATGGTGGAGAGTTTGGAATCTGATTGATTGATTGCTTCTGTGGACAGGTGTCTTTTATACAGGTAACGAGCTGAGATTAGGAGCACTGCCTTTAAGAGAGTGCTCCTAATCTCAGCTTGTTACCTGTATAAAAGACACCTGAGAGCCAGAAATCTTGCTGATTGATAGGGGATCAAATCAATTTATAACTTTTTTGAAATGCGTTTTTCGGGATTTTTTGCTGTTATTCTGTCTCTCACTGTTAAAATACACCTACCATTAAAATTATAGACTGATCATTTCTTTGTCAGTGGGCAAACGTACAAAATCAGCAGGGGATCAAATACTTTTTTCCCTCACTGTAAATAAAAGGTGACGCCTGTACAGGAACTTCGTCTTTTGCCTCCTCGCTGGACCCGAGACTTGAGACTCTCTGTGTCTGTGTGTTTTGCAATCGAACATTCACAAAACCTGCATATTTCGGTTGGCTGGGTGCACCTTTAGTGTTGTCCACTGTTGTTTGTCGCTACATTTGTCTTTGTCTTGTGTGTTATTTTAGTTATTATTAACTAATCCCATTTCTGTTCTGTCCATCCACCAGAGGTCCGGCTGTGCCTCGGTTCAGTTTCGGTTTAACAAATACCACATTTAAAAATAAATAATTGTGTTATTATAGTGCCTTATATTATCTGACTGCTTGCTGTGTTGGTTTTTTGTACACAGGACCTTTTTCCTTCACAGCGGGAGCATTAGCAGCGGCAGTAAATTCTGAGGCTCGGCTGCCCGACCTAAGCCTCAGTCTGTTGTAAGAGGCCTTACCCGTGTGAAGGGCTCCTCTGCACGCTTGCGCCCGCACTACAGCCCACAGCTGCAGCTGTAGGAGGTCTTGCTCTCTCAGCTTGCTGGGATCGAGCTCTGCTACACTCCATCGTCCGTGTGTGTGGTCTCGGTTTTAGGCCCTGCTTCGGCTGGTGGCCTACTACCCTCGGCCCATGGACCCCGGACCCGTGTCACCCGGTGTCCCCGGAAACCCCAGCACACACAGTGTGGTTAAGCCTAAGGGCCTACCCGGCAGTGCCCCGTGTTCCTATAGCCTTACCGGGTGGAGCACCATACCATCATACTGGTTGCCGGTAGGAGCATCAGTCCCGCTAGTCGCTCCAAATGGACAACATGTAATTGCAAAGACGAGAAAGAGAAAAGCAGGGTGGATTAAAGGAGACAGTGAGAGAGATCTATCTTATATATCTAATTCGAGGCACAAAACATGTAAACTAACAAAATAAAAGTATTACACTACCCATTCCTTCAACTTAGATCCCATACACCAGAGGTTCCCAAACTGGGGTCCACGAGGGGGTGCTAGGGGGTCCACGGTAAAATATCCCCTTCCCCCCAAAAAATAAAAATAAATGCAGTGGCATTCTGGTGAAAATACCAACAGTCCCAACCCTGCTCTCACACGTTTATATGGTCAGCACACACCTCCCCGCTCTCGCACGTTTTTAGGTGGGGGTCCTCAGTCAAAATCTGGGTGGTAAAGGGGTCCCTGGGTCAAAAAAGTTTGGGAACCCCTGCCATACACAATACAATTATTCTCACACGATCCTAATTGAACAACAAAATGACACCCTTATGATGCCCACAGGGTCTGCCACCTACTTATCAGTCTTACAAAATAATTTGAAATTCTGATTGGCTTGTGTTGAGATCGGCAGGGCTATTTTGCCACTCCCACATGCCAGCTTGTCCATTTAAGTGAACACACAGTACCTGCCAGTCACCTGCTGTACCAGCAATTCATAAGTAACATCCCTCTCCTGATCAGAATACACAACTGCCATTATCTCTCCAGTAAGTATTTATTTCATAATATTCATAATAAACCCATAGTAACTGTGTTTGAAGGGAGCAAAATGTGCTTGTTCTTATTTCTATATTTTATACTGACTTTATACCTTTATTTCATTTTCTATGTTATGAGAAGAAATTATGAGAAGAAACTACTACAAATTATTTTATATAATAGTTGCACATTTGAAGTCTATAGCACATTGGAACCTCATAACAAGGCATGAACCATACAAAAGTATTGTCAAATATCACATTCGTTTTTTGTAAATGCATAAAAACCAGAACTGTCCAATAGCAATTTAGCCTCACATGTAGCTTTCCAATAAATTGTTGTTAGTGATAAGTTGTTAGTGAAATAGACTGTCAAACCATTAATTTTGACATGGTTAATCTGTCAAATATTCAGAAATCGCAATTAATTAATTGAGTGTAGTTCTAGCAGAATGGATGTGAAATATTCCCAAGGAAATCCTTGCACAAATTTGTCAAAAACTAAAAAGTCACAAGAGTTGCCATAGTCTCAGGAGCCAAGTGAAAATGAGTGAAAAGCAATGACTGATACAGCTCTGACAATCCAATAATCAATCAATGATCTATTCCATGGGTGTCAGATTGCAGTCCTGGAGGGCTACAGTGTCTGCTGGTGTTTGTTCCAACAGGAGCTCCTAATTACTTAATTAGTCATTATTTTTTCAGGTAGTCTTATCTAAAATCTAAAGATTCCTGAAACACATGATTTACTTGTTATTTATGTTTTATAATTGTATAAGTCTGCTAAGATATGTGCATACCGATTTATACACCAGTTTACACAGTTAAAAGTTAATTGTATTGTCCTTTTGAATTCAATTTTTGGTATTAGGTGTAGGGCAGGCTTGTTAGCGTTTAGACTGCTGGCATTATAATTCAGCCCTTATCCAGGGCGTCTTACACAATATGATTAACTAAGAAGTTAAAATATGCAACATGTAAAAAAAAATACATTGAGTGACCACATACTACAAATGATCACCTGGTGTACTGCACAGTATGTTTACATGCTGGTTCATATGTAAGTATTCCTCCCAATATGTATTACTGGAATATTAGATCATGTAAACAGCTTCCTTCACACTTAAGCCTGGATTTCTTCACCTTCAACTTAAATTGAATGCACCCGTGTAAAGAAGCCAACTGAGTGATGCATTAATCGATAAAAAGGGGAGAAATTAAAGTGTTGAAAAACATTAGAACTAAGGGGTGGGTGAAATTTAAGAGTTGAAAAACAGACTACAACTGCCGTAACTGTAGGATTTGATAAAAGTCTGCTTTGATCTCAATCAAAAGAGACAGTGCGAGTGTAGAGTTTGTAGTTTGTAACTGAATATGCAAAGTGTTGATGAATATGCAAATTGCTGATGAACTAACGCTAGTGATGAAATGTACCCCGTGATTAAATTTGCATGATGAAAAGTGCGTGATGAAAAGACATAGACCCGTGTGTGTTTTTGAAGTGAGCTATTTGAATTCCTTTTAAGTACTTGGAAAGTACTTCCTAGTACTTTTTCCTTTACCCTTAAAGACCACATGCAATGAAATGGGAACCTTTCATTTTCTTTCAGGATGGTGTTTTTAAACATGTTAGTTTTACTCCTGGGACTGGGTGTGGCACATGGATGCTGTCCAGGAGGTATGTAGATTCACTTACCTAACCATAATTTCTTCCATCTGACAACTGATGTAGTTTCCTTTCCCAAATGGTAAAAGTACAATTATCCCACTGACTTTACTATTATTGAACCCTTTACATTAGTTATGTCTCTAATATTCTAACCCAGTCTTTTTCTCCTTAGCCAAGAATGTGGCTCTGCAGGGTAAAGCTACCCAGTCCAGTATATTACAGGGTCCTGTGGGTTTCATGGGGATTGCTATGAATGCTATTGATGGCAACCATGAATCCAATTATCACAAAGGATCCTGTACTCACACCACACAAGATTTAGCTCCCTGGTGGAGAGTGGACCTGCTGAAACCCCACAAAGTAGCCAAGGTTATCATCACCAATCGAGGGGACTGCTGTCCAGAGAGGCTCGCTGGGGCAGAGATCCGCATTGGCAACTCCTTGGAAAACTATGGCAACAACAATCCCAGGTAACTGAGCAGGGGCCTTAATTTCTACACTGCGGCTCTCTGGTCCAGGCAAAGCAGACCAGCTGTCTACTGTGCTGCTATGGCTTGTCCCCTGAGTTCAATGTCAATGTGATCTAAGCATTGTGTAAATTGATGTATAGGGTTTCTAATATATGTTTCTACAGGAGGTGTTTCTAAAAACACTATAAGAGCTGTCAGCTCTGGCCTTTGAAGCCTGCATTCTGGTAGGTCACCCAGGTGCAAGATGTGTCCCTAGCCAGTTTCACAACTGCTTTGAAGGAAGAAGCTGCTTGCTTCTAAAATTTAGATTGAATCATTGAGGGCAATTGCTGTAAATTACTTTTCCTCTCTCTTTCTACTTTTGACACTTCCTACTCTAAAATGACTCTTCCTACACTTTCCCTGGGTGGATTGCTCTACTGAATTGTCTGGGTGGTCTAAGTTTCTCATTCTCTTTCTCATAGATGTGCCACCATTTCTTCAGCCACAATAGGAGAAGTCTTCAACTGTGGTGATATGGAGGGCCGCTATGTCAATGTGGTCATACCAGACAGAAATGAATACCTGACCCTTTGTGAGGTGGAAGTCATTGGTGTTCCTGCCTGTGATGACAACTGCTTAACAGTTCTTTAAAGCTGCTTTATTTAAGTGGCTTCCAGGTGTATACTGGGATTTCCATCTGTCTCTACAGACTAATGGCAGCTCAATGTACTGACATTCACTTTGTAACTGTAATCCTAATAAAGAGCTTCTACCAGCAGCTGTTCTTGCAGCCTTATTAAATTGAGTCTCATGGTGTTAATCTTGCCGGTACTTGTTTGATTTCAGATCCCTCTGTCCTTGTTGTGGCTGTGTCCCAGTAGCTGTGTGCCCCCTTGGTACTTGCACTGACCGGTGCCCCACTGCACTATTACCATGCTTCTGGTAGAGTGTGTGTGTGCGCTCGGCGAGCCCCCACCCCCACTGCTGTGCCGCTTGCGGACATTGTACCTTGTCCGCCGTCTGGGTACTGACAGCAGGCGCAACAAGGCTGTGGCTCCCGGGCCCACTACTGAGCCTGGAGGCCCAGTCCAATGCAGGATGCCGCCACAATGCCGCCGTTCCGGTGTGTGACAGCAGCAGCTTGGGAGCCTTGGATCTCTGCCTCTTTCCAAGCCCCTCTATCTACTCCCCCGTAGGCATGAGAGCGACTTGGGAGACCGACTGAGCGGCGCCCACGGGTCCCTTCCTCCTCTTCCATATCGTCGCTGGCCCCCTCGCCGCCGCTGCTTCGGCGACGGAGGCCCCGCATCCCCCCAAGTCATGGGACTCCCCCGCAGCCCACACCGCGCCACTGGAGTCATAGGGGAGTCTATCTGCTGCATCAGGCAGGGCTTCACTTTTGGCCCCTCCATGGAAGAGATGCTGATGCGCACCCTCCAGGAGAGAGAGCAATCCCTGGATGAGATGAGACCTCCTCCCCCGCCTGAGTCGTGGCTCTGAGGCATTCCAGCAGACTCTGGCCTACCCATACACCCCCCAGAAACTCTCCAATTGGCAACTCCACACCCAGGACTCTTGGGTGCTCCAAATTATATCAGTTGGCTATTCCCTGCAATTTCAGACATGGGCACCCCCCTTCCGAGGCAGGGTGTGGACGCGAGTGATGGACCCATTGCAGTGTGTTAAAATCACCGCTCTCCTGGAGAAGCGAGTAATCCACCCCCTCCAGGGCAGCATGAGGAATTCTATTCCCCATACTTCCTAGTGCCCAAGAAAGATGATGGTTTCTGCCCCATCTTGGGTCTGAGGCTCCTGAACCGCCACCTCAACTTCATGATGCTCAACCTGCGCACCATGTCTCAGGCCATCAAGCCCGGTGACTGGAATGAGTGTCAGTTCTGCTGGTAGTGCCCAGGTGGCCTTGCAGATTCTGTTTCACAGACCTGATCTCTCTCCTGAACGGAGAGCCCTCAAACTCCCAGTGCGAACGGACTTGTTGTCCCAGGTGCAGGGCACACTCTGGCACCCCAACCTGGGCCTGCTCCAGCTCTTGGACTGGCCACTGAGTGGAATCGCTTAATAACCTGGGGTCTGTCAGATGCGGTAGTGGCCACTATTCAGTCGGCGAGAGCTCCCTCTCTGAGGTCGCAGAATTCCTACTGCTGGCAGACATTTTGCACCTGGTGCGAAGATGGGGGTCATGACCCAGTTACTTGCCCCATTCGGGTCATATTTCAATTTTTTTAACAGCTGTTGGACCAGGGCAAGTCCCCGTCCAAGCTCAAAGTGTATCTGGCAGCCGTCTCCGTGTGTCATGTCAGTTTTTGAAGGGAGCTCGTAGGCTGCAGCCTCCCCTCGCCCCTTCACTGCCCGCATGGCGCCTTGATGTAGTGCTGGACGCACTTTCCCAAGGTCCATTTGAGCCACTGCAGTCAGTTAATCTGAAGCTGCTGTCACTTAAGACCGCGTTGTTGCTGGCAATCACCCATGCCCTGTCCGTATACCCATCATGTGTCTGTTTTGCGTTCCTCCCGAAAGTGCTGTCTCCATTTCATGTCAACAAGCCTATTGAGTTGATGGCTTTCCATCCTCCTCCCTTCTCTTCAGAGCAGGCGAGTTGGCTACACCTGCTTTGCCCCATGTGGGCCCTCAGGTGCTATTTTGCCCCATGGGGCCCCTGTGGCTCCTGTCTGGAGTTGTGTTGATGAGGCCCACCTTGCGGGTATGCCTCGGGGCAGACTCCCTTATCAGCTCGCTGCCTCCTCCCTTGTTTTGTTATACAGTAACCCCTCATCATTGAGCAGTACTTCCGACTTGAAAGATAAAGATGGGTTGAGAATGCAACCCTGGTTATCTGAAAGAGGAAGCACTGCCCAGGGGTTGCAAGGAGTCCTAGCTCCCGGCAAAAGAGGAAAATCCCGTGCAGATGTCACCTTTTATACAAACAGGAAGTGGGAAGGGACCTATTTGAGTGACGGGGACAGGGGCCAATGGCAGCTTTGTTAGAGTGACGTTTCGATCGGGTTCCTATGGAAGTGTGTAGAAACCCCTCCCCCTTGGGCAGTGCTTCCTTTTTCAGATAACTGGGGTTGTATACATAACCTATTCAAGCCCGTTCAGTCTGGTTTCCGGCCCCTCCACAGTACTGTAACTGGCCTCCTCAAAGATGTTCATGATCTCCTCATTTTTTTAATAAACCTATATCTTGTATAAAATGAAACAGCCTCGAGGTGAATTCATGCAGATCAACCTCACCACTAATCTGAGTTCGTATTAGTAAAGTATTGTGGTAACTTGCATATCAACCCAGTATTGTTTTCAGGACTTGACCACGCTGTGGGTTATATGTATGGGGGTCACTAGATAGCACTTTATACGGCAATTATTATTTTCTCTGATATCGATGCAAGGCAAACAAGTCAAACTGCAGTTTAAAGTCCAAGGTCAATTGAAAGTAATTACTAATAAAATCTATATCTGCAAAATGATCAATTAAAGGCAATTGCAATTTTTGGTTGTAGGGGGCCCAGTACAGAGCTCTGGGGGACACCCTGTGTAACAGCAGCAGAGTCTGAGCTGTGGCCATTGAGGGAAATGTAGTGAGTTCAATTTGCAAGGTATGATTGAAACCAGATCCCCAAGCTTAGTGAGAAGGATCTGATGGCTCACTGTGTCAAAAGCAGTGCTTAGGTCGAGGAAAATTAGGATGTTGAGGGCAACAGCATCACCATATTTAATTCACCTATTAACTAGTAGTATATGGGCATGAGTCAATAACTTCAGTTTTGCACATAAACCTCCAACCAGCTTTGCATGGATTAGTATTGGATTTACTTTCCATGGATTGAAGATTTTAGGCCCGTGTGAAGGTGTTGCTCACATTGAACAGGGTAAAGCCCCAATGCTCCAGGTCCTACACATGTTCAATTTAATTCAGGTGGGGCTGGGGACTGTGCAAATGTTTTCTAGGACCATCTCATGTACTTCCCTTGCACCATTTTCCATATTGTCCAATAGTGCAGTGGTGTTTCTCCACATGGGCAATGCAAAGTAAGGGACTCGTCATACTGGGTAAACTAGTAGATGTGTCCAGCACACAATAGTACAGATGTGCACATGTTTTGGTAAGAGAGTATGTTTTCTATTATAGCTTTGTTTACTAATGTAAAACAATGATTCATTCATTCCTGAGAAATCCAGTCAACCAATTTGTAATACAGACCATGATGATTGTCATATTTAGAAAATGTAATCAGTGCTGTATAATATAGAGAATCAGATTAAATCATGATTAATAGCCATGCAAGTTCATAACCTGTGTCACCATGATCTCAAGGTAAAAATAATATCAATATTTGGAAAGCTTAATTTGTCTTTTGCACCCTCACAGAAACCCTTTCTCCCTGAACAGGTGGTAAGTTGTCAGTTTAGGTTTTCATCTAAATTGTAATTTGTAATACAAACAATGTGAAATTATTTTTTAAATCACAACCTTTTTCTTTTTTTATTTTCCTTTAGTTTACTAATCTTGTAAAGTAATACTATTTACAAACAGCTTTCCAAACAGGGCCTCTCGCACTGGATCGTGTGTAACACTTCTGACTCTCTGGCTTGTCAGTTTCTGCTACATACTTAAAAGAAAGAATCGGGGCACTCTTGTTCCAATGTAGCCTCTTTTATTCTGTAAATAATAATAGAAAAGTTTATAAAACTTTATAGCCACGCACACAACACTGGCAATACAGTCACCCCGATGTTTCATCTGTAATGATTAGACCAAGGTGAGTGCACTCCAATCTTGCATACTGTGTGGAGACAGCGCTATCGCAAGCCTAGCGTCTGGAGGTATCATTGGTATCATTTCATTTACCATTTCAGTCATCTAATACTCTTTTGAATTTTGTGTATGGGGTGTCCCTTTTCCTTTATATCCCACTTTCCATGTGCCACACATGGACACAATCGTCAATGCCTACGAGCCAGCTGGAGTCCCAGTGCCTGAACACCTGTGGCCAGTTGTACTAACAGGATCAGAAAACATGATCAGATCCGGGCTCACTCATGAAAAGGCGTTGTACGAAACAGATCAAGATCAGGCTCCACTGACCGGCTCATCCCTAAATGGTGCAGCTTGTTGAATGTCTGACACAATGATAATCATAAACCTTTCAGAAAACTATACTGTGCTATATTGCTGATGAGTTTATTAATTAAACAATCTTAATTGTTCGCTACGTTTCCCAATGCATGTTAATGTCAGTTTGTTGTATAAGTGGGTATGTTAATGTCAGTATAAGTGGGTATAAATGTAAGTCGCCCTGGATAAGAGCATCTGCTAAATGACAAATAATAATAATAATGCTTATGCCCTCGTTTTAAAGTTAAGGCCATTGCACACTGGACTGGATCCGACACGTCATTTGTAGTCCGTCAAGGACATTACCCATTGGATCCATTAAAACCACACAAAATACACAACCTTTCCAATTTCTATGAGGGACCGTTCAATTCAAAATTAACAGAAAAAATAAATCATAAAGCAAATTGGATATATCATATAGCAGAAAAACTAAAAATCATATACCAAAATGGATATATCATATGGCACAAAAATATAAATCACATACAAAAGTGGATATTTCACATAGCAGAACAAAAACATCATATACCAAAGTGGATACATCATATACCAGAAAAAATATTTCACATAGCAGAAAAAATATATATACCAAAGTCACGTGGTGTAGATGCTGGTTGGACATGCGCAGTGCGCGCAGTTGGTGAGAGACGAGAGCAGATCTTTCACAGGTCACAGGCATGAGAGCCGAGTGAGGGACACATTGATGTGGACATTAAAGATTACAGGTGTGCACTCTGAGGCTAGTGTATACGTTGCTTGCTATGTTTTATTGTATGCTGTACTTTATAATTAATAAGCTATGCTTTTATCATGTTGGTGTTTTCAGAAGAAGGGTCATTATTACCCAAAGTGGTGGACTCAAAATCTCACTCGCAGCGAATTAAAGACAGATGATAGGAAATCTAGCCCATCAATGTGTTCATTTCTGTGGAGCAGGGCCAGTCTGTGAACCGTGATACTGACATGCCATTCAAACAGACCAGCTGTGTCAGCGTCATTAATCCCATTATAATTGTCCCTTCTACTGTTATACCGTTAAACAAGGGATATATACACTCACCTAAAGGATTATTAGGAACACCATACTAATACTGTGTTTGACCCCCTTTCGCCTTCAGAACTGCCTTAATTCTACGTGGCATTGATTCAACAAGGTGCTGAAAGCATTCTTTAGAAATGTTGGCCCATATTGATAGGATAGCATCTTGCAGTTGATGGAGATTTGTGGGATGCACATCCAGGGCACGAAGCTCCCGTTCCACCACATCCCAAAGATGCTCTATTGGGTTGAGATCTGGTGACTGTGGGGGCCAGTTTAGTACAGTGAACTCATTGTCATGTTCAAGAAACCAATTTGAAATGATTCGACCTTTGTGACATGGTGCATTATCCTGCTGGAAGTAGCCATCAGAGGATGGGTACATGGTGGTCATAAAGGGATGGACATGGTCAGAAACAATGCTCAGGTAGGCCGTGGCATTTAAACGATGCCCAATTGGCACTAAGGGGCCTAAAGTGTGCCAAGAAAACATCCCCCACACCATTACACCACCACCACCAGCCTGCACAGTGGTAACAAGGCATGATGGATCCATGTTCTCATTCTGTTTACGCCAAATTCTGACTCTACCATCTGAATGTCTCAACAGAAATCGAGACTCATCAGACCAGGCAACATTTTTCCAGTCTTCAACTGTCCAATTTTGGTGAGCTTGTGCAAATTGTAGCCTCTTTTTCCTATTTGTAGTGGAGATGAGTGGTACCCGGTGGGGTCTTCTGCTGTTGTAGCCCATCCGCCTCAAGGTTGTACGTGTTGTGGCTTCACAAATGCTTTGCTGCATACCTCGGTTGTAACGAGTGGTTATTTCAGTCAAAGTTGCTCTTCTATCAGCTTGAATCAGTCGGCCCATTCTCCTCTGACCTCTAGCATCAACAAGGCATTTTCGCCCACAGGACTGCCGCATACTGGATGTTTTTCCCTTTTCACACCATTCTTTGTAAACCCTAGAAATGGTTGTGCGTGAAAATCCCAGTAACTGAGCAGATTGTGAAATACTCAGACCGGCCCGTCTGGCACCAACAACCATGCCACGCTCAAAATTGCTTAAATCACCTTTCTTTCCCATTCAGACATTCAGTTTGGAGTTCAGGAGATTGTCTTGACCAGGACCACACCCCTAAATGCACTGAAGCAACTGCCATGTGATTGGTTGGTTAGATAATTGCATTAATGAGAAATTGAACAGGTGTTCCTAATAATCCTTTAGGTGAGTGTATTTGAACAATGTAATAAAACAATCTGGACATAAGAAATAACATCCACACATCGGACCCGCAACCCTGAGCTCCAGCTGCTCATACCCACCGCACAGAGGAGGGTCATCCCACACTGGAGCCGCCCAGACGGGTGTCCGATTAGCTGGATATGATTGAATTATTGGAATCTCCAATTAATGTATTAATTCAGAAAAAGGCAACAAACTGTGTGTGTACATATTTATATAGCCTACCTCTATGTATATGAACTCTATACACAGCTATAGCCACTACAGTTACTTCAATCTAGCCTATAGCTGTGTATACAGTTAACTACATTATATTAACTATATCACCCAGCAGTTTCAAGTGAAAACATATTTATTATTATTATTATTATTATAATAATAATAATAATTATTATTATTATTATTATTATTATTATTATTATTTTATTTCTTGGCAGACGCCCTTATCCAGGGTGACTTACAACATAAGTGTAAAACAAAGTGCAAAAATAAAGTTACAAGGCATCAATCATTACAAATTCAAGTTAACTAAAACATAGTAATACAAAATACATTTTACAAATTCCAATTTACAATTTACTCAAGTACAGTAAGTGAGGTCCTACATCCTGGATGGTGAAAGCTAAGTGCTGTCAAGATGTAGGGTCACAGTCAAGGGCTACAGGAAAGGGAACAAGGAGGAAAACAATCAAGAACGCAAGAAGCATAATAAACTGAAGTGCTATCTAGCAGGGATGGAGGACTAATATTACAGGTGCTGTCGGAAGAGATGCGTCTTGAGTAAGCGCCGGAATGAGGTCAAGGACTCGGCGGTTTTGACTTCGGTGGGCAGGTCCTTCCACCATTTAGGGGTCAGGGATGAGAAGGAGCGGCTCTGGAGGAAGGGGAGTGGAGAGGAGGCAGAGTTAGCCTTCTGGCACTGGAGGAGCGCAGTGGTCTGGAGGGGATGTATGGAGAGACGAGTGTCTGAAGGTAGCTCGGTGCAGTGTGGCCGAGACAGCGGTAGGTGAGGGTCAGTGTCTTGAACTGAATGCGTGCCGCTATCGGGAGCCAGTGGAGGCAGCGCAGCAGTGGAGTAGCGTGTGCGAACCGTGGCAGAGAGACACCAGACGAGCCGCAGAGTTCTGGATGAGCTGGAGCGGCGGGTAGTGGATGCAGGCAGGCCGGCCAGGAGGGAGTTGCAGTATCCAGGCGGGAGAGGAACAGTGACTGGACGAGCAGCTGAGTCGAGTAGTCGGTGAGGAAGGGACGGATCCGGCGTATGTTGCTCAGGAAGAATCTGCAGGTGCGTGTCAGCGTGGTGATGTGCAGGGTGTAGGAGAGCGCAGGATCGAGGGTGACTCCTAGATTTTTAGCGGAAGAAGAAAGAGAGAGTGTGGTGGATTCCAAGGGGATCGAGATGGGGAGGTCAGCAGAAGGTGAGGAAGAGTGGGGGAAAAACAGGAAATCCAATTTGGAGAGGTTGAGCTTCAGTGCATCCAAGCGGAAATAGCAGACAAGCAGAAGAGATGCGAGAGGGGATGAGGGGGTCAGAAGAGGGAAAAGACAGGAAGATCTAGGCATCATCAGCGTAGAAGTGGTAGGAGAAACCATGGGATGCGATGAGGGGGCCCAGGGAGCGAGTGTAGAGAGAGAACAGGAGGGGGCCCAGGACAGAGCTGTGGGGAACGCCTGGGTGGAGAGGTTGGGGGTGGATGAGGAGCCTCGCCATGTCACTTGGTAGGAGAACCAGGTGAGAGCAGTCCCAGAGAACTTCAAATCCCATAATGCCTCACGTGTGGCTGACGTCAGGGACCACCGAGAGTGTTTAAAATCTTTGAGGTGCTAAAGTGACTCGGGAGGAAAAGGTAATTCTCTGGGTTTAAAATAAAATAAAAACCCAGTCATTGTTAAATGGTGTATATTGTGCCTACTTAAAACATAAGAATAAATATAATCAGTTTAATATTTACTTTGTTAGTTAACGCACTGTCAAAATATATCCTCTTCCTCCCTTTGTAACTTACGCTTGCTGGATGTGTTTTGCATGGTGTGTAAAAAGCGAACTCGAGCAGTGTATGTTGTGGATTAGATTGAATGGACAGTGTGACTATGCAGGAGGCTGAATAAACACATTCTTATATAGGCTAGGCCTTTTTTATGAAAACGTTCATTTGAAAAGTGGGGGCGGGGGCAAAATATTGTGTCCCCATCAATGTTCAAACCAAACCTACGCCCTTGTGTCTGTGTGTATGATTGCATATCTGTCGGATTGTGAGTGTGTCTCTGTGTGTCCGTGTTTGAGTGCGTCTATCCATCCTAATCAGACAGAGTAGCTGTGCTGGAATGAGTGACTGTGAGCTCCTGTGTTTCAGAGAATGAGAAGTGGAACGACCACGTCTGCACTGAACTCAAACCCTTTGTCTGCAAGATCCACATTCCTTCAGCTGAGGAGAGCAGAGACTGAGCTTTATAGCAAAGCACCGCGCACCCTGTACACTGACTCACACCCTGTACACTGACACACACCCTGCACACTGACACACACCCTGCACACTGACTCACACCCTGCACACTGACACACACCCTGCACACTGACACACACCCTGCACACTGACTCACACACTGCACACTGACACACACCCTGCACACTGACTCACACCCTGCACACTGACACACACCCTGCACACTGACACACTGACACACACCCTGCACACTGACTCACACACTGCACACTGACACACACCCTGCACACTGACTAACACCCTGCACACTGACACACACCCTGCACACTGACACACACCCTGCACACTGACACACACACACTGCACACTGACACACACCCTGCACACTGACACACACCCTGCACACTGACACACACACACTGCACACTGACACACACCCTGCACACTGACACACACCCTGCACACTGACTCACACACTGCACACTGACACACACCCTGCACACTGACTCACACACTGCACACTGACACACACCCTGCACACTGACTCACACACTGCACACTGACACACACCCTGCACACTGACTAACACCCTGCACACTGACACACACCCTGCACACTGATTCACACCCTGCACACTGACACACCCTGCACACTGACTCACACCCTGCACACTGACACACACCCTGCACACTGACACTGCACACTGACACACACCCTGCACACTGACACACACCCTGCACACTGACACACACGCTGCACACTGACACATACCCTGCACACTGACTAACACCCTGCACACTGACACACACCCTGCACACTGATTCACACCCTGCACACTGACACACCCTGCACACTGACACACCCTGCACACTGACACACACCCTGCACACTGACACACCCTGCACACTGACACACACACTGACTCACACCCTGCACACTGACACACCCTGCACACTGACACTGACTCACAACCTGCACACTGACACACACCCTGCACACTGACACACACTGCACACTGACACACACCCTGCACACTGACACACACTGCACACTGACACACACCCTGCACACTGACACACACACTGCACTGTCCTATAACACAGCCTTGCATTACCACACAGGAGGAGGCTGAATTATGTGAAATGTCACCCCCTTGTGTTTGTGTTGTATCACCACAGCTTATGCCAATAAAGCGATTTGAAGCACTCAGACTGGGGCCTGGCTGTGTCTCTGTGTGTGTGTGTGTGTGTGTGTGTGTGTGTGTGTCTACCTCTCTGTGTCTATCCGAGTACCTCTCTCGCTCTCTGTTCATCTCTGATCAAGATACAGCACAGGTTTTGACAAACAAGACACCTGGCTACCCATAGGCATGCATGTACGTCAGCAACATTAACATGGATTTAAATAAGAACATAAGAAGAACATAAGAAAGTTTACAATCGAGAGGAGTCCATTCGCCCCATCGTGCTCGTTCGTTGTCCATTAATAACTAAGTGATCCAAGGATCCTATCCAGTCTGTTTTTAAATGTTCCCAAATTGTCTCTTCAGCCACATCGCTGGGGAGTTTGTTCAGATTGTGACTACTCTCTGTGTAAAGAAGTGTCTCCTGTTTTCCGTTTTGATTGCCTTGAAGCCCAATTTCCATTTGTGTCCCCGGGTCCGTGTGTCCCTGCTGATCTGGAAAAGCTCCTCTGGTTTGATGTGGTCGATGCCTTTCATGATTTTGAAGACTAGGATCAAGTCCCCACGTAGTCTCCTCTGTTCCAGGGTAAAAAGGTTCAGGTCCTCAGTCTCTCAGTAGGACGTTCCCTTCAGACCTGGAATAAGTCTGGTTGCTCCTCTGAACTGCCTCTAGAGCAGCGATATCTTTCTTGAAGTGTGGAGCCCAGAACTGTCCACAGTATCCAGATGAGCTCTAACTCCCATAGTGTAATTATAGTGGACTACCCCCTACAAATCAGACTGATAAAAGCAGATAATATCCATTTAATTGTTTGATTGGAAAGGAAACCAGTCGACACCGGGGGCTCTTCCAGTGCCAGGGCTGGGAATCACAGATCCACAGGGCAAGACTCACCCCCGACTTGTCCCCAACAAACTTCACCATTAGCTGTTTGGAGGGGCTGCTGGGGACTCGACTCCAGCGGAAGGGGTGTGGGGACCGGATCAATCCCACTATAATGTTAATTTAATAGATTAAAGGTAATTTTATATTGGGCCTCATTTCTATAAATTCTGATGCTGTAGAGCAGTTGTCGAGGTCAATGCGCAGTGGCTGCTGGGAAATGCAGTTTGCTCATGTGTTTTCGTGTTTACAAATACGCATGCGCAGCATTGCATAGAAATCCAAGAGACGGAACCGGAAAGGGGGCGGGAAGTTTTGTATGGTCCAACACCGTCACGGCAAAGGTAATGCGGACAAAAAACAATGAACAACAACAATAATAATCTGTATTTATCTGAGCAGTAATAGTCCGCTAAACACTCATTCACACTAGAAAAGTGGTTATTGAACTGCATTAGTGGATATGACACGACTTTGTACGTGTGCTTATGTCAGTATATATACATCTTCTATATGTTTATATTCATCATATCTGGCAAAATCAAAAAGCGACGGGGTTTTGCGTTAGTACAACGGACGACAAAAAAGGTTTGTTCAGTTGTATTTACTAGTTGTAATCTCCAATGAACTGGCTTAAGCAGCCTGTTACGGCGGCTGTGAACTGGTTAAGTTAGACGGATACCGTGATCCTCGTTACTTGTTTGAAACCCATTGATGTTGAATCTGCTTTGACGCAAACTAATGGCAGCTCCATTCATTTGCACGGCGAGAGCTGCCATTCATTAATCGCTGCACAGCGAGGTTGTGGACATTTGTGGTCGGGTTCTTGTTGCGCAGATTTCCGCAGATCTGCAGAATCCCCGCAATCCCATTGGTGGAGCCGCGCAGACGTGCGGTAATCTGCGCAACAAGAACACGGCAGCGTTTCTCTGGTCAGTCAGCTGTTGGTCTGTCACAGAGTTGCTCTCTCTCCTGCTCTTCCTGACTTTTATGAGATCTTGTTTGTTCACGCAGGCTACTGAAGAGGACACACACAACCATTGACTGCCACATATACACTACCGTTCAAAAGGTTGGGGTCACTTAGAAATGTCCTTGTTTGTGATAGAAAGGCACATTTGTCCATTAAAATAACAAACTGATCAGAAATGCAGTGTAGACATTGTTAATGTTGTACATGATTTGTAATGGAATATGTACATAGGCGTACAGAGGCCCATTATCAGTAACCATCAGTCGTGGGATCTAATGTGTTTGCTAATCCAAGTTTATCATTTTAAAAGGCTAACTGATCATTAGAAAACCCTTTTGCAATTGTTAGCACAGCTGAAAAGAAGCAATCAAACTGGCCTTCTTTAGACTAGTTGAGTATCTGGAGCATCCGCAATTGTGGGTTCAATTTACAGGCTCAAGATGGCCAGAAACAAAGAACTTTCTTCTGAAACTCGTCAGTCTATTCTTGTTCTGAGAAATGAAGGCTATTCCATGCGAGGAATTGCCAAGAAACTGAAGATCTCGTACAACGCAGTGTACTACTCCCTTCACAGAACAGCGCAGACTGGCTCTAACCAGAATAGAGAGAGGAGCGGGAGGCCCCGGTGCACAACTGAGCAAGAGGACAAATACATTAGAGTGTCCAGTTTGAGAAATGGACGCCTCACAGGTCCTCAACTGGCAGCTTCATTAAATAGTACCCGCAAAACACCGGTCTCAACGTCAACAGTGAAGAGGCGACTCCGGGATGCTGGCCTTCTAGCAGTCTTGGATTCAGAGCCGGGGACTCAAAAGGCAGAGGCCAAGGTTGAGGCCGGGGAATTAAAAGGCCATGGACAAGGTCAAGGCCGGGGACTCAAAAGGTCGAGGCCGGGGACTCAAAAGGCGGAGGCCAAGGTCGAGGCTGGGAGCCACAAGGCCAAGCTGAGGCCAAGGCCTGGAGCCTTTTAAGGCAAGCTGGTCAAGGTCAATGATAAGAAACTTTTACAGGTAAAGGCCAGAGTCGTGCAGTTTATCATTTGGGTTAGGTGTAGACAGTTGTAATCAGATTTGTACAACTGTAGAAGAGCTCTTTTCCAAAATGAAAAGTACAGTAAATGTAAACCCTTTACTCCATCAGAGTAGAAATCTCAGCAATTTAAATGATGACCAGGCATTCATTCAGACCCACACTGCTCACAAGATAAACCTGCACTTTACATAGTTTCACACGACTCCCATTCTTGCTCTGGATGCTCACATTTAAGCAATAGTTAGAATGCTTGCATATGTTGTAGCAAAATAAAAAATGAAAATGGCTAATCAGTGCAAAATATTGTATAAATTCCTAACAATACTTTGGATTACTGTAAAAATTAATAATCATAATCAATAAGTAATATTTGGCATTCAATTCCCATTTCTCTCCTTATAAAATAATTGCATTTAATAATTGGACAATATTGAATGTGATCAATTATTTGTCTAATATTTTACACGTTTAAACAAATATTGCATTGGCTTTGTATTATTAGATTAATGATATGGCATTTATTATCATGAAATTGAATCGTATGGTGTCTTATTACTCATTAATAGTAGTACTGTAGTTATTGTAATTGTCTTTGCCACTTGCTCTAACTAGCACTAATGTTATTGTGTATTGTAATGTATTGTATTTAATACCTTGCAATTATTTTATTCTGTATGTATATTTTGAATGTAAGTGTAAGTCACCCTGGACAAGGTAATCTGTTTAGAAATAAATAATAATCATTATTAGATTAACGATACTGTTATGAACGAAACAAACCACTCTGTTGCAACTATCGGATTAGATGTATACATTATAATCGGTGTAGACAACATTAGTCTATCACACCATTTTGCAATGCCGTTCCATACCCTGTGGACGGCGCTTTATTGGAGCCAATTACCTCCTACAGCAGGACAATGACCCAAAGCACAGCTCCAAACTATTCATTAACTATTTGGGGAAGAAGCACTCAGTCAATAATGGAGTGGCCAGCACAGTTGCCAGATCTCAACCCTATTGAGCTGTTGTGGGAGCAGCTTGACTGTGGTACATAAGTGCCCATCAAGCCAATCCAACTTGTGGGAGGTGCTTCAGGAAGCATGGGGTGAAATCTCTTCAGATTACCTCAACAAATTGACAACTAGAATGCCAAAGGTCTGCAAGGCTGTAATTGCTGCAAATGGAGGATTCTTTGGCAAAAGCAAAGTTTGAAGGACACAATTATTATTTCAATTAAAAAAATATATATTTCTAACCTATGATTATATTTCTCATTTTATCAGACTCATTTCATGTATGTTTTTATGGAAAACAAGGACATTTCTAAGTGACCCCACACTTTTGAACGGTAGTGTATATAAACTGAAAAATCTTCACATTCAAGAAAGCTTGACACACCAGTTGAACCAGACCTAGATCCCCAAACAATGTCTTCAGGGAAGAAAGACGTGACCGACGGAAAGGACAAGAGTTTGGAGGAACGGATTATTGCCTTTTTAATACAGATGGAGGAAGTAACCAGCGCACTAAATATCGCCAAGGGTGTGGGACTCAACTGCAACGAAGATGTCAACCCACAGCTGTACAGCCTGCAGAAGAAGGGGCGTCTGCAGAAGATTGACGGCAGCCCCCCAAAGTGGTCTCTAAAGCAGAGGGAGCCGACCCAGGAACCACAGACAAGCAATACGCTCCCCAAGTCCTCTGATGTAGACCCATCGCTTGTGCACAGTTTACTGCGAACAGATAGAGGAGAAACGGCCTTCGAAATTCGCAAGAAATCGAAGGCCAAACCCAGAAGTGTGAAAAAGCAGCTGTACGATCTGCTGCCGAGAGGGGATGTGGAGAAGAGTGAGGGCAGCTGTGTGGAAGAGGAGTGAGAAGAGGTAAGGGGGTCCATGCCGCCATCAGACGAATTGCAAGGGTGGAAGTGAAACGGTCCACGCTTAGGTGCACCTCGGACTTTCCATGCTGTACCCATACCCCTAAACATGGTTGCGTTTGCTTTGCATTCTGGGTAGGTACAGCTGCCCCAGGAAGCGAATGCGAGAAAACAAAGGTCTGACAGCATTCAGACAAAAGCTGCCAGCTATGTTAGCATCTGTAACCTTTTTATTTTGTTACAGCACTGTAATGCAGTCCGATAGTCATTTCTCCAGCTGGACTTTCGTGATCTCTTCAAACACTTTTTAAAATGTCTTCCTGCTCCAAGCAGCTGATCCTGTGTGGCACTTTAACCACACATTAAGAACTGCTCTAATTTCATAGTCTTCCCAAGGAAACACTAACTATTGCTTTGATAGCGGCCGCCATTACTGTACTTACAATTACAAAGTGAGTGAAGCAAGACTTAATTGCAGATTGAATACTGAATTGAACTTTCAACTCTGTTCGTGAATGTTCTCATTTATTACACTATTTAAACGGTCAAATCTAAGTAGAGAGCTCAGTTGGCACAAAAACCAGCAGGGTAGGGGCTCCTCTAGGACCATGCATGGGAACCACTGTTTTAAGATATTGTAGAGTGCCAAACAAAATGTTTTCACTTATTGATACTTACTACACTATTTAAAAAATAGTTTGTGTTTATATATATATATATAAGTGCAGCACCACTGCAACAATAATATGCATGATTTTAAAAATCAAATAAAAAATAACTAAAATCAGATTGAATTCCTTTCCTATATGAAATAGGATTCCACTTTCAGCACCTTAAAAATATAAATCAAGTGATTTGGTTACACAAATCACGTAAATTAAAAAATAAAATTAAAAACTGCAACTTGTCCCTTTTGCAAATCAGACTTAATATAAAAAAAAGACCGTCATGGTGTTTTTGAAATTATTTTCTAATATTGCAATGAGCGACACACTAGTGTAACTGTTGTCTTTAGGTTTCTGCAGGACTATGACTCGAGTCCCTTGGCACAGGGGCTTATGGCTTAAGGCAAGACGAAAACTGGAAGACGTCTTCTTTGCTGTGAAGGTTGTAAAGCTTATGAGGTAAAGCAATTGTATTTTTTTATATACATCTAATCCACTTTGTAGGATACTTGTACATTTCTGATACTTTACTAAATGTCACATCAACAATGCATTAGCCCCAATAATCTGTAATGAATTATGAAATCTGCATTCACCTTTACATGTCTGGGCAAATGTGGGGTGTGGCTGCAGCTTGGGGGGGGTGCAGCCCTGTTCCTGCAGAGCCGCAATCCTGAAGGTTTTCCAGGTCTCTCTAAATTACCAATCCGTGGATAGATTCAACATAGGGACATTTTGCCTAATTAAGAGCCTAATTGGCTTAATTAAGCAGTTAACGAGCTGCATTGAAAAAAACCTCTCCAGGACCATGGTTAGCCACCCCTCGTGTAGCTGATAATTGGTGCTTGAAGCAGATGAGAGACTGGGGGTTGTCCTGCTCCTGAACTGTCCAGGCTGGAGCAGTTTCTCATGTGTGGGGTTGTTTCAGTGTGTGTAGGTTGTTTATATTGTTGTTTATGTCGCAGGAAAGCTCTGCGTGAAGTGAAGGCGTTGGTGGGGCTTCATCGAGTGTGAAAGGTACATGGGTACCCTTGAGCAAAGGACATTTCTCAGATTGCTCCAGTGAAAACCTGAAGTCACTTCAGAGAATAGTGCTGGTGAAAGAAATTAGCTAATCATTCATTATTGGTGCTTGGTTATTATTGTTGTTGTTATTATATAGGGAAGGGTTTCTTACCCCCCAAACAGTTTTGAATCCCACCTTTTTACTCTTAGTACAGGAAGAAATGCCACTTCCTGTCAATTCTGTTATTTCTCTCCCCCAATAAACAACAACAGCCTTTTCGTCTGAAGGTGAAGATGCAGAAGAGAACTCTGAAAGGTACAGCAGCTCCAAGTAATGCAAATCCGTTGACATTAGACTGGAAGGTGTCTGCAAAGGCTTCCATTGATCATGTCAGAGATGAGGACAGATTTGTAGTTTTAAGTTGACAGATTATAGGTTGGGGAAATCATACTGGAGCTACTGTATATTCAATAACGTCGATTAAATGAAAAATATGTATTTGTATTTATTCAACTTCAAAACACTTCATTACACGTGCCATTGTATTGCACTTATAAAATAATAAAATAAAAAATATTAAGACTATATGGAATGTGTAATGAGTCTTTATTTCACTGTAATACATATACTCGGCAAAAAAACATCCATTTTTAAGGACAGTGTATTTTAAAGATAATGTTGTACATATCCAAATAACTTTACAGATCTTTAAGTGTGAAGGGTTTAAACAATGTTTTCCATGCTTGTTCTATGAACCATAAACAATGAATGAACATGCACCTGTGGAACGGTCGTTAAGACACTAACAGCTTACAGACGGTAGGCAATTAAGGTCACAGTTATAAAAACTTAGGACACTAAAGAGACCTTTCTACTGACTGTGAAAAACACCAGAAGAAAGATGCCCAGAGTCCCTGCTCATGTGCGTGAACGAGCCTTAGACATGCTGCAAGGAGGCATGAGGACTGTAGATGTGGCCAGGGCAATAAACTGCAATGTCCGTACTGTGAGACACCTAAGACAGCGCTACAGGAGACAGGAAGGACAGCTGATCGTCCTCGCAGTGGCAGACCACATGCAACAACACCTGCACAGGATCGGTACATCCCAATATCACACCTGCGGGACAGATACAGGATGCAGTAACAACTGCCCAAGTTACACCAGGAACGCACAGTCACTCCATCAGTGCTCAGACTGTGCGCAATCGGCTGAGAGAGGCTGGACTGAGGGCTTGTAGGCCTGTTGTGAGGCAGGTCCTTACAGACATCACCGGCAACAACGTCGCCTATGAGCACAAACCCACCTGCGCTGGACGTGATTTCCTGCAAGACAGGAATGTCAGTGTCTGCCATGGCCAGCGAAGAGCCCGGATCTCAATCCCATTGAGCGCGTCTGGGACCTGCTGGATCGGAGGGTGAGGGCTAGGGCCATTCCCCCAGAAATGCCTTGGTGGAAGAGTGGGGTAACATCTCACAGCAAGAACTGGCAAATCTGGTGCAGTCCATGAGGAGGAGATGCACTGCATTTACACATGTTAAGTTTGCTGAAAATAAAAGCAGTTGAAAGTGAGAGGATGCTTCTTCTTTTGCTGAGTTTGTGTGTGTTAGTGTATAAAAAAGGTTAATAAAAGGAGAGGAGCAGCGCTGCGGTCAGTGAGAGACCCACTTTCTCCAATCATGTGAAAAATATTCCCAAGCAAGGGACAGCTTTAATAATAACATCACTATCTCCATCCCACAGAAAAACTGTGGGAGAGGGACACACAGACCCACTGGCTGCCCAATGTGTATCTAACTGTCACAGCCTGAGGGACAGTATAGACACCATGCCTGCTAGAGGGAGGGATGGGATGAAAGGCAACCTGCTTTGCGAATATTTGGGTTGTGTGAGGGTGGTGGAGGGGATTGTATTGAAATATTGTTTGTTATAATTTCTGTAATGCTTTGGCAATACCAAATACTGTTGTCAGTGCCAATAAAGCAAATTGAATTGATTCACACCAGAAGTCCTGCCTGGGAGAGCGGTGCCTTCTCCACACATGTCCATTAAAACACTGCTATTATAACAGTTCTTAGTGTATCGGTAACCTTAACGGCAATGCAGTTCATTCAGGTTCCGAGGTCTGTATTTCTTTCTCCCAAATCGAGTTACAGAAACTGCAATGAATATGTAATCGTTTTCTTAAAGAACTACATCCCCCATAATCCAACGCGCTTGACCGCACTCCCGATGGATTTTGGCCAGTGGGCGCCACCGTCAGTTATCGAGTTTGACGGCGGGATTTTCAAACCAGACAGAAAGTAAACACAGGCAGGACCGGTCTTTTTCCAGGGACCTCGCTGGGTTATTAAAAGTGTGTTTTTCCCCCCCATAATTTGAAAGCATGAAGATGAAGTGACTTCCATTACAAATACAGAGAAGTGAATCCGCAGAATCCGTCACTAGGATTGTCATCTTTGTGCAAAAATACTTTGTTCTCTGTGTTATTGGTGGAAAAGCCTCGTTTTTAAAGAAGATGGGGGATTGTGAAGGACAAACGCGATCGGCCTGTAAGTTGCCAGCTTTATTATTACTGTTATTATTATTAGTGTGTTTGCTGTAATGTCATATCATTCATCGAGCGGCGGTGGCCTGTATACTGCTGTGTGTGTGTGGTGTATCGTGGTGGTTTCCCTGTTTAAAGTGTGGTCGTGTTGGTTGCGCAGATTCCCGCAGTTCTGCATCTTTCCGGTGCTCCCATTGGCGGAGCGGCGCAGAGCTGCGGGAATCTGCGCTGCTCGGCCTGCAGCTGTGTAGGTGTAACACGAAATACGCGTCTTTATCCTGGAAGGGACTTTATGATTGCCCACTGATCTCTACCCCACCCGTCCTCTGGGGCTCGGAGATCCTTTTGCTGGCTTTAATTGAGTCGCTGCGGTTTGGGCAACGTGTCCCCTGTCAGCGCACACCCGTTGGGATCGCTGGAAATGTGCAGATCTGCGCCGAACTGCGGACATCTGCGCCACCAGGCCGGGACCAATCAGAATCGACTAATCAAATGCGTTCTGAATCAGTAGACTAGTGTGTCGTCATTTCTCCTAATTCGAGAATATAGTTAATTGGTTGTTTGGTTTTTATTATTTATCATTATGTCTTGTGCATCTTACATTTTCTCTGATTCATAGTGTTGCTTATTGTGTGTTGGTTGTGGACAAGTGTCCTGTCCCCTGTGCTTAAAACAGGGCTTTCCAACTCAATTCCTGCATGGTGGCACTGTCTTTGGCACTCTGTTCCAGCCCAGCTCCTAATTACCTAGTCTAATTAGGGCCCAGCTAATTATCTTAGCTTTCAGTGTTTCGTCTCAGGTTGTATTATTATATATAATATATATATATGTGTTTGTGGCAACTGTAAAATGCCTGAAAACAAATTACACACAAGTGTCCCTCGTGCCAACAGCCTCCTGCCACTTTTATGCAACAAACGTTTAATTTGTTTTGATCACCACCTTTCCAAATCCGAACTGAAGAGATTTGTTGTCATGTGATTTCCAATTGAGTATTTAAAGTGTTTATTTTTTTTTTAAATGTGTCTGATTCACAGGTTATTTATGTCATACTTTTTGCGGGCCAAAACAAGTGTGGGTGTGGGCTAAATTTGGTCCCCGGGCTTATTGGTCTAATTATACAATTTGATGAATTGAACCTTTCTTTCTACAGATTCTGAAATGTTCTGTGGGTTCAGTGTTTTGAGTCGGACACATTGTATTGACCATAAAAATAAAATAGTGTAAGATAAGCCTACCTGAGTAAATAATGACACTAAGTAATTGGGAGCTCCTGTTGGAACAAAAACCAGCAGACACTGCGGCCCCCCAGGACTGGAGTCTGACACCCCTGCTCTAGGGTCTCAGCCCTGCGGGTTTACTGAGAGCCAGAAGAGAGAACGCAAACTTTGTCATATCCTGGCCGCATGCCGTTGCGAGTGTTTAAGGGACTTCGCTGTTGTGTTGGAGCCTCAGACCCTGAGATCTACTCATTGTGTGTATCAATCAGACGAGAGACTGACTGCCGAGGAGATGGACGAGCAGCGCGTCCAGAACGTGGCCTACCAGTACCTGTGCCATCTGGAGGAGGCCAAGAGGTCAGTGCCCACTACCCACCCGCCCCTTAATAAACAAATAAAAACCCTGCAAGAGGCACAGTGTGTGTGTGTGTGTGTGTTGGAGGCTCTCATGCCTCTTTCCCTTACCGCAGGTGGATGGAGGCCCTTCTCCACAAGGAGCTGCCCGCCCCCACCGAGCTGGAGGAGGGGCTGCGCAACGGGGTGCTGCTGGCCA
Organism: Amia ocellicauda; assembly: GCF_036373705.1. Taxonomy (NCBI): domain Eukaryota; kingdom Metazoa; phylum Chordata; class Actinopteri; order Amiiformes; family Amiidae; genus Amia; species Amia ocellicauda. Next base: position 23,127,263 of record NC_089863.1, read on the forward strand.
AACTGGGCCACTGTTTCGCCCCCAGCAGCGTGCCGCTCAAGAAGATCTACGACCTGGACCAAGGACGCTACGAGGTGAGCCCCGCCATCTGTACAATGCCACATCCCACGGCTTCTATTAACCTGTAAACCGGATTCAGCTTCCTCGTTTACAGATCCACAGAAGGGTCGGAGGTGCTGGTCCCGGCTTCTCATCCCTGGTTCTGGGGTCCCTCTCTGTGCTGCTGGTGTTGGTTCCCACCGAGTGTCTCTTGTACCCCATCGAAACCATATTTGAACCCCTGATCTACTTTGTTTGACTTTTTAGATTGTTTAGCTTGTCAAAAAGTTGAATAATGTCCCACTGAGACAGTGTGAAAACAATTTTACAAATGAGAATCTGGAAATGTACGCAAAAGTCGTTGCCCTGACTGAGTCTCAGTTTCCCTTCATATTTCCTGGCTTCTTATTACAAAAATAAATGAATACATCAATTAATAATTAAATCCATTTAGTCCCTTTTGTTTAATCTTACTATGCCTTGAGTGTGTACTGTATATAAAAGTTAATTGTAATTAAACGTCACTCTTAATTATATAGCTGTAGATAGAACAATAATCTCAGCCTGTGTTTTGCGGCTGAGGTTGAGCATGGCAGAGAACACTGAATTATATATTTTTTGCTGTGTGCGGCCCATTTCAACACATGGTTAAATCAATATTTTGGATATGCGACCTGCGATAGAAGTTGAGTTGTGCATCTTTGGTCTAAACCGTTTGACTAGTCTTAATCTGACCATTAACTAGTCCAGTGAGAGTCAAAAAAAGTTAGCCTCCTCAGGCCAATTTAGGATTTAAATCTATTTTTCCATTGGGAAAATCACTGTTACTGATGTTGACTCCTCCCATTGGCTCACACACTGCTCTCCCGCCCTCTGGCCATCCCCCAAACCAGAGACTCCGCCCATAGCCTTCAATAACCAATCCTGTGCTCTGTTTGAGTTTTGAGGGCGGTCCTCCTCCAGTACCCAGATGCCACCTTTTAAATATTTGTTTAATGCATTCATCCATCATTTCTGCCCGTCTTTTACAGACACACACACAGCGGATTGACGCTCTACTTTATTTCATCTAAGAGCTTGTGTTTGAGTGCGTTAGAGCAAGTTTCTGAAAATTCCCCCAAAGTATATATTTTTCTGCATTATATTCCAATAACATTCACAGATTTTCAGTGACTTTGAGCTCGGATCGTCGCTGTTTTAGAGATGCGTCCGCCATGTATCTTAAAATACCCAGAATGCTTTGTGTAAGTGAGACCAGTCTAAGGAAAGACTTTCATGCAGTTTCGAGTGTCTATCGTTAGTATGACTTCTAATTATACTGAGACAAAGACTCAGTCTATGTTTATGCAACCAGCGCGTTCACAAAGTTTGCTGCATTTTGAAGAGGCGTGAGTCGCAGCTGCTCATGCGTGGCGTGCAGTGCTCTGAGCCCCATTGTCTGCCCCTCCCGTCTCACGTCCTCACACTTCCCACCGCACAGTCACGGTCTCACTGATGCTCTTCCCTCCTTCTGCTCTCCCCTGTCTCCCACAGGCCGCCGGGCTGAACTTCCGCCACACCGACAACATCAACCATTGGCGCAACGCGATGGCGGAAGTCGGGCTTCCCTCGGTACTGGAGAGTTTCTCGTTCCCTCGCTTCCCCATTGGCGGAGTCGCTCCCCGAGCATCAGTTTAAGTGTCAGCCTCCGTCATCTACGGTTTATTGACTGAAGAGACGGTTCCTAATCACGCTTTTGAACATGTGTTTGTTGTTGTTGTTGTGTTTTGGTTTCTTTCTTTTCCAGTGTTTAATTTTTCTAGACCTAGGAAATCGAATTTTACCCTAAAATAGTGAAGTCCTGGTTCTTGCTCACAGTTGTGTGCTCTTTGAGACCTGACACCTCGCCTCTCCTCTCAGATCTTCTACCCAGAGACCACAGACATCTACGACAGGAAGAACATGCCGCGCACGGTGTACTGCATCCACGCGCTCAGGTGGGCTCGCCGCTCTGCCTCGGTTCCCTATAGTTGCTGGTCTGCCCTCCTTGTGCTGAATTTTGAGATACTGTGATGATATAAGAACATAAGAAAGTGTCCAATCGAGAGGAGTCCATTCGCCCCATCGTGCTCGTTTGGTGTCCATTAATAACTAAGTGATCCAAGGATCCTATCCAGTCTGTTTTTGAATGTTCCCAAATCGTCTCTTCAGCCACATCGCTGGGGAGTCTGTTCAGATTGTGACTCTCTGTGTGAAGAAGTGTCTCCTGTTTTCTGTCTTGATGTGTCTCTCTCTCTCTCCCTCTCCTGCAGTCTGTACCTTTTCAGACTCGGGCTGGCCCCTCCGATACAGGACCTGTATGGCAAAGTCAAATTCACAGGTAAAAACCTCTCTGTCTCTTCATCAGGTCGACAGACTGCTTACAAGATCTCACTGTGGTTCTTAGCCCGGCCTGAGTCCCAGTGTGGGTCTCTCTCTGTCTCTCAATTTAAATTCAATTCAATTGCCAAAGCAGTTAATATTACACACATACAGTTAAATTAAATTAAAAAAAAAAACAAATGGAAAAAGTACAATATAATTTATAAATAAAATCTTAATAGACATGTACATTAACTTTATTTATAGTTAACAGCTGGTGCTCCTGTATGTTTTCACAGTGAGCCCCTCAGGCTGTGGCAGGCGGCTACATATTGGGCGGCCAGGGGGGCTGTGTGTCCCTCCCCCAGGAGGATAGCTTTTTTTTTTTTGCATTTATCAATTCTGAAAAAGATGTTATAATATTAATGAATTTATTAAAGAATATTTCCCTAATTTGGCTCTATTTACTGCAGTGCAGGAGGAAGTGCATCTCTGTCTGCACTCTCCTGTCTCGCAGTAACCACAGCGCCGCTCCTCTCTGGGCAGCCAGCTCTGCCTGTGTCGGCCCGTCTCTATGGCCAGGCTGTGGTCACTGAGCCTGTACTTGGTCAGGATCCGTCTCTACTTCGCATCTCTGACAGTGAAGCGATACTCTGCCAGGGTGTATTCTCTCTTTAGGGCCCGATAGCAATCCAGTTTAGTTTAGTTTCATTGTTCCAGATAGGAGGTTTTGGTTAACTTTATAATTTGGTTGACTGATTGGGGGCAGGTACGCAGTGCTGACCTGAGGCTGGTCTCTGTTCGCAGTATTAGTGGGGGTCAGTGCCGTGAGCTTCAGGGCCAGCTGACTCGGGGGACTCTTTTCAGGACGTGTTTGTCTGTGAAGGTCTGTGGGGTGTAAATATGATCGGTTGTGCGGTGATTCGGTAGAAATCCAGTCTGACTCTGACTCAGGACACTGTGTCGTAAGGAAGGCCAGTATCCGGGCGTTAATGATGCTGCAGAACACCTTCCCCAGGTTGCTGCTCACACAGATGCCCCGGTAGTTGTTAGGGTCGAATTTGTCTCCACTCTTATAGATTGGGGTGATCAGCCCCTGGTTCCAGATGTCAGGGAAGTAACCAGTACTGAGGACCATGTTGAACAATTTAAGCTCAGCCTCCTGCAGTTGTGCGCTGCTGTGTTTGAGCATCTCAGTGCTGATGCTGTACAGGCCGCAGGCTTTTCTGGGTGAAAGTGCCTGGAGCTTTTTAGATAGTTCCTGTAGGGTGATTGGAGCGTCAATTGTGTTTTGATTTATTTTTAATAGATTTTTCGAGTACTTTCAATTTTTCCCTAGTTTCAATTTGTTTGTGTGTCAGATCATTTTGTTGGATATCTTTTATAAAGGTTTTCAAAGTATTTTTTCCAAATGGTTCCGTTTTGTATTTCCAATTCTTGTTGTTTTGTTGAATTTAAATTGTTCCACATTTCCCAGAACTCGTTTTGGTCGACAGATTTGTCTGTCTGTGAGTGTTTTGTTTGTGTGTTTGTTCTCTCTCTCTCTCTTTCTCTCTCTGTCCCCCCCTCCTCTCTCAGTTCAATTCAAGGTGCTTTATTGACATGACAAACACATTTGTATTGTCAAAGCAACTGAACATACATATATGGAAAATTAAATTGTATAATTGTAAATCACAAAATGTATTAAAGTACAGAAAAAACTTTAAATGAAATATAAATGATCTTTTATACATTGAAATAAAAAGTTTATTATTTACAGATTTATTTTTTTGATTTGATTTCAAACATGTAAATACACTCACCTAAAGGATTATTAGGAACACCTGTTCAATTTCTCATTAATGCAATTATCTAACCAACCAATCACATGGCAGTTGCTTCAATGCATTTAGGGGTGTGGTCCTGGTCAAGACAATCTCCTGAACTCCAAACTGAATGTCTGAATGGGAAAGAAAGGTGATTTAAGCAATTTTGAGCGTGGCATGGTTGTTGGTGCCAGACGGGCCGGTCTGAGTATTTCACAATCTGCTCAGTTACTGGGATTTTCACGCACAACCATTTCTAGGGTTTACAAAGAATGGTGTGAAAAGGGAAAAACATCCAGTATGCGGCAGTCCTGTGGGCGAAAATGCCTTGTTGATGCTAGAGGTCAGAGGAGAATGGGCCGACTGATTCAAGCTGATAGAAGAGCAACTTTGACTGAAATAACCACTCGTTACAACCGAGGTATGCAGCAAAGCATTTGTGAAGCCACAACACGTACAACCTTGAGGCGGATGGGCTACAACAGCAGAAGACCCCACCGGGTACCACTCATCTCCACTACAAATAGGAAAAAGAGGCTACAATATGCACAAGCTCACCAAAATTGGACAGTTGAAGACTGGAAAAATGTTGCCTGGTCTGATGAGTCTCGATTTCTGTTGAGACATTCATATGGTAGAGTCAGAATTTGGCGTAAACAGAATGAGAACATGGATCCATCATGCCTTGTTACCACTGTGCAGGCTGGTGGTGGTGGTGTAATGGTGTGGGGGATGTTTTCTTGGCACACTTTAGGCCCCTTAGTGCCAATTGGGCATCGTTTAAATGCCACGGCCTACCTGAGCATTGTTTCTGACCATGTCCATCCCTTTATGACCACCATGTACCCATCCTCTGATGGCTACTTCCAGCAGGATAATGCACCATGTCACAAAGGTCGAATCATTTCAAATTGGTTTCTTGAACATGACAATGAGTTCACTGTACTAAACTGGCCCCCACAGTCACCAGATCTCAACCCAATAGAGCATCTTTGGGATGTGGTGGAACGGGAGCTTCGTGCCCTGGATGTGCATCCCACAAATCTCCATCAACTGCAAGATGCTATCCTATCAATATGGGCCAACATTTCTAAAGAATGCTTTCAGCACCTTGTTGAATCAATGCCACGTAGAATTAAGGCAGTTCTGAAGGCGAAAGGGGGTCAAACACAGTATTAGTATGGTGTTCCTAATAATCCTTTAGGTGAGTGTATGTATGTCATTGTATTTCTATTTTATTTACAGCTGGTGCTCATGTCTCTCTCTCTCTCTCTCCCCAGAGGAGGAGATCAACAACATGAAGAGGGAGCTGGACAAGTATGGGATCCAGATGCCAGCCTTCAGCAAGATCGGAGGCATCCTGGCCAACGAGCTGTCCGTGGACGAGGCCGCAGGTAAGGAGACCAACCCAACCAGCCACACAGTACAGAGGCTGAAGGCTGGAAGCAGTTGCAATAGGGTACCTAACGTATGGACCGAAATGTGGAAGATAGTTCTGTTTGTTTTTTGGAGCATTACTAGTTAGGTCCAGAGAGAGCACTGTTTTTATTCTCTTGCGCTGGTACTATATGTATTGCACTCGCATGAAGATGTTTGATTCTTCTACAGTTCATACAGCTTGAACGGATAGAGGTTAGATGGTATTTGAACCTTACTTGCTGTGAAAATGGGTCTACATTTTTCTAAAGATTGGTCTTTTAAAGTCTTGAATCTTTCTTTTTTTGTTCTCCTTCTCTCTCGTACTCTCGTTCTTCTGTCCTTCTCTCTCTCTCCTTCTACCTCCCGTTCTCTCTCTCGCTCTCGCTCTCTCTCTCTGTCCGGCGGGCAGTCCATGCGGCCGTGATCGCCATTAATGAGGCGGTGGAGCGGGGCAGTGTGGAGGACACCGCGCGGGCGCTGCGCAACCCCAACGCCATGCTGACCAGCCTGAGCGACGCCCTGGCGCCCGTGTACCAGGAGATGCTGCACCAGGCCCGGGCACAGAAGGCCACCAGCGCCGGGAAGAGGGTGGGTCCAACATGGCTGCCAGACCTTTAAGGCCGACTGGCAACAAGCCCCCCTTCACTTGGTGTTGCGCCAGCTGTGTCAGTTTGGTTTGATCCGATTGGCTGAAGGCAAGTGACATCACCAAGTTGATGCAGCTGCCCCACTTCCTGCTTTTTGTTCCAGCTGAGCTCTCAGTGGCTTCTGTAAACCCTTAACGAACGGGATCATTGGGCCAATCAGAGCTTTTTAATCCTTTTTCAAGCATTCGGGGAAAATATAAATTGACTTTAGACTTTTTCGACCGCTAAACCATTAGAGAAAAGTCAATTGACAGACATTATTAGTCCAATTAATGATTAGTCTGCACACAGCGACTGAATGCTCCTTTCCGTTTCAGCGCAACGGCTCTGAAGAGAAAGACATCTATGAGGAGTACCTGACCCAGGCGGAAATCCAAAGCAATATCAACAAGGTCAATGGTGAGGATAGATTGACTTTTTTTCTTTATCATTATTTTAATTATTAGACCCAAAGGCGATCGGACACGTATCCTGCCCTGGGACTGAGAGAGAGAGGAGGGTCTGTTTCAGGGAGGGGATGGAGGGGAGATATAGTTAAAGCATTATTTTGAGTTATACGAAGCCTCCCTAAATGTAACTTTTTGTTAATTGTGGTTCAGAGCAGCGTGTCTGTCTGTCTGTGACAGAGCGATGACTGGGGCTGGTCTGTGTCTGCGTGTATCTACGTGTGTGTGTGTGTGTGGTGTCTGTGTGCATACACGTGTGGCGTCTACGTGTTTGAGTGCATGTGTGTGTCTACGTCTGTGCGGCATGTGTGTTCCAGGGCACTGACTCAGCCTTCCTGGCCGTGATTGTGTGTGTTCCAGAGCAGGCAGCGCTGGAGTGTGTGGACGAGGCGCTGGAGCACGCCGACGCCCTAGCGCTGTACACCGCCCTGCAGAGCCCCTGCCTGGCGCTGCGGGCGCTGCAGAGAGACCACGCCCACTTGTACCTCGAGCAGCTGGCCGCCGACCGCGAGCAGAAGGCCCTGGTGAGAGACAGCCAAAGCCCGCCAGACAGGATGGCACGCTCTGTCGGCCATTGTGCCTCCTGGCATCTACTGGCCTAGTGCCTGATGGGACAGTGGAAGGAGGGGTGGTTGGAGGAAGTAGGGGCCCGGGGGGTGTTCGACTCTTAATATAAGCTCTATTACTGAATTGGTAACCATCGTTGGACAGAAATAACCATTGCAAATTTTTGGAAACATAAGATCCAAAGTGGGATGCTTGGTGCGTCTCCTTGGCCGTAGTTCTTATAGGAGGGATGTTGTGTGTTGTGTGCGCTGCAGGACCTGGGCTGTGTGGATGCTCTGGACCGCGAGGAGCTACAGGAGGGGGTTTGGGTGGCCAATGAAGAGGCCCAGCGCTCCCACACCAGTACGTACAGAGCCCAGACTTTCCCACAATTAGAAACTCCCCACTTTATTTTGAGAGGCTTAGTCTGTCTATTAGAGAGAAAAATATCTTAAATTCTATTAATTTTATTTGGTAAATACTGTAACACTTAATAATGACTGTGTTGTGTTGTGTGGTGTGCTGTATAATGACAGTGTGCATGCGTTCGTGTGTCCCTGTGCTGTACAATGACAGTGTGTGTGTGTGCCCCTGTGCAGTGCAGCTGGCAGTGCGTCAAATCAACGAGGCGCTGCAAGGAGGCGATGCCAGGCAGACGGTGCGGGCGCTGATGAACCCGGACGCCCAGCTGCCGGACGTCTTCCCCTTTGCCGCAGAGCTGTACCAGCACGAGCTGGCGCCCCTGCAGAGGCAGAGTGCCCAGGTGAGCCCCACGCCACGCCAGGCCAGCAACCAGTGTATCCATACACCAGTGTGGATTTCACTCCTGCTGTGCACTACTGGTGCCCATTTGCTATGCTGTACTGACTGTGAAGGGCATTGAGTGGATTTTGGACTTGTGTGCTTTCTCCTCTGGGCCACCAGGGGGAGCTGCAGCAGGAGGAGCTGTTCGTCGCTGTCGAGATGCTGTCTGCCGTGGCCCTGATCAACCGGGCCCTGGAAGCGGGAGACGTCCCGGGGTTCTGGACGGCCCTGATCAGCCCGGCGGTCGGCCTGGCTGACATCGATGACGGCTTAGTCCAGAGGTGAGCCGGGGTCGCCCTTCTCCCCTAATGAGGGGCAGAACCCACCCTGCACACACACTGCATGCACAGCCAGGCCCCCACAATGCCCCTCTCCCTGCCCAGGTACTTCGAGGAGCTGTCCGGACTGAGGGGACAGGCACCCCTGCTGACCTGGAACGACCTGCAGGGCGGCGTCAACGCCGTGAACTTGGCGGCGCAGGAAGAGCATGACCGTGAGTCTGCTGTTCCCCTCTGACCTCTGACCCCTGAGCCACACTGAGGCTTTATTCTCTTAATTCTATATTCTTATAAGTGACAATTGTACTTCTGAGCCAGCATTGTAAGGTCAAAGGTCACTGCATTCTCGCTAAAGATTATTCCTCACCTTCTTGTTTTTATTTTTGTTTCCAGAGATCCTCGCCATTGGCCTGATTAACCAGGCTCTGTCCCGCAGTGACCCTGAGCGCACGGTGGCCGCCCTGCTGCTGCCCTCTAGCGGACTGGAGGGGGTCCTACTCGCCAACGCCCGGCGCTACCACGATGTGCTGACGCGCGCCAGGAGGCTGAAGGCAGAGGTGGGTGGGCAGGGAGGAGGCGACGGGAACGTAAACCTCATGCTCCCCCTCTAGGAGCGCAGTTGGTCAGATCGGCCGAGGTGCACCTAACTCGGGGGGAGTATCAGTGTTGCTGCGCTCTGTTTCGCCACAGGAGACTGGGGACCCTGGCGCTGAGCTGTGGCTGGCCGAGATCCAGGAGGGGGTGCGCTGGGCCAACCAGGACAGCCAGAGGGCGCTGAAGAGTGAGTGTGCCGCCCCCCCGTGCCCCTCACCTCCTGAGTCCTGCCCCTGCGCTGGAGATATGCCCAGATTCTCCTAAATATCAATTAAGAGAGACTTTCCCCACTGTGTCCTTTTCTAGTGCTGTTGTGTGTGGGGGTGCCTTCAAAAGTGACCAACCACAAGACCCCCAGTGGGCAGTCCTTAATGAGCGTCTCCCTGTCTCCCTCTCTGTCTCTGTCCATCTCCCTGCCGCAGTGTCCCTGGGCCTGGCCGCCGTGAACCAGGCGGTGAAGGAGGGCAAGGCATCTCAGACCCTGCGCGTCCTGCGTCTGCCAGAGGTGGCGCTGCGCAACGTGGTGCCCGAGTGCGCGGGCGCCTACCAGGCCGAGCTGTCCGCCCTGCTCCGCTCCAAGGCCCTGCAGGGTGAGACCCCGTTCCCCACACGCGCGCACATGCACACAGTCAGCAGGGCACATGATCCCCATGCCAGCCCTAGCAAGCCAACAAGTGCATTATTGGGGGAAAAATAGGGCTTGTTCAAATATGTCTTCATAATGTGGAATTGTTTTGTGTCAGATATACACGCCGTTCTGCCTTGGTGTTCGCAGGTGACAACCGAAGCCCCTGGCTCCGGCACGCGCTGCTTGATGGGAGCTCCTATTACTTCCACCTGCAGAGGCTGGAGGGTGGCTGGGAGCGACCCCAGGGCTTCGAGCAGAACAGCCTCTACCTGCTCCACAGCGAGATACAGGTCAGGTTAAAAAGCAACCAGTCCCCACACGGGGCTTTGCTGCCTTTCGTTTTCCGTGACATCGTCGTCGTGTTATCGGTGCTGAGTGTCGATGTCGTCCCTCGCCCAGGCGGTGGTGTCGGGGGTGGCGGAGGCGAGCGGGCGGCAGGCGCAGTGGCAGGCCAGCGCCCCCATGCTGACCCGGCTGCAGGCGAGAGCGCGGGGCTTCCTCCTGCGCCGGGAACTGACCCAGCGCCGGTTCTTCCTGAAGAGACAGCTGCCCGCCATCATCACGATACAGGTACAGCAGTCACAGCCCACTGCCACCCTGCTTACCAGTCTGTCTGTTTATACCCTGTTGGTTTTTGTTTCAACCCAGCTTTTACTTAATTGAAGTAATAGTTGCCTATATCGGAGCCTTTTAATGATTTTTAACAATAGGGCTTTTAAGTATTTAATTGTATAAAGAACTTATTAAAGATTTAAAAAGTCAAATCTAAGCAGATTGTTACTTCAGTTAAGGGTTTAATTAAGTAACTGAGAGTTTGGTTGGAACAAAAACCAGCAGAGTAGGGCCTCCAGGACCAGGGTTGGGGACCAGTGGTTTATATCAGTCTGGAAACCAATTTCTAACTGTGGTGAGATGGTGAAAGGGCTCCTCTCTGTGTTTCAGGCTCACTGGAGGAGATACAGGCAGCAGAGGGCGTACAGGCAGCGGCTGCAGTACCTCTATCAGCACTGGCGCTCGGTTGTCAAGGTACGTGAAAAGCTAAAAACGCCTGACCCCCCCTCCCGATATCTCCTCTGAAGCTGGGCGTCTCGAGGCCCGGCCTACAGAACCGTTTCTAGGCATAAGCATCTCCTGGGGCGTAGTTTATGTGCTCGAAACCTGCCATCGATCTGCGGCTGAACGGCATCTGCGTCCTAACGGTGCGGGTGTGGCAGAATAGAAGAGAACCAAAATCGGGGGGCTGCGACCAAATTATAATGTCAGAAAAAATACCAAAAACATGCCAATCTCACGCAAAGAAAGTGTAAGAAAAACTAAAAACAAAACTGAAGAAAAATGGGCACAAGGTATTGAAATGTATAGAAAAGTACTGTAATATTATTTGGTTCTGCTTTGTTTCTACTGATGTACAGTAGCTGGTGGCATTCTGGCTAAAGTAGCTGCTTTAATGACCATGACATTAAATGTGTAGCTAAACCAGATAGCTGTCTCTATGGGGTTTTGTCCTCGTTACTTTAACTGCACAGTACAAATTCACCTTACCTGCCACCCAATAACATTTTATTATAACATGGTGGCTGTATCTGCATCTATAGAGAGTTTTACCTTGTCCCTCTTTAGTCTTTACATGTAGATTTGTACATTGTATGTGTTTGCTCATACAAACGTTTACAAGCAGTAGAAAAAGTGGAATTGACCACCAGCCCTGATATATGGGATCATTATCAGAACTAGAAACCTGCATTTATTAATCAGTAATGTAATAATCAGTTTATGGATGTAATGCTTACATTTGTACTTTTGTAATGTTTCAATTGTAAACCGCAAGTCGCCCTACCAATAAATACATAAATAACCAATCAATCAATTAGCCATCAGTAGCTGTTCTTGATGCTGCTAATCAATCCGCCTGTTCTTGATGTGGTGGTGTTGCCTGCAGATCCAGGCGTGTGTGCGGATGTGGCTGACCCGCCGGAGGTACCGCGCCCGCCTGCGGCACTTCAGGAAGAATGTAGGTGGACACACAGTGCTTGGTGGGGGGGTTAGGTTATACGTGTGTGTGTGTATATAAAGATATATAAATGACATCAGTTTCTGTTGAGTGCTTAGTGTATAACTGATAACGTTCTCTGGGCCCCTTTCAGCGCTCTGATTTGAATCCAGTTGGCATAAAGCTCCCGCTAATCTGTCGCTGTTTAACTGGGTGCACTGGTTGACAATGGGTTTGTGTTTAAACGATTGTCGTTCAAATCTCGTCATCTCCCAGGTTTGGGCCGTGGTCAAGATCCAGGCCTTCTTCAGGGCGAACAAAGCACGGGAGGACTACCGCATGCTGGGTAACTCTACATCACTGATCTCATTACTACTGTTATATAAGTATAATTACTGCTGTTTATGATTTTTGTTTGTGTCTGTCTCTCTCTCTCTCTCTCTCTCTCTCTCTCTCTCTCTCTCGCGCTCTCTCCTCTCTCCATCCATTTCCCTCCTCCTCTCCACCCTGCCAGTGAGCTCCCAGTCCCCGCCCCTCTCAGTGGTGCGCACCTTCGCCCACCTGCTGGAGCAGAGCGACGCTGACATCCGCCAGGAGGGGGAGCTGCTGCGCCTGCGGGGGGAGGTGGTCCGCACCATCCGCGCCAACCGGCAGCTGGAGAGCGACCTGGACCTCATGGACCTGAAGATCGGCCTGCTGGTCCGCAACCGCGTCACCCTGCAGGTCAGACACACGGACAGGAGGGGGCGGGCCCTGCATAAACACGGAGTAAACTACACCCTCTGCCCTGCATAAACACGGAGTAAACTACACCCTCTGCCCTGCATAAACACGGAGTAAACTACACCCTCTGCCATGCATAAACGCACATTCTCACATACACACACATACATTGGGAGAGGACACTGGGGGTTTGAATGACTCCTTAAAAACGCGCTCTGTCTTTCTCTGGCCCTGGTTCGGCGAGTCCAGGAGGTGGTGTCCCACTGTAAGAAGCTGACCAAGAAGAACAAGGAGCAGCTGTCGGACATGATGGCTCTGGACAAGCAGAAGGGCCTGAAGTCCCTTAGCAAGGAGAAGAGAGAGAAACTGGAGGCCTACCAGCACCTCTTCTACCTGCTGCAGGTGAGCGGGGGGGCTGCAGTAGGTGCTCCACCCAGGAATAATGCCCCAGTGAAGTGGCACTATGCTCACACCAAGCTGGCAAATACACTGTGATTGTTTCGTTCGTCTCTCTCTTGCTCTTGTTTGCTCTCGCTCTCATTCACTCTTTAATTTGGTGGTTTTCTGGTCAAGAAAAGCATTTCCAGCAGTCCCACCCAACTGTGAGCTTGAATGAGTGATTTGCTGTTCCTCATATCTTGATGCAATTATTTTGAGGGCGTGTTTCTCCACGCTTAACATTCCACCCATCATGCACCTGGAGCAGAAAGGGTCACGATTCACTCCTGCAATAAAGTCAACCGTGGTCAATAAGATCTGGTTTCCTTCAGTTTAGCAGCAAGAACGATCCCAAAACAGGAAGTGACCTTTGTGGACTTCCTGTAGTTAATTCGGTGAAGCTATGGCTGACCTATGGGTCTGCGTTGTGCCTGTGCAGACCCAGCCCCTGTACCTGGCCCAGCTCATCTTCCTGATGCCCCAGAGCAAGTCCACCCGCTTCCTGGAGTCAGTGATCTTCACGCTGTTCAACTATGGCTCCGACTGCCGGGAGGCCTACCTGCTGCTGCAGCTGTTCACCGCCGCCCTGCGCCAAGAGATCAGGTACCCAATTAACAAGCTCCGGTTTTCGGGCGGTAACCGTTAGTGTCCTTTGCGCTGTATCGCCCATCCCCGTGTCCGGCATGCCGCCCCCTGACTCCCTCCTCTCTCCCTCCGGCCCAGGCTGAAGGTGGACCAGCCCCAGGAGGTGGTGACAGGCAACCCCACGGTGATCCGGCTGCTGCTCAGCTTCTACCGCAACATCCGAGGGCACAACGCGCTGCGTGACGTCCTGGGGCCAGCCCTGCGCGAGCTGCTGCAGGACAAGGGCCACAGCATCCGCACCGACCCGGTGGAGATCTACAAGAGCTGGGTCAACCAGACCGAGTCGCAGACCGGCCAGAAGAGGTCAGCCCCGCCCCCAACCCAATCAAAATTGAGATGAGCTGACCCCAGCCCCGCCCCACCCAGTCATGTGACTCCAGGGCCCCTCCCATCTCCTCCTCTCGTATATTTTCACCCTCCCCAGTCTAGCCTCTTGGCTCCAGTAGGCAAACTTTTAGTCCAAAAAACTTCCTATTCATGCATCTTGAGAGAGAGAGTTACACTGGCTCTGAAAACACCAATGAAACGAGTAAGGTAGTTCGGGTGCAGCATTAATAAAGACCTGAAGATCCTGCCAGGCCCCTAAATCTCTCTCTCTCTCTCTCTCTCTCTCTCTCAGCTCCCTGCCATACGAGGTGAGTGCGGAGCAGGCCCTCAGCCACCCTGAGGTGCAGCGCCGCCTGGACATCGCCATGCGCCACCTCAAGACCCTGACCGACCGGCTGCTGACCGCCATCACCAGCAACCTGGACAAGCTGCCGTGAGTCCCTGCCTGTCTCTGGCCTCCATGTGTCGGCCTTCTCTCTATAACTCTGCTCTGAAGCCCCCAGCTGACATCGCACGTCTTCTCCTGCCAGGTACGGGATGCGCTATACCGCCAAAGTCCTGAAGGAGGCGCTGCAGGAGAAGTTCCCCCAGGCCAGCGAGGACGAACTCTACAAGGTACGGCTTGCCCTCGGTCACCTGCGTGGCTTTCCCTGTCTGGTTTTGAAACCAAAGACCCTCCATCAACTCCAAAGACAACTCCGCCTATTTGAGATGGGAATTCCTGTCTTACCTGAAACGGTGCATTGTGGGATTGCAAGGAGTTCCGGTGGCGCTTTTCTCCTTATCGCTATGAAGGAAAACCTGCCCTATTTCATATTCCATGTCTTTCTCTGTTGCCTCCCTGTGTCTTTCTCTGTGTCTCTCGCCCCCCCTGCTTTTCTCTCTCTCCCTCTCTTCCCACTCTTCTTGCTCTTACTTGCTGGCTTCCCCCTGCTTCTCGCTCTCTTCCCAACTCTCTCCCCTGTTCACCAGTGCTTCCTCTACCCCCGGTCCAGATCGTGGGCAACCTGCTGTACTACCGCTACATGAACCCGGCGGTGGTGGCCCCGGACGGCTTCGACGTGCTGGAGTTCTCGGCCGGCTCGGCGCTGCTGCCGGACCAGCGGCGCACCCTGGGCTCGGTGGCCCGAATCCTGCAGCATGGTGCCGCGCACAAGCACTTCCAGGGGGACAGTGCACACCTGCGGGCCCTCAACGACTACATCACCCTTACACACGCCAAGTTCAGGTGGGAGAGGGGTCGGGGCGGCTCTGCATCGGAGGTGTGGTGCGGCTGGAGGCCTGCCCTCGCCCTACGCCTCCGCGCTCTTATTAATCTCTCTCCCTCTCTCTCGTGTACAGGAAGTTCCTGGTGGCTGCCTGCGACGTCCCTGAGCCCGAGGAGCGCTTCAACATGGATGAGTACTCGGAGACGGTCATCCTCAACAAGCCCCTGGTCTACATCTCCCTCGGCGAACTCATCAACACGCACCAGGTCAGAGCCCCCCCAGAGACAGGCCAGCCCACCACGAGAGGGACATGGGCTAGGAAGAACCTGACTTTCACCCATCCAATGAAAACCATCAGCTTCCGGCATTCAATCACTGTTTATTGTGTTCATTCAAACTCACATGGAGTAATCCTTTGCTGACCGCGGGGGTTAGGTTCCCGAAAAAGACTGAAAGCCTAATGGCAGTGGTTCTCAACCCTGGTCCTGGACGAGTCCCGACCCTGCTGGTTTTTGTTCCAACCGAGCTCTTGATTACTTAATTGAACCCTTAATTGAAGTAACGATCTGCTTAGGTTTGACTTTTTAAAATGTGTGACGAAAGAGTTGGTTCCTATAAAATTCTATATAACCCCCTACTGTTTATAATATTTAAAGGCTCTGATTTGGGGTTCAATTAAGTTAATGAGAGCTCGGTTGGAACAAAAACCAGCAGGGTAGGGCGTACTGTACTGTGACATTAACACGTCGTGTGAAGGGGTGTCTCTTATTGTATCCGAGACGTCATCTCGTGCAGTTTGGACCAGAGATCCCTGCACACGACGTATTAACTTATTTAACACACACGTTGGGATTGGACATGCACAACTTTACTGTAGGGGGAAAAACTAGGTTATTTCCGTTATATATAACAATTAACCCCCCCTGCTCCCTATCTCAGAATGGTTTGGTCCAGGACCCGCTGTAACGGACCTACAGTAGCCGATTTCGGTTTGTGATTTCAAACTGGTTAAACCTAATTTAATGCATAATTTCTCTGTTTTTAATACCAATCAATTTACGTACGAGCTAAGAGGTATATGCATGTTTGGAAATGCGGCTCTGTGATTGGCTGGTTTCTCATCATGTGATTTATAAGACCAATCAGCGCGCACAGTTCAAAAAAGATCTCTTCCGCGCTGTTTTGATTTGAACAGTTGATAAATAATAGTAACGGTCTGGTCGTTCTCTGTTTGCGTTCAGCTGCTATTGGAGCACAAGGACTCGCTGTGTCCGGACCCCACCGACCCCCTGCGGGAGCTGCTGCGCGACCTGGGCCCGGTGCCGTCCATCGTGGATCTCATAGGTAACCATTCTGATCCATCAAAAGATCAGATGTGTCCCTGTGTGATAAGGGGTGTTTATAACTGTGTTTTGGGGGTTAACGTTACACCCTGTGCACAGTGCACAGGTGTGGAGTAGATCGGGCTCTCTGGATGTTCTGAAGGATGTTCAGAACAGAACTGTGGCTCCTGAACTGTTTCCACTATTTACGTTTGTTAAATTCAAACCTTGAGAGTCGTTTTACACGCCGGTCCACTGCTGTCTGTATGTGTTGGTCCAGGCGAGGGGGTGGTGAGCCCGGGCGACGCCAACGCAGAACAGACCCTGGCCCAGTACAGTAAGATGGAGGTTTCCCTCACGCTCACCAGCAAGTTCGACATCTTCGGCAGCGCTGACGACAAGCCGGACGCCAGGGGCCTGCTGCTGAGGTGAGGCGGGGAGAAGGGAAAGCGAGAGAGACTGGAGAGAGCGCACAGTTTAAAGGGAGAAGAGGCCTTTGCACAGTCAACTTTCTGGATGATGGACTGTAAATAACATGTCAGATGCAGAGAGGGGGAGGGAGGGAGGGATTTTGGGAAAGTTGGGTTTAAAACGTCACGGTGGTTGATAGACACCCCCCTCTTCCGTTGCAGCACCAAGCAGCTCATCATAGACGTGATCCGCATGCAGCCGGGGGACACGCTGGGCCAGGTGCTGCAGGCCTCGTCCTCTCAGGACCAGGTGAGCGGGCGGCGCCTTCTGCTGAAGCCGGGCAGCGTTTCACTTGCATTTGTATACGTTTTAATCACCCTATTTTAAACATGAACTGTGTGTGACCTGTGCAAATTATAACGATGTGGGTGAGACCGCACCCAGAGGGGTCCCCCGACCCACCCCGGTGACCCCGTGCCCTCCCTCGGCCCCCAGGAGACGCAGCACGTTCGCATGATGCAGCGCCGCGCCCAGCGGGACGCCCGCACCCCCGAGAAGATGAAGCGCAACCAGTCGCTCGTGGCCGACGGCAACCTGTCCCTGGAGGAGAAGAAGCGTAAGATCCTGCGCAGCCTGCGGAGGCTGGAGGGGCTGGGAGTGCTGGCCCCCCCCGACGGCGAGGCCCAGATCCTGGCGCTCATCGCAAAGGTATGGGGAGACCTCACTGGCATTTGTCACCACGATAGTCTGCCCCGATACAGAGGCCAGGCCCTGTCGCTAGGCCCCACAGTAAGCCACACTGAGGCGGATATCCGAGGTGACCGGTCCAGACTCGGACACTAGCCCCGGGAAACCCAGACCCACAGGCACACCAAAACACTGTCCCTCGCCCCTCCCAAACAGGACATCCGGAACCAGCGGCGGCACCGGCAGCGCAGGCAGGCTGAGCTGGTGAAGCTGAGACAGACGCTGCACGGCCTGGACTGCAAGAGCGCCTTCCACTGCGAGCAGATCGACTACTACAGCCAGTACATCCGCACCTGCCTGGACAACCTGACCGCCAAGCACAGGTGTGTAGGTGTGAGTTTGAGTGTGAGAGAGAGAGCGTGTGTGTGCGTTTAAGTGACCCAGTTGGTGTTTCGCTGTCAGGGGGAGCGGAAAGAAGAGCGCGGAGAGCAAGAGCAAGAAGGGGAAGCAGCCGACCCTGAGCTACACGGCGGCCCGCCTGCACGAGAAGGGCGTCCTGCTGGAGATCGAGGACCTGCCTGTCACACAGTGAGTGGATGCCATGGTTTACTGCATCTCTTTACTGTACTCATCAGTTTGGCAGCTTGTGTGCGCTGCATACTGACCCCGAACGCCAGCGAAAAAAAACACTGTTGAATAAAATGATACCAGTATACTGCCATTCACAATGCATCTCCCAGTCCAGTCCTGTGACCGCTCTCGTGTCACCCCCCCGGCTCAGGTTTAAGAACGTTATCTTCGACATCGTGCCCGGCGAGGAGGGCGGCACCTTCCTGGTGAAGGCGCGCTTCATGGGGGTGGACATGGAGAGGTTCCCCCTGAAGTACCAGGTGAGAGCGCGGGGCCTGGGCGTGGTGCTGAGGGTTGCCCGCCGCCAGGGATGTCTCTCGGGTGGCCCGGTGTGCCAGTGGGACTCGGACATGATGATGTGCCCAAGTCTTTCTACCTCCCTCCCTCTCTGTCTGTCTCCCTCCCTGTCTGCCCGTCTCCCTATCTCTCTCCCTGTCTGTCTCCCTCCCTGTCTGCCCGTCTCCCTATCTCTCTCCCTGTCTGTCTCTCTCCCTCCCTTCTTGTCTGTCTGTCTGTCTGTCCCTGTCTGCCTGCCTCCCTCCCTCCGTCTCTGTGTCTGTCTGTGTCCCTCCCTCCGTCTGTCCGTCTGCCTGCCTGCCCGCCCGCCTGTCTCCCTGTCTGTCTGTCTCCGTCTCTCTCCCTCCCTGCCTGTCTGTCCGTCTCTCTTCCGCCCTCCCTTCCTGTCTCCATCTGTCCCTGTCTGCCTGCCCGTATCCCTCCCTACCTCCCTCCCTGTCTGTTTCTCTCCCTCCTTCCCTCCCTGTCTGTTTCTCTCCCTCCTTCCCTCCTTGTCTGTCAGTCTGTTTCTCTCCATCCCTCCCTGTCTTGTCTGTCTTTCTCCCTCCCTACATCCCTGTCTCTCTCCCTCCCTCTTTGTATCTGTCTCCCTCCGTCTGTCTGTCTGTCTGTCTCCCTCCCTCCCTCCGTCTGTCTGTCTGTCTGTCTTCCTCCCTCCCTCTTGGTTTCCCACTCACAGTCTCTCTCTCTCTCTCTCGCCGCCCGCACACAGGACCTCCTGCAGCTGCAGTACGAGGGCGTGGCGGTGATGAAGATGTTCGACAAGGCCAAAATCAACGTCAACCTCCTCATCTTCCTGCTCAACAAGAAGTTCTTCAAGAAGTGAAGAGGGGAAAGGCGCCCCTCCGGTCCCGCCCCTGCGGGCGCTGACGAGCACCACCGGGCAGATGAGGTGGCCGAGAGAGAGGGGCGACCATTTTGTGCGACACTGTTGTCGTCCGTTTGTCGTCTTTGCTTTGTTTATATGATTTCCCCCCTAGTCCGGTTTGGTCCAGGATCGGGGCGCTCCGCCACGCCCCCACCATATGCCTCCTGACGGGAGTTTATCGCTCTCACCGGCCCACCACCCCGACTCCCCTGCGCGGCCCGGCCCTCCGCCTCCGTCCCTGCGAGCGTTCGTACGGAAATCACCCAGAGATTTTGGTCAAGTGTGGCGCTTCCCCTATTTTGCACCCACAGTGTGCGTAGACCGTAAGAAATGCTCAGGTTTAAAGCAATCTTCCCAACAGGAATCAAGACTCATATTTTGACGGGGAAGATGGGTGATCATGTAAAATGGAAATAAAAGTACTGCAGTGACTCCGATATGGCAGGGATCCATTTTAATATGTGTGCCAAATTAGACCGGTTTGTATTAAAACGTGATTTTGTTACTTCCAAATATGTCCTCTCTCTCTCTTTTGACGTTTTATCGTGGTGCCCTTCTGGGTTTTTTCTACACCTCTGGACCCTGAGACGCATTATTCAGTAGACCCAGAAGGGATTTTATTTATTTATATACATATATATTTTTAAATTTGCCTACAACGGCTGACATCACCACTAATCTTTCTGCTCGGGATGCCAGCCAGCTACTATATCCTGACGCTCAGCAGCCTCAGACCAGTTCTGCTATTTATATATCATGTATGGTGTGTATTTTCAATCGAGCCACCCTGGCCTGCGATCCACAGAGGCCACGGTTCAATTACAGGAGCCCCCTCGTGTCTCTCCCGGCCGTCCGTTTAGACCCAGTGAGGCGCTGGTGGCTTTGCAAAGTGCGAGTTTTTTTTATTGTTTGTCGTATTTAGCGGCGTGCGCGATGCCAGGAAATGGTGCTGGTGAGACCGCGCTTCCTGTGGCTGTGGCTTCGTCTGACTCCGGCTGGTTATGGGCGAGGGTCGCTTGTGCGGACGCGGTTTTAAAGGCGAGGGAAGGGCTCGTGACCTTTGACCCCCCCGGGGGCTCACGTCAACACTAAGATCCATCCTCGATCCATCTTGACCACCGTGTTTTAAAGGCTAAAAAAGGAATCGGGAATCCAATCTTGACCTCTGCAAGTGTCTGTAAATATTTCCTGTCTTTTTCTCATCTTGCTACCAGTTTTTACTCCTTGAGCTGTATCTCCCTCTCTTTCTTTTTTTCAATGCCTCGCCTGAAATAGACGTGTATTTGCGTGGCATCACCACAATGCTAAGACTTTATTCGTGCCAGTGCTGCCCAGACTACAGTGTAACCAGGGCCTGACTGGGACTCCTATATAAACGAGTTCAAAGCTTAATCGTGTTTGTGTTCGAGACGCCCTTTGTTATTTTATCTGTTGTAAGTGTGACTTGGGGCCCTGTAGTCTCTCTCTGCCGTGACCAGGTAGAGAAATCAAGGGGAAATGGTGGACGGTGTGAATGTGATGATTCGGCACAAGCAATAAAAATCGGATTGTTTGAATCATCTCTTCTCCTTGATCCCATCTGTGCGGCCGCCTGTTTCACCTTCGCCCTCCAGACGGCGAGACGGGGCGGCGGGGGGGCCATTACAGGTGCAGTTTGTAGCGTCGCCTCGTTTCCTGCTATGCGAGCAGCTGAAAACAAAACGTGCCGAGTGAGGTAATCGCTCAGACCACAAAATCGGATCTTGCCTCTGAGGTGCTAGAGGAGTTTTTAGCTTACACGTCACCTGTTAGTATCTTTATTTGCAGTTTGGAAAAGACTCAAACTTTCCTTTTGCAGTTTTGGTTGCTACAAAACAAGCTTTTTTGCATTTTTTTTACCCTTATCATTCATTTCGGCGCATGTCTGCCGTCGGATTTATGGAGAGAAAGCCGGAGCAACTTTAAAAATCTTGCCTGAGAGTCCTGCTCTCACTCTAACGCTGGCCGTGATGGCCTGTTATCGCGCCGAGTCACCGCTAGAGGGAACAAGTCCTTCAGAGTGTGATCCAATCACAAAAGCTCCCAACACCGGCTTTCAATCTACATCAGTGTTCCCAATGTCCTGTTTATTTGTGCTAATTAATTGAACTAATAATTGGCCTAATCAGAGCTTAAGCAATGTAAACCATTTGAGATGCCAGGTTATATAAAAAAAATACTAGATACCCAAATCTCCAACTTTTAGTCATTTAAATTTTAAAGGAAATTAGTTCAATTGAGGGTTTTACTTTAGCTCTCAAATACTTAACTGCACCCTTAATTTAACTGAATTTCCTAAAGCCAGAGTCTTAATTGTTTAAACAGTGGGGGGGTTGAAGTTAAGTATGAAATTGTAAAAGGAATTTATGAAGGAACCAACTTATCAGTTACACAATCTAAAAAGTCAAATGTATGCAAATTACTTCAATTAAGGGTTCAATTATGAAATTGAGAGCCAGCAGGGTAGGGGTTCCTCCAGGAGCAGGGGGCGGACCCCTGATTTAAGGAAGCACTGTTCCAGATCAGACCCAGCTTGTGTTTGCCACCCCACTGGCCTGCAGGTTTACAGTGCCTTTAGCAATGGACCGCCTGCGATCATTGCTTCGGATTAAGGTGCTCCCGTGTATGCTCTTTGAATACAGTACACTCCAACATGCAAGTAGTGATGTAAGTTACAATTGGGCAGCACTGTGGAGCAGCAGGTGGGGAGGGTTGTGGTTTCAATCCCAGGCAGGGGGGGGCTCTGATGCTGTACCCTTGAGCATGGCACTATACCCAGAATGCACCAGCTGTATAGACGGGTCCCTGCTCCTAATGGGACCGTGGCCGATATCGCATTGAGACGCTCCTCTCGGCAATAGTCCAGCGGGGTCCTTCTGCGTGGCCAGCGGGTGCGTTTGGTGTAGATAAAACAGGGCAGGCACCCTCCAGTCCCGCTGCCAGGAAGACCCTGCTGAGCATGTGTGGGATTAGCTTGACCACCAGGTAGGCGAACCAAACCGGTTATTTAATAATACAAACAAGACATTTGCTTCCACTGGTGATCCTGTCAAAGCAGTACAGCGTATTCAAGCACAATAACTGCACTATTTTATTACCCCCCCACACCCACACACACACTAATGAATGTCCCTAATATGTCATTATAATAAACGCATTTTTAAAGCAACAGCCGCAAACATGACTCAAGCCGCTTGCTGAAAATGCATCTGAGACCCCCCAGCCCTTACAGCGGTCACCCCCCCACTAGAAGGCACTACGGGACGGTAAAGAATAGCGTCTTTATGTGTCGTCTTCCCTGCTTGAGAAAACACAGTCACACATGAAATGAGGTCATTGCGGCGCTGTACTGTTTACTGCTGCTCAACAACACAGGCCTCCACGCCGGCTCCGCTGTGCTAATTAATGTTCATTTCATGTACCTGTACTCGGGTAATTAAAATCCTGATTTGGGGGGGGGGCAGACACAACCGTAAAATAATCCTTTTTTATTTTACCTGCGAGCAAAGACACGTTTATTGTTGTAATCCGAACAGCAATTAGTGATGATCAATTAGTAAACACGGGCACTTTTTAATTAACATTGTCATATTTTTATTTTTAGTGTGTGTGTGTGTGTGTGTGGGGGGGGGGGGGGGGTCTATTAGATTTTTTTAAATCCAAATTGGATTTATTTTCTTTTTTTGGGGGGGTAGCTCAGAAACCTAACCTTATAGTAAAAAAAAAAAAAGAAAAAGTCATATTAATGGTGATGGGGGGGTGGGTTAGCCCCCCCCCCCCCCCCCCAAAAAAAACAAATCACATTGCTTTCTGGAAAAAGACGCTGCGATCAAAGTGCATTGTTCTTCCCAATCAACCAATCAATGCCCCTGGCGGAGAGGCGAGGAGGAGGAGGGTAACATGGCCGGCCACAATGTATCTGTCAGGGTGAGCCTGCGCTACATAACAGCCTCTTTAGTTCCCATCATCATCATCATCATCATCATCAGCAGCAGCAGCAGCGCTGTCCCCTCCCCTCCAGACACAGACAACAACACACACCTTCAGAGGGGCGCCTCCCCGACACCGCCGCCGACCAATAACCCGGCTGTGTGCGCCGAGAGCGGGGGGACGAGCGCTCGCCGGGGCCCAATCAGCGCCTTTGTGTTGCTCGCCGGTGCCGGGGACTGGTCGGTGCTGGAGCTGCTGCGGCGCGTCAGGAGCGGAGCAACGAACCCGGAGCCAGTGCGACCTGCGGGGGGAACGGCGAGTCAGGTGAGTCCGGGGATGAGCGCCGCGGCCTAGTCCAGAGCGGGGCGGCGGAGGTGGTGGTGGTGGAGGAGGAGGAGGAGGAGACGAGGAGGAGGGGGGTTAGGAAAGCAACGGCGAGGACGGACGGGCCCGTTTCGGGGTGGATGTGGGGGAGCGGAGGTGGTGTGTCGCCCGAGGTGGGAGCCCCTTTGTGTGCGTCAGCGGAGGGGGATTCGGCTGCGGCTGGAGAAAATGATGGGGCCGAGCGGAGGCAATTGTTGTTGCATGAGCCGGGCTGAATACATCGGCGAAACGTCCCCAAATTGTCGTTTATAGTGTTTATCTGTGTATAATAGGTAGCGGTGGAAATGAAACATGTAGAAAAAGGGAGAGCAGCAGCGGCAGCAGGAGGAGGAGGAGGGGGAGAGGAGCTGGAGCTGGAGCTGCGTTTCATTGTTTCATCTGCCGTCTCTGGGGGCTAACGCGGATCGGAGGAGAAGCCCGGCTGAGCCCCGGACCGGAGCCCGTCTTCGGGCTGGCGGACCCGGCCGGGCTTCCCCAAGGCAACCTGGGAGGAGAGATCATAGTAAAGAAAGAAAGAAGGGGGGAAGAAAAGACGAGAGCGTGGGGTTTGACGGTAACAGAGGGCGCCCGGGCTCGTCTACTCCACACACACCAAATCCTGAAAAAAAAATGCATCAGCCATTTAGCTACGTAAGGGCAGACGTCTCTCTCTCTCTCTCTCTCTCTCTCTCTCTCTCTCTTTCTCTCTCTCTCTCTCAATGCACGCAAATGGCGTTGGCCGCTCGAGCTGCTTTGCATACGTAGATGCCAATTAAGTGCACCGCGAGCGCCTTTGATTGATTGATTGATTGATTGATCCGATTGATTGATTGGAACTGGGTGAAGGGGGGCGAGGAAATAAAAGTCGGGGGCAGATGACGTGGGGAAAAAGGGGGGATCAATAATATATGCCGTCTCTGGTCTCGGTGCGGCAGAGACGCATCAATAATAAGACACCGGCTACTTTCTGGTTTGTGACCCGAGCTGGGCTCTGCTGTTGCGAGATTTGTGCGTTTTTATTTTCCTCCCTGTCTGGGGGCAGATCCGATTAGCACAGTTCAGATCATGTCGCATTTTGGGCTGGATGTCAGCGTGGCTTCAAAATGACAGCTGTCACATGCGGGTAGTATTTTTTTTTTTCTTCTTCTTCTTTTCTTTCTGCAGATGTCTTTTTTTCGTGTGCTGCTGTTCCCCCTTCTCGGGATTGCTCCTCCATTTGTGAGAACTATCACATGTGTTTCTGGTGACTTGCTTTCTCTGTCTTGGATGAGGGGTTGTACATGTTTGCTATGAGACCTGCAAAAGGTTCTTCGATTGTGTCATCCCACAAAGAGGAATAGAAAGTAAATGTCTGTCTTGTGCTCATATTTTGGGTAGATTTGTCTCTCGACGTGCAAAATATTGCATCTCTTATTCCTCCCACAGGACTTCTCAATTCTCTCTCTCTCTCGACTGTAATGTCACCTATGCAGAATGAATTTTTTCCCAGCACTTTATCCTATTGCTTTGGTCTTATTCCTCGACTAGGTGGTGCTAGACTGTAACTTGCTCAAGTAATAGCGGGGGTGCCAGTGGGTCATTGGGGGCCCGTTTGGACCTGGCTGGTCCACAAGGACTCCGACTGTCCCCCTTAAAGTGTCATGGAAGTGCCGCCAAAACCGGATGGGTGAGCTCGGCCCCGGTAAATAGGACGGTGCGTTTGCTCTGCTTATTGAAGCGGAGGGGTGTCTCTCTCTCCATTTCACGACTTATATGTCAAATAGAATACACCCCCCCCACCAACCACACAATACCTCCTTTAGCAGCACAGATATTGGTATTGCGTCCATTTGTCCTTACAGTGTCAGTCATTCCTTCTCGTCCACGTTGGCATCTCTGTGTTTTGTACCGCCTGGCATCGGCGTGGGTGGCAGTTTTGGACCAAGTGTTTAGTTTGCGTCCGATCTCTCCATGGGCTTTTGTCCCTTATTCTAGTGTGTGTGTGTGTGTGTGTGGTGGTTTGACAGTCCCTGTTACAGGGTGTGTTTTCAGGTGGGGCAGTGTGGTCGGGGGGTCACGTCGGATGAGACGAGCGTGCCGACGGAGGGTGGTGCTCGTCGTGGTCGTACCGGGCAGTCTAACTCGGTGTGCCGCGAGCTCGGCCTGCCTGCCTTGAATTATCGGCAGCTCTGTGTATTGTGGTGGGGGCTGCCTGGCTAATTACCAGGGAGATTACGGCAGGCGATCGCAGGGGTTTCTTTGGGGGGTGGGGGTAGGGAGATCGGTGGCTCTTCCTGACGTTAACTGTGGCGACGTAGTGCAGTGATAGTACTGTTGGGGGCGGGCATTGTGGTATTATACTCTAACACTGCTGCTGGCCTTGATGGGATTGTTCTAGTGGTGGGGGGGTCCCATTATAATGTACCACATCACAAAGCTGGGAGTGTGGCTTAAGTACTTGAAGGAGATTAACTCTGTGAAACGTGGCAGAGTGGAGACGGAGAGAGAGAACGAACACCCCTGGGATGAACTGGATTAGCAACTCGGGAAGAGGAGGGCTCGGAGTGGTGTGAGAAGTGGCCGCAGTATTTAGATCAAAAGGACTGCAGCTTGCACTACCGTTCTGCACTCGGGGAACAGCTGTCTCGTGGTATCTGGCTGCCGACCCCACGCCCGGGCCGTCTGTGTGGGTGAGAGCCAGCAGGCCCCGCAGCCGGGAAGCGGCGCGGTTCGGAGGTTATCGTCTGCGTTTTCCTGTAATTTGAAATGATTTCGCAACTCCTGTAGTAATAAAGAGCCAGACCGCGCCAGAGTCCCGTGTTTGGCTTCTGTGTCGTGCTGGGACTGTTCAGCGAAACGGGACCAGGCAGATTTTAGGCAGTTTTTGACTCCCTTGCTGTAAAACCTCTAGTAACCTCTAGAAACTGGTCTTTTTTTTTTTTATTATTCCCACAATGCATTGGGCACTTTATACAATACATCAATCAGACATCATTTTAGCATTTTTTTTAAATGTAATTTGCTGCTGCTTTTGTTTATGCATTCCACCGTATTTTCAGACCCCGCAGACCCCAAATTCACGTTGGCTTTGCGAAGGAGGCACCCTTTTTTTTTTTTGTCCCATATAGCCAGTTGCAAAGCTCCCCACTCCAGTGTCAATTCCCATTTTAGACCCTAGCCACCGTCCCGTTCTGTGCCAGATTAACCGGCCTGCGACGTGTGTGAAGAATTCCCCCCCCCCCCACGCCAGTTGCTCAGCCTCCTTCCCCTGCAGCTGGCCGCCCGCTGGGCGTGTCAATCAGTGCCTCAGGCAGGAGACCCTCCCCCACCCACAGGCTGGCAGTGTGGAACGGGCAGACGGATCAGACTCCTGTACCGCACTTACCTGTATCGCTGGCAGCCTCACAAGATCGCCTGATGGCCTCCAGCTAGAACGGGCATACGTGCCCGTGCTGTAGAGGGCATAGACATGCCATAGACATACGTCCCCTTTGCCTGTTATGTGCTCTTGACCTCTGTCGACCTGGCTTCTACCCGCATCCGTTGCCAAGCCCCTTACTGCTGACCCCCGACCCCGTGGCTGATGAGCCCGGGCTCATCCATTAGGGCGACCTTGTGTTATTGGCCTGGATCTCTCTGCGCTCTGTCCAGGGCACGAGTCTTAAGACCGATGCTTCTGATAGTCCGCCGGCTTGTGTGGGTCAGGCGTTTCCTCATGGATCGATTGCCCGTCTCTGCAGGTCGCTTTTGATGCATCTGGCCAGATGTGCACATATTGGGTGCATGCAATACATGTAGGGCTGTGGGTACAATCAAATCTGAGTGTTTTCTGGCAATAATTTAATTTTAATTTAATTTAATTTTTTTATGTCAAAAAATTATGCATATATATCAGCTAAAATATGCTAACCTATAATACGCTGTATGTATGTATGTATGTATGTATATGTATGTATGTTATATAAGCACAACCAATTTTGTCAGCTTTAGAATGCCAAATACAGGAGAGCTTTATAATTGTCATCCTGTAAACAATTTGTTTGGCAGCAAAAGCTATACGATTTTAAAATCTGGAATATGTACATTTCTTAAAGAAACCTCCTGCTTTATCACGGAGACCTACGTGACCCTCTTATGCCCCGACACCACAATGTGGGCGGTTTCGCCGGTAAAGCTTGCCTTAGTGATGCGTGCATGAACTATTCAAATTCATCCCAGACTGAAACTCAAAGCCCTTTACAGTTTCCTGTCTCCGCACACATTTCGAAAGCGCCTCCTGTGGATCTCCCCCTACTCTGTCAACTCCCCGTTTCCAATGTGGTATTTTCACCCTCTTGTCGGTGGTTACAGAGAGCGGCCGGGCTGAGGGGGGAAGCTGGAGAGAGCAGATTATACCTTCGGTTTAGATGCAATCGAGGAGAGGGGGATCTCTAACAGACCAGCGCAGCAGTATCTCAAGAGTGTGTGATAGCAGTTATGGGAAAATATTATTATCCATCAATTTTCAATAACCAGTGCAGCGCAGGGTTTATTGTGGTGATATTGAGGCCTCGCGATAATCGGGATTGTCTGATTAAACTTGGATCTGAAACCATTAAGCCCAAAAGCTTTTTGCTTGTGTTGCACATCCAAAGGTGCTGCCTGCCATAAGTAAGTCATTAAGTCTGAGGACCGGTCTGTTCTTCTGTTTGGCTTTAAGCTGGGCTGCTTTCCACTTGAGGTGGAAAAAACCCTGTGATCTTGTTTGGCCAAGCCAGTGCCTTATCAATCCAAACTCATGGCTGAGAACATCCTAAACGATTGTCCCATCCTTAGACCAGAATCTGAAGTCTTATGGTGTCTCCTATTGTTGTCCTATAGTGTCTCACACACCAGTTAATTTAGGTCAGCTAAGCAATTAGCAGATTCATCCTTAACCAGCCAATTTGAATAACTGTGAGATACCCTGGGCAGATGTACTGCTGCCATTTTTAATTAATTTATTTGATCTATTTATATATATTTTCTTTGATAGATTAGAAAATCAGTCCCAGTATGTGTTGCTCTACCTGCAACTACTGTACCTAATATTCCACATTTATCCCCATTCCAGACAGTCCCCGAGCATCTATTGTTTTGTAGACGGTTAATATTTGAGCGCGTCGTTTGTGCCAATGAAGGATTTTAATCCCCTCTCACACCAGCGTGATAATTGACATGAGAAAAACCGATTGGCCCCCAAAATGCTTACCGGTTGGGTTTAAACCTCACTGCTGTGAAAGTTTTTGAGCAGGAACTGATAAGGCTTTGAGGCCTACTTTTAAAACGGTGATTTTTGATGTTTTTTCCAGTTTGATATGATTGTAAATAAGCCCGCAGTGGCAGGTGGTATCCGGTGTGTTTTGCCGTGCGAGGTGTGCGGCGCTGTTATCCAAGGGCAACCAGGACGGGGCACGGGGCAGCGGGTTTCATGGGCCGGACTAAAGTATCCTGTGGGTCACTGTGACTGTGAGGGGTTCGCCTTGGTCAGCTGCCTGGCATAATTGGCAGTTCATTTCGGAACCAGAAGCCAGGGAAGGTGTCGGCTTCCATAGAGATCAACCTCTTAAAGAAGGAATGTTGATTTTTGCCATTTATACCGCAGTGGTGCATTGTCATTTTGGGATGTGTGTGTGTGTGTGTGTGTGTGTGTGGAAGACTCCCACCAGCTCAAACCTCCCCCTCCTTCCCCATCTTCCCATCTGTGCATGTCTGTCTGCGACGCGCTTGTAAATCACGCCGGGGGAGCTGTGCTCTCCAGAGTGCGGGCAGCTGTGTGCCGAGTTGGCACGGTGCCCCTGTGGGATGCCCATACTGGCCTTATTGTCACGGCACACCATTTTAATTTTTTTATTTTTATTATTGAATTAGTGATCTCCTCGGTCTGTGATTGGTTGGCCGGTGTTGTGCCTGCGAGGTGTTCATCGCCGAGTGTCGGCTTCATAGTAGAGAGAAACCAAACTGGAGGAATTCTCTTTATCAGTCTTTTTCTCGCATATTTCCGCATAGAGCTGTATGGTGCTTTCTCTGTGGCGCCCTTTGACCCCTCCCTCTGAGAGAGACTAAAATGAGGGCACTGCGGCCCCTCCAGCCCCCCTGCGGTGTCACACTCCTGGTTTTTGCTGCGTTCACCGGATTTTCGATGCGATTGGTTGGGGGTAGGGGGTTCAAAGGTCGCACCAGTGTCTTAAACCTCCATACCTCCTGCCTGACGACACACAGGCACACGCACACACCCACGTCCCTCTTGGGAGAAATTGTTACTCTAACACAGGTACAAAGATACAGCTATTGCATTTCTGAGCCCTCACAAGTTTTGGCAGCTCTATGGAGTAGAGAGAGGTGTGTGCATATCTCTTGGTTTTTGGTTGCATTGGGGGTTGGACTGGGGTGCAGGGAAGTTATTGTCAAGGGGTTTATAAGTGTGTAATTACATCAGTCTGAAAAACTGCATCACCATGGAGGGCAGCCTGCGGTCTCTGTCAGGGTACAAGTGACCTTGAAGGCCCAGCTGCAGTCCAATTAGGTGGCTGAAAAGGTGCCACTCCTTCCTCAGTCCACAGTGTCCTTTTCCAAATCTTTGTGCCAGTTCCTCCCAGAGGTGTTCTGTTGGGCTGCTGAGCACATAGCATGGGTCTCTGTGGGCAGTGATTCAGTAAAACACTGTTCTGAGGGACTAATTGTGCATCTGACTGCATAGAAGCCAACAGGTCAGTAAGAATGTGATCTGGTTTTATTTTTCTTGCCCATGAAGTGACGGTAAGTGCGGCGGCTCGGCTGTGAGAGAGCAGATTCTGTAGTTCGCAAGCCGGGCCGGCGGTATTTAATTACGCTGGTGTTTCGGCACAGACATAATTATCAAGCTGTAAAATCCACCACGCCCCGCTCGCGTCAACCGCCACGTTTGTGTTGTGTTGGGGTAAATTTAGCAGCCCTCTGTTTCTGCTGTGCAACTTTGCAAGTCTTATTTTTATATTTTTTGGTTAGCATTTTGTTTTTCTTTGTATGCGAGTGTGTGTAAGTCAGCAAACGTATTCTATCTGCAGATTAAAAAGTCAGCACTTTAGAAATTAAACCATGCCCCTATTAAAATCACCCACGCTGGTTCTCGATACCCTGCTGTGTTTGAGCTTGACGTTTTCCGTGCTTGGTATTCGCCACTCATTTGTGTCCGTCCAGCTTGCGTGTATAAATGCAGTGGACATGTTTTTGTATTTTAAGGGTCCGCGATCTGTGTGGGTGGCGAACTTGGTCCTGGAAGTAAAAGCCTGGTCACTCCTGGTGGCTGGGAAATGTTGGGTTGTGGTTTATATCTCCAGTGAAGTGTCCACTGTAGCCTCTATGCCGGTACAGGGGGCTGCAGCTTGTGTTGTCGACCTGTAGGTGGTGCTCTTCTCGGACGGGAACTTAATATTTCTATATATATGAGAAATAAACTTTCCTGTATGTAGACAAAGGGGCCCCCTGTGGTGATGTTAAACTGAGGATATCCACCATGCTGTATGCGAGTTACAGCATACAGACAACAAGATTGCATCTTCTGTACATCGGGCTCAATTCAATCCTCAATTCCAAACACTCATTCTAAAATCTGGAATGTACTTCCCTTTCTCCTTCTCTTCTAAGCGATCCACTGAAACCGAGAGACTGACCCACGTTGTGACTCCTGTTTATGTATATTCTGATTTGGATTTTAATGAGTGGATGTGTTTTATTTAAGCAATCAGTAACTCTGCATCCCAGTTGTGAAGCCCCCCCACCCCACCAAAGCTCTAGTCTGTTCCCCTCCGTCTCACCAGATGGCTAAACTTTCACATTTTTATTTTTTTATGACGTACGCCCCACCCACAAGTGTGTGAGTGGGTGCCAGGCACACGTTTTAGTCTTTAACTCGTGTAAGATGAGAGGGGGTTCTCTTCTCTCCTCCCTCTCTCCCTGTGTGTGTGACGTCGTGATCACTAACGGCTACATATTAAGAGAGAATTCCATATCCTGAGGTTACAAACCGGCTCAGACTGGCTTGTCGTTCTGCCCTGTGCCGGGAACCCTGTGAAAAAATAAATAAATCGTGGGCCTTTTCTGCCGTTAAAGGAGCAGGAGGCCTCGCTCACTGCAGGGCGAGACTGACAGGGAAGTGTTCGCTTGTAGAAATCTACAGAGGCCTGTCTCTTTGTCTGGCGCAGTTCTGTGTCTGTAATGGGATTCCCCTCCCAAATAAAATGGCAAAACTACTGTGAAAGAGTTATTTTTGTTGAAGTTATTGAGTTGTCGTCTGCTTGGTCCCTTGAAAGCCCATCCTAAGCTAATGTTATCGAGGTCCCA
Organism: Amia ocellicauda; assembly: GCF_036373705.1. Classification (NCBI taxonomy): domain Eukaryota; kingdom Metazoa; phylum Chordata; class Actinopteri; order Amiiformes; family Amiidae; genus Amia; species Amia ocellicauda. The sequence goes on from NC_089863.1 coordinate 23,158,988, forward strand.
TAAAAAGACACTTCCTTTGGACACCAACCAGAGAGAAACAAGCCAAGATGGGGTTGTAAACTTTTGGAATCTTGTCAACTCCACGCCATCTTGACTGGCTTCAGTTATCCGGACTCGCCACCTTTTCCCCCCGCTTCGGTTTTAACAGACTTTAATTGGGCGGGATCGTCCTCGGTCCCCATAGTACGGAGAGCGGCTGCCACTCCTTTAGCTGTCCGTGTCTCTCCCTCTGCTTTCGATGACTGTTGTGCGGCGAGACTAGACTCTTATTTCACCCCACGCAGCCGTGTCCTCCTCCCTTTTCCCCGTAGCCCCCCCCCGGCGACAGGAGAAATGGAATTGATTAGCGGAGTTTAAAAATAGAGGGGCCGGTTGCCGTGGCAACTTGCTCAATGAGCTGTTGTCCCTTTTAATGAAGACCTGGGACTAGGGACTGTGGTGTGCGAGTGTGTGTGTGTGCGCGCGTGAGGGGGGTGCGGAGTCTGCATTAAAACTTGGCAAATGGTGCTGAACTGTGGTCCTGTTTAATACAATTTTCAGATGCATTATTTCCCCCTCCCATTTAACAGTCTGTATTCTGTGATCGTACACATGCGACTGTTGCATTCTGGGTCGCCTCCTGCGGGATGTCACGATCCTTGTAGCTGGTTATCCAGGAGGCGCGTGCGTGCGTTTTTAATGGGCCCGGGGGTCACGTGCTAAATCGAGGCTGCCTCCGAGATCTGGCACGACAGACTGAAGATGTGCTGATAAGGAATGCCGCTTTAATGGAGATATTGCACCCACCGTTGTTGTTGTTGTTGTTGTTGAACCAAAGCTGTCAGCTCCTGTCTATCATTGAAGTTCTCACCGTTTACCAGTCTCCTGTCTTTTGGCAGGCCACGATAAATGCAACATAAATACGGTCTCTCTCGACCCCAGCTTTGCAGAGCGCGATTGCAGTCGTGTGTTGCGTGGGTTTATGGGGAGGAAGCTGGGGCGATTGCCAAGCCAGTGCCCTCCGCGTTTTGCCCTCCCTACAGCGACATCTTCGGCTCTGACTTCTGCTCGAATTCGTGTGGAAGAGCCTTGCCTATGAGATCCATCTTGCCGGGTAGCAGCGCTCCTCTTGATAATTTAGATTGTCCTCGATCTCAACGTCACATTTTAAGTCTTTTATTTTATAGTGCTTTGAATAAATATTCACTGACTATGATGTTGGACACCTGGAATATTATATTTATACAGTTACATCTTCTGAAAAAATAGGTGCTTTTATGAAAGTGAGGGTGCAATTCTCGTGCTTGCATAAAAACGCAAATCTACCTCACGGTCGCCGAAAACCCATCATCCGAGCACGTGACACCCCCTGCCCACCCCAGTCACTTCCCGCTCTCCCACCCATTCCCACTGGAGTGATATCTTCCCCCTCCCTGCTCCTCAAGCCCTATGTGATCTCAGCCCGCCAATTAATCCCTGCCCCCCCCCCCCCCCCTTGAGGCGCCCTCCTCTAATTGGCCTCATTAGCGCAGTGTGGAGTGGAGAGGGAGAGTCATATGCAGATTGCACTAATTGTCCCGTAGGTGGCTCCTCGAGTTCTGGAATACCGGGGAGGGGGTAATTAACAGACTCGTTTAGCGATCACCCCCATGCCCAAACCTCCCACCATACTCCGCGCTACAGACCTTCACCTTCATGCCATCTCGAAACACGGGATCCTCCGATCCAGCCAGCATTGTTTACTGTCATGTTGTATGTGTGTTGCACGTTGTATGCTTGCATTTACAAAGCCATGTAAAGCCCCATTCACACAAACTTTTGTAGCCTCTTTGGTGGCATTTTGTTCCCAGAATTTTCCATAGTCAATGGGTGGGTCTGTGTGAGTGGAGCAGAATAGGAATTGTTGTTGTGACGCAGTACGTTCGTTAAGTGGCATAACCAGAATCTCAGAATCGAGTGACATTGCTTGCATTTCCCTCTTGACTATTTGATTTCAAGAGCCTTGGTCCCGAGTACGAACCGAACCAGTGCCCTGCTCAGAACAAAGAGCCCTGTAAACACAATGGAAGGAAACGGGGAAATTATCAAACTTAAACAGATACCTCCCCCACCTTTTAAAGAACAACTTCGAGTCTGAGCAGTTTTCAAATTCTGACCAAATCCTACAGATCGGATTCCTTTTAGAACCCCTTAATTGCAAAACGCTGATTGGATTGCAGCTTTGGTCCCGGGGCCAGTACCGGGCACTGCCAACGTACAGGGCATTGTGGCTCACTGCGAGGTGCACAGTTGAATCTCCTCGCTCAGCTAGTAGAGTCAGTTGAAGGGGAAGGGGATTTCGGGCACCTCAGAGTGGAAACTTTTGATCGGAACGATGTATTTTTGTGGCATGATGGGAACGTTACACGCCAGACTTGAGTGACAGATCAAGTCAAATTGTACAACTCCCAGGAGGCTGAATTGTAATTCGATTTTCTCGTATCTTGGTGCTTTTTCCACAAATAGAAATACTCTAAAAATGATCCTACTACTTATTTTTCCATTGAGCCATAGACACTTTTGATCATAACTCTATATAAGGCTTAGATTGTTTTTCGGTGGGGATTTAGATCCTTTTAAACTGGTGAAAAGCAATAAAAAAAGCATCTTTCCTCTTGCTCGGTATCCATGTCTCACTAACCTCCCCTGTCATCTCTTTCTCTGACCCTCACTCCCAGTTCCTCTCTCTCCTCCTCACGGTTTCTCTTTCAGCCCCATTTTCGCTTTCTCTTTTCTCTTCTCTCTCTGTCTGTGAATCTTGCACTCGTTCTGTCTCTTCGCCCTGCTCTCTCTCCGGTCACCACCTCCACTCTCCCGGTTCACCCCACGTTCCCTCCCTCCCCTGCCGAAGGGAGCTGTGGTCGTGGTGCCCGACTGCTCCCTGTCGGGCTGTCCGTCTGTACCCGACTGCTCCCCGTGCACTGGAGCGTTCAGTCGGTTCTGTGACCGTGACGGGCGCCAGCAAGAGAAGCGTCTCTAATGTCCACATGCCCCGGCCTGCCCCTAATCCGATTTAATGTTATTCTATACGTAGCGCCGTCTGCTCAACACCAACTACTTGAATTGACTCCCTTTTGTGCTGGGTGTTGTTGGGTGCCAGAGAGGAGTATGGGTAAATTGCCAGGTTGCAGATTTGAAAGAAGTTGGTTTCTTTGCGAGTGGCAGAGTTCAGTTCACCCTAGGATCAAAATTTATCCCCACCGCACGTCTGATTCTTGCGGCAATCGAGACCCTCCGGTAGGGTGTCGGAAAGGGCAAGGGGGCGCCGGTGGGCCTACTTTGAGGTTAATTTGCAGATGGTGTGCAGGATGTCTTCCAGCTGTTTCTCGAAGGGGTCCCAGACAGTCTGATTTGGCCGCATGTCTGGGGCAGTTCGCCCCATCCCCCAACCCAGCGCCAACCGGGAGTCTTTTGTATAAACCAGGGCCTTCTGTTTTTAGTCTTCAATGTGTCAGCAATTAAAATCCAATTGGGTGGCTGTCCCTGCCACTGTGAGGGCTTGGGATGGTCTAGGTTCCTTGAAGTGTGTGTGTGTGTGTGTACACAACTGTACCACATTCTTGGCGCAGTGGATTTGAATGGGCATCTTCCTCGGGCAGGTTCTTCACCAGAGAGAGACTGCTGTCTAGTGCGAGGTGTTGATCATGATGGCAGAGGGTGTGTGGGTGGGAACAAGCGCGCAAGATTGGCTTGAGTCAGCGAGATGAAGGGAGGAGGAGGAGGAGAAGGCTCTGGTCTCTTTAAAAGTAACTGTAAGCCAGGCTGATTGACGGGGAGGTGCGGAGCCGAGTGTGTACATTTAAAAAGAAAAATGAAATCCCTTGGGTGGTGAAAGAGGGGGATGGGAAATAAGTTGGTGGAGGGGAGGGGGGGGATGGGGGGTTGGCACAGTTATCGGGCACCGCCCACTCTTGTTGCTGATAGACATTCAGATCTCTCCTCTCTCTCTCTCTCTCTGCCCCCCCCTCCTTTTTCAACCTCTGCACCCTTCCCTTGGTTTAGGTTTTCTGCTTTTGGGACGATGGTGCCAAAAATACGAGAGAGGGAGGAGAAGGGGGGGTAGTAGTATCGTAAAAGAAAAAAACACACACTCGCACAGTGGCCAACCACAGACCTCCTTCCCTTTTATAAGAAAGGCCTCAGGAACTAAAAAATAGAAGTGTTGATTTTTTAATCCAAACGACATAGGGGGGTATTTGCCGTTTGTGTTCGGGGGTGTGGGGGTGGGGGTGAGGCTTGCTTTTGGAAGGGGGGGGTGGGGGGCAGTCGTCATGTTTTATTTTTTGCTGCTTTTGTTGTCGTGATTTTGCTGGTGTGTGTGTGTGTGTGTGTGTGTGTGTGTGTGTGTGTATAGGGGAAACAAAGAAGCCTTCTGTTGATATGTCCTGGAAAATATCAATGTGTCTGCTTTTGTGTTGGTTCTGATATAGCTTCAGGCTACAGTACAGAGCTTCTCTCTCTCTCTCTCAGCTGTACTACACTTGGCTTCCCTACCATAGCCTATAGTCTTGAATCGCTGCGCGTTAGAGGCGGGGGGGGTCCGTGGTCGAAACAGACCCCTCTTATCTGAACGGTGTCCGAAATTAGCACTCTTTCGTTCTTTTGTTTCTGCCGAGGAAGAGAGGAAGGAAACGGGGTGGGGGAGGGAGGGGAAGGGGGGTGTTGGAGAAGAAAGAAAGGGGGAGAGACACCGGAAAGGGGCACTGGTCAGAGATGGTATTTACAGAAGGGGAATTATAAAACTGCGTCTCTCTCTGAAACACTAGTGTGCTGGCATTCCTTTCATCTTTTCCTCTTCGCCATTCTTTCTCTCTCTCGGAGACCCAAGACTGCTGGCATCCTTATTTTCTCTGCTGCGTTCTCTCCCCTCTTTCTCTTCCCTCTCTCTGAAGACTGTTGGCATTCTTCTTCCCACCCCCCCCCCTCTCTTTCCCGGTTGCTCACCCCCTCCCCCCTTTCTCTCTCTCTCTCTCTCTCTCTCGCACTCTCTTCCTCCCTTCTCTGTGGTGAATGAAAGCGTCTGGCTGTTGTGCGAGTTGGCCCAGTGCCAGCAGCAGTGTGTCTGTTGTGCGGTGCGCGTGTGCGATCTGGGCGGAGGGAGCCGGGGCGGGGGGGGGCACTTAGCATGTAGCAGCTCAGGGAGACAGTCATTATATTATGTAAGTAATGTTAAGTAAGGGGAGGGTGGGAGGGAAGCTGGGGGGGGGGGCACACATACACACTCACTCTCTTCAGGGCTGTTCCTATTGGTTCGTCGGTGCCATTGTTGCTAAGATTTTTTTTTTTTAATTTTCCTTCTCTCTCTCTCGCTCTCTCTGGCGTGGTGGGTGGCTTCTCAGAGTCCAGTCAGGGTGGCAATTGTAGGTGTTTTTTCGGGTGGGGGTGCATAAAAATAAGGAACTACCATGACAGGCTGTACTAAAATCTCTCTCCTTGCCTCGTATAACATGGATCTGTGGGGGATATTTGTTCAGATTGGAATTTTAATTTTCTAGTGTGTGCGTGTGCACGTGTGGGTAGGGGGGGAGGGGAGACTTGTGAAGTTTATCTTATGAGGCGTTTCATTTCTAATTATAACCGCCCCCTCCTCCCCCCCCCCCCCCCCCCCCCACCGATTCACTGCCGGATCCTTACCAGACCTCTGGAGTCTTTTCTCGTCTGTTACTCAGTAATGCTCTTGAGCTGCAAAGTCTACTGTGAGGGCCGTGCTTTTATTCGCATTATTTTGCAGGGTTTCGGGGTTTGTTTCATAGCTTTGCTCACTTTCAGCAGCTGTTGGGGAACCAAACTTATCCACTTTAATGGTCGAGGGGTGGGCAGTTAAAGGTGGCGCAGGATTCTGAAGCCCATTGGTGATGCATCTGGCTCACAACCTTGTAGAACACCTCTGGGATCTGCTTTTCTGCCCTGGGCTGTGGAAGATGGCTCCTGCCTTCTATTGATGGAAACCCAGCCATTACCAAGGCCAGCGGTGGGCATGGGTGCCCGTGCTTTTAAAATGTTGTACTTCCAATCCAGTCTGCCATAAACCGTGACCTCTGACCCTTAGTAGGTTCGTCTCTGTAAATTGCTTAACCATTTGAGAACGAGGTGGCACTGAAAACCAAACCGCGCTCCAAGCTCCCTGGCGAGTGTGGCAGGACTGCGTGCCGTGAAATCACGTCATGGGACAGAATTGTTTGGACCCCCCAGTACGGTGTGAAAGTATGATGTGCCCTCCCTGAGTGGAGTATTTAAAAACTAAGGAAAGCAAAACTAACGCATCAGAGAATCTTTCTGCATGATCTTCAGTTTCAACAAAATTAAAAAGGGGATTTGCCAACAAGTAAAATTTGTACTGGAGTCATCTGTGCTGCGAGAACATTGCAGCGCATTCATCTTAGTGACGCACTTCCGAGGTTCGGTCACAGAGATTTCAGTCCCTTTCTGCCACCCTTGCCCTGCAGGATGGCAGTTGGACGCAGGCCTCTGCTAGATCCAAGTGCGCTGCAGCTCTTTGTTCTCAGTTGGCATGGAGTAGGGGGGCATCAGTAGGAATGTGCCTCCATAGACACCGTTACTCTCTAATTGCACCGTGGGGCATGATTTGGGCATGATCGCTTCTTGATCAGTTGTTAATGTGGGGAGACTCCAGTTAGACCCATTTTAGGTTTGACACGATACAGGCTTTTATGTAATAAGTAAATAATCCCTGGAGGCTGTGGTGTGTGATCCCCGTAATCGGTTATAGCGTGTGCCTACCCTTGCCCTGATTTGGGGGGGGGGGGGGTTTAGAGTTTTACTCTTACTCTTTTCACACCTTTGGCTTTGTCTCTTGGCTGAATCAGTAAAAGACTAAGTTATGGTTGAGTGGCAGATTTTTATCCAACTCTCGGGTTGATTCCAGACGTGTTCTGTCAGTTACATACACGTCACATCTGTACCCAAAGTGTCCCAAGTCACCATTCCCTAAACCCCAGCGATCATCCCGAAACGGATATGCTGGAGACGATGGCTCTGTCACAAGGGTCCCGTCCCGGCGTGTCTCACTGCTTTTGTTCCAGCTGAGGTCTTAATTGCGAGCACTAATTGAACCTTTTTAATGGCACTATTTGCCTGATGAGCCAGCTATCGCACCCCCACGCTATTAAGAAGATGGATGGGGTTTACAATTTACAATTGGAAACTGGAAAACTGTCACCCTCCCCCCCCCTCTCTCTCTCTCGTTTCGGAGAGACAGGAGTCCAGTCATGTTCTAGACATGTCTGGTCGGGGGGTGGGGGGGGAGGAAGGATAAAAATATAATGATGGTAGAGGGGTGAAAGATGTAGGTATGCAGGCATGGCTGATATGGGGAGAGAGAGAGATGGGGGTGAAGGGGGGGCTTCTTCTAGGTTTTTTTGTGACCACCTCAAACTTGAACAAAGCCTCTCCCACACTCTCTACCTCACAGCCATCCCTGTAAACCCCCGCCTCCTCCTTGCTTGCGTATCGTCGACCCCAGACACCACAAACCACGGTCATGCGTGTTAATTGGAACAGACGCGCGCACGCGCGCACACACACGCACACACACACACACACACACACACACGCATCATTAATACATGAAGACATGCTCGTATCCAGACCCCTATAGAAGGGGATGATTTATTTATGTATGCTTGGATATGGCAGTCCCTTCAGATCAGACGCTCGCGTGAGATGAGTGTCTATATGTGTATAAGTGTGTGCGTGTTGCGTGTGTATTTATACCCATACATTTATGGATGTATTTATACACGCAAGTCTACAGACACCCAAGCATGATCTCTGTTCACAGCAGGGATGGAGTGACATGCCTTAATGCAGGAAAAGAGACGTGGCTCTTCCAGGGGGTGAGAGAGCGGTTTAAGTCTTTTCGGTTACGAAGGCCGCTGTAAAGCAGTATAATAGAGCGAGAGCACTACTGGTATACGTTGGCTGGCATGGTTATTTATTCATTTGTGTAGCAGATGTCGGCATCCAAGGTGGCGCACAGTTTCCCTGAGCATGGAGGGCATCGCAGACGCTGGTAGAGATCCCATGAGTCCCAGCAGAGTGTGTGTGTGTGTGTGTGTGTGTGTGTGTGTGTGTGTGTGGTACTGACGGTGCCAGGGGCTTGGTCCGAGATGGGCGCGTGATCCACAGCGGGCCGCAAGATTGTGTAACCCCTGGGTGCATTTCTGCTGTGTTTGTCAGGACCGCTTCTGTGTTGCTGATTTCTAGAAAAAGCAGGGCCATATGGAGAACAAAAGACAAAGGAGTCTGTGATAAAGTTTGGGGTACCTTTGTAATTATTTGATATTAGGAGTTCTGGGTTTTTCTCTGCCTATTGAGAGGTTCAGTTTCTCTCCATTTCTATGCACATGTGCGCCGACTTGCACTGAACACCACACCTGCATTGGAAACTATCAAGAACCTCCGAAAAGCTCTAGTGGTTTTACCGAGAAAATTAAAATGTAACGCAATGTGTTTATTTTTAGGCAGAAGCCTTTATTAAGTGTGACATACGGTTTAATTTATAAAAACATTTGAAAGCATTACAAAAGTGCAGTCGTACATTCCGTCCAAAATAAAAAAAGCACACACAGTATATAAAGGTACAGCGCCTGATCCCCAGTGTTTGTATGACTTGAAATCCATGCCTTTGTGTTTTAATCAACCTGGCCGGTCGCTTGTTCAGTTAAAGAAACGATTGGCCATGGATGAATTTTCCAAACCCAGCTTTCTTCTAAAGATCAGAATGAAATCTGTCCGAGCCTTTATCCTGGAGTGACCTGCACAACCGCTTAAATTGTGCACCGGCACTCATGGTGTTGGCACAGTCAGAGGGTTAAAAGGGTGGAATTTGATACCAAAACCATGCCTGTACCTTCATTATTAAGGAAGTTATGGCCAATTCATTTTTTGGATAGGCTAATTATAAAATTGTCAGGCAAAAACTGGGATTGAATGAATTTTCACTGATTTTTCGACCGCCGGTTTGAGCACTGGAGATTCTGGGCATTAAATAACTTTCTAATCATTTAATCATCGTGAAACTTTGTCAGTATTTAGATCAAACAATAGTAAACCTCCAAAACTTAGATTGGTGACTCAGGATGGTCGAAATGGACTGATATTTTGAAAGCAAAGTATGAATGAGTTGATGGAATTGAAAAATGTGGTAGAATGTGTTTAGTGTTCAGTACTTGAGGCCTGCTGAGCTGGACGCTGATTTTGAACGCTCTCCCTTTTTCTCCCTCCCCAGGATGGACCGGATGAGTGAGGAGGCCCTGAGGCTGAACCTGTTGAAGAGGGGCCTGGAGCCCCCCGAGGAGCGGGACGAGGCCCTGGCCAAGAGGCTGAAGATGGAGGGCCACGAGGCCATGGAGCGCCTCAAGATGCTGGCCCTGCTCAAGCGCAAGGACCTTGCCGGCATGGAGGCCGGAGGAGGAGGCGGAGGCGGCTTGGCGGAGGGCAAGGGCGGCCCGGGTGCCGGGATGGCCCTGGGGGCCGGCGCCGGGGGGGTGTATGAGGAGAAGATGAATGGGAGTCTGCGAGGGGGCGGACACGGGGACCCCCGGGGGGGAAGTGGAGGAGGAGGAGGAGGAGGAGGAGGAGGAGGCGGCGGCGGCGGCGGCGGCGGCGGCGGTGGCGGTGGAGGAGGAGCAGCAGGTGGAGGAGGCGGTGGCAAAACGGGCAAAGAGAACATGGGAGATGAGCCGGTGGACATGAGTGCCCGCAGAGGGTGAGTCTCTCTCTCTGTCTTCCTTTCATCTCATCCTTGCCAGGGCACGTGTTGATTTATCTTCCCTGTATTATCTCACACGGTCGTATGTTTCTTGCTGGTTGTTTTTTGCCTGTTGTATTATCAACTCCGAGGCCTTGGGTGGGAAAGCCGCCATTGCCACGCCACTAGTGGGGGAAGACCGAGTACTTCCATTACTACTGCTTTCTTTTAAAGCTCAGTAAACCATCTTTTGCTAAATTATCCAGTCACTAAGAATTGTGAACCAGGCCTCCGTATTGCGGTGTCCCTGCGCTGAGACTCCGATGGGCTGCAGTCCTGTGTGTTGCCCTGACGCAGGTGACGTGTTGCTGGTCGCCTTGGGAAAAAGTTGCCTGTGTGGCCAGGCTTTCAGGCTCATATCTTCCATATCCCATAATCCCCCACAGTATAGCATGTTTTAACTTGCTCCTGTGCACCCAGTGAGTTGATGGATTCTGGTATTGGCCTTCACCATCTGGTCTATTGCGGTTCTCTTTTCCGAATGGCAGAAGCCGACTTCCTCCCCTCTTGTGGCCGATGGATTGTCGTGCTGTTTTCTGAGGGTGATGCCCTGGCAGACCTGGCCTCACTGAACGGGACTGCGAAGGGTTAAGGTCTGCGGCTCGTCTGCTGTTAATGTACAGCCCCGATTTGTGCAGATTCTCCCAGATCAAATGAGTCATCCTGATCAGCTGTTCCCAATGAGTAAACAGAGTGGCAGGCTGTGTGCTGTCGGAGGGATAGAGGGAGTGTGTGTGTGAGGGCTGAGTTTTTCAGAGAGCATGTGAGTCAAGCTGTACTGTACTGTGTAGTGTGTGTACTGTGCGGTGTGTGCGGGCACTGTACTGTACTGTGCAGTGTGTGTGCGCTCGTACTGTACTGTGCAGTGTGTGCGCTCGTACTGTACTGTGCAGTGTGTGTGTGGGCGCGGGCGCTGTACTGTGCAGTGTGTGTGTGGGCGCGGGCGCTGTACTGTGCAGTGCAGTGTGTGTGTGGGCGCGGGCGCTGTACTGTGCAGTGCAGTGTGTGTGTGGGCGCGGGCGCTGTACTGTGCAGTGCAGTGTGTGTGTGGGCGCGGGCGCTGTACTGTGCTGTGTGTGTGTGGGCGCTGTACTGTACTGTGCAGTGTGTGTGTGGGCGCTGTACTGTGCAGTGTGTGTGTGGGCGCTGTACTGTACTGCAGTGTGTGTGTGTGGGCGCTGTACTGTACTGCAGTGTGTGTGTGTGGGCGCTGTACTGTACTGCAGTGTGTGTGTGTGGGCGCTGTACTGTACTGCAGTGTGTGTGGGCGCGGTACTGTACTGTGCAGTGTGTGCGGGCGCTGTACTGTGCATTGTGTGTGGGTGCGAGCGCTGTACTGTGCAGTGTGTGGGCGCAGGCACTGTACTGTGCAGTGTGTGTGTGTGGGCGCTGTACTGTACTGTGCAGTGTGTGTGTACGTGGGCACTGTACTGTGCAGTGTGTGTGTGTGGGCGCTGTACTGTACTGTGCAGTGTGTGTGTGTGGGCACTGTACTGTGCAGTGTGTGTGTGTGTGGGCGCTGTACTGTACTGCAGTGTGTGTGTGTGTGGGTGTGGGCGCTGTACTGTACTGCAGTGTGTGTGGGTGTGGGCGCTGTACTGTACTGCAGTGTGTGTGGGTGTGGGCGCTGTACTGTACTGTGCAGTGTGTGGGTGCGGGCGCTGTACTGTACTGTGCAGTGTGTGTGTGGGCGCGGGCGCTCTACTGTGCAGTGTGTGTGTGTGGGCACTACTATACTGTGCAGTGTGTGTGGGGGTGCGGGCGCTGTACTGTGCAGTGTGTGTGTGGGCACTGTACTGTACTGCAGTGTGTGTGTGGGCGCTGTACTGTACTGTGCAGTGTGTGTGGGGGTGCGGGCACTGTACTGTGCAGTGTGTGTGTGTGGGCGCTGTACTGTACTGCAGTGTGTGTGTGTGTGTGGGCGCTGTACTGTACTGTGCAGTGTGTGTGGGGGTGCGGGCACTGTACTGTGCAGTGTGTGTGTGGGCGCTGTACTGTACTGCAGTGTGTGTGTGTGTGTGTGGGCGCTGTACTGTACTGTGCAGTGTGTGTGGGGGTGCGGGCACTGTACTGTGCAGTGTGTGTGTGTGGGCGCTGTACTGTACTGCAGTGTGTGTGTGTGTGTGGGCGCTGTACTGTACTGCAGTGTGTGTGTGTGGGTGCTGTACTGTGCAGTGTGTGTGGGCGCTGTACTGTGCAGTGTGTGTGTGTGCGGGCGCTATACTGTACTGTGCAGTGTGTGTGGGGGTGCGGGCGCTGTACTGTGCAGTGTGTGTGTGGGCACTGTACTGTACTGCAGTGTGTGTGTGGGCGCTGTACTGTACTGTGCAGTGTGTGTGGGGGTGCGGGCACTGTACTGTGCAGTGTGTGTGTGTGGGCGCTGTACTGTACTGCAGTGTGTGTGTGTGTGGGCGCTGTACTGTACTGCAGTGTGTGTGTGTGGGTGCTGTACTGTGCAGTGTGTGTGTGGGTGCTGTACTGTGCAGTGTGTGTGTGTGCGGGCGCTATACTGTGCAGTGTGTGTGTGTGCGGGCGCTGTACTGTGCAGTGTGTGTGCGGGCGCTGTACTGTGCTGTGTGTGGGGGTGCGGGCACTGTAGTGTACTGTGCAGTGTGTGTGTGTGTGTGGGCGCTGTACTGTACTGCAGTGTGTGTGTGTGGGCGCTGTACTGTACTGCAGTGTGTGTGTGTGGGCGCTGTACTGTACTGCAGTGTGTGTGTGGGCGCTGTACTGTACTGCAGTGTGTGTGTGTGTGGGCGCTGTACTGTACTGCAGTGTGTGTGTGTGTGTGTGTGGGCGCTGTACTGTACTGCAGTGTGTGTGTGTGGGCGCTGTACTGTACTGCAGTGTGTGTGTGTGTGTGTGGGCGCTGTACTGCAGTGTGTGTGTGTGTGTGTGGGCGCTGTACTGTACTGCAGTGTGTGTGTGTGCAGGCGCTGTACTGTACTGTGCAGTGTGTGTGTGCGGGCGCTGTTCTGTGCAGTGTGTGTGTGCGGGCGCTGTTCTGTGCAGTGTGTGTGTGCGGGCGCTGTTCTGTGCAGTGTGTGTGTGCGGGCGCTGTACTTTACTGTGCAGTGTGTGTGGGCACGGGCGCTGTACTGTACTGTGCAGTGTGTGGGCACGGGCGCTGTACTGTGCAGTGTGTGGGTGCAGGCGCTGTACTGTGCAGTGTGTGTGTGTGTGTGTGTGCGCGGGCGGGCGCTGTACTGTGCAGTGTGTGGTGGTGCTGTACTGTGCAGTGTGTGGGTTCGGGCGCTGTACTGTACTGTGCAGTGTGTGTGGGGGTGCGGGCACTGTACTGTGCTGTGTGTGTGGGCGCTGTACTGTACTGTGCAGTGTGTGTGGGGGTGCGGGCGCTGTACTGTGCTGTGTGTGTGGGCGCTGTACTGTACTGCAGTGTGTGTGTGGGTGCTGTACTGTGCAGTGTGTGTGGGCGCTGTACTGTACTGCAGTGTGTGTGTGTGGGCACTGTACTGCAGTGTGTGTGTGTGGGCGCTGTACTGTACTGCAGTGTGTGGGTGCGGGCGCTGTACTGTGCAGTGTGTGTGGGAGCGGGTACTGTACTGTCAAGTGTGTGTGTACGTGGGCACTGTACTGTGCAGTGTGTGTGTGTGTGGGCGCTGTACTGTACTGTGCAGTGTGTGTGTGTGTGGGCGCTGTACTGTACTGTGCAGTGTGTGTGTGTGGGCGCTGTACTGTACTGCAGTGTGTGTGTGTGGGCGCTGTACTGTACTGCAGTGTGTGTGTGTGGGCGCTGTACTGTACTGCAGTGTGTGTGTGGGCGCTGTACTGTACTGCAGTGTGTGTGTGTGTGTGGGCGCTGTACTGTACTGCAGTGTGTGTGTGTGGGCGCTGTACTGTACTGCAGTGTGTGTGTGTGTGTGTGGGCGCTGTACTGCAGTGTGTGTGTGTGTGTGTGGGCGCTGTACTGTACTGCAGTGTGTGTGTGTGCAGGCGCTGTACTGTACTGTGCAGTGTGTGTGTGCGGGCGCTGTTCTGTGCAGTGTGTGTGTGCGGGCGCTGTTCTGTGCAGTGTGTGTGTGCGGGCGCTGTTCTGTGCAGTGTGTGTGTGCGGGCGCTGTACTTTACTGTGCAGTGTGTGTGGGCACGGGCGCTGTACTGTACTGTGCAGTGTGTGGGCACGGGCGCTGTACTGTGCAGTGTGTGGGTGCAGGCGCTGTACTGTGCAGTGTGTGTGTGTGTGTGTGTGTGCGCGGGCGGGCGCTGTACTGTGCAGTGTGTGGTGGTGCTGTACTGTGCAGTGTGTGGGTTCGGGCGCTGTACTGTACTGTGCAGTGTGTGGGTTCGGGCGCTGTACTGTACTGTGCAGTGTGTGTGGGGGTGCGGGCACTGTACTGTGCTGTGTGTGTGGGCGCTGTACTGTACTGTGCAGTGTGTGTGGGGGTGCGGGCGCTGTACTGTGCTGTGTGTGTGGGCGCTGTACTGTACTGCAGTGTGTGTGGGTGCTGTACTGTGCAGTGTGTGTGGGCGCTGTACTGTACTGCAGTGTGTGTGTGTGGGCACTGTACTGCAGTGTGTGTGTGTGGGCGCTGTACTGTACTGCAGTGTGTGGGTGCGGGCGCTGTACTGTGCAGTGTGTGTGGGAGCGGGTACTGTACTGTCAAGTGTGTGTGGGAGCGGGTACTGTACTGTCGTGTGTGTGTACGTGGGCACTGTACTGTGCAGTGTGTGTGTGTGTGTGGGCGCTGTACTGTACTGTGCAGTGTGTGTGTGTGTGTGGGCGCTGTACTGTACTGTGCAGTGTGTGTGTGTGTGGGCGCTGTACTGTACTGTGCAGTGTGTGTGTGTGTGGGCGCTGTACTGTGCAGTGTGTGGGTGCGGGCGCTGTACTGTACTGTGCAGTGTGTGGGCGCGGGCACTGTACTGTGCAGTGTGTGGGTGCGGGCGCTGTACTGTAGTGTGTGTATGGGCGCTGTACTGTACTGCAGTGTGTGTGTGGGTGCTGTACTGCAGTGTGTGTGTGGGCGCTGTACTGTACTGCAGTGTGTGTGTGGGTGCTGTACTGTGCAGTGTGTGTGTGTGGGCGCTGTACTGTACTGCAGTGTGTGTGTGTGGGCGCTGTACTGTACTGCAGTGTGTGGGTGCGGGCGCTGTACTGTGCAGTGTGTGTGTGGGAGCGGGTACTGTACTGTCAAGTGTGTGTGTACGTGGGCACTGTACTGTGCAGTGTGTGTGTGTGTGGGCGCTGTACTGTACTGTGCAGTGTGTGTGTGTGTGGGCGCTGTACTGTACTGTGCAGTGTGTGTGTGTGGGCGCTGTACTGTACTGTGCAGTGTGTGTGTGTGGGCGCTGTACTGTGCAGTGTGTGGGTGCGGGCGCTGTACTGTACTGTGCAGTGTGTGGGCGCGGGCACTGTACTGTGCAGTGTGTGTGTGGGCACGGGCGCTGTACTGTGCAGTGTGTGTGTGTGGGCACTGTACTGCAGTGTGTGTGTGGGCGCTGTACTGTACTGTGCAGTGTGTGTGGGGGTGCGGGCACTGTAGTGTACTGTGCAGTGTGTGGGCGCGGGCGCTGTACTGTACTGTGCAGTGTGTGTGTGGGCGCGGGCGCTGTACTGTGCAGTGTGTGTGCGGGCGCTGTACTGTGCAGTGTGTGTGTGGGCACTGTACTGCAGTGTGTGTGTGTGCGGGCGCTGTACTGTGCAGTGTGTGGGCGTGGGCGTGGGCACTGTACTGTGCAGTGTGTGTGTGTGTGCGGGCGCTGTACTGTGCAGTGTGTGTGTGTGTGCGGGCGCTGTACTGTGCAGTGTGTGTGCGGGCGCTGTACTGTGCAGTGTGTGTGTGGGCGTGGGCACTGTACTGTGCAGTGTGTGTGCGGGCGCTGTACTGTGCTGTGTGTGGGGGTGCGGGCACTGTACTGTGCAGTGTGTGGGTGCGGGCACTGTAGTGTACTGTGCAGTGTGTGTGTGTGGGCACTGTACTGCAGTGTGTGTGTGTGTGGGCGCTGTACTGTGCAGTGTGTGTGGGCGCTGTACTGTACTGCAGTGTGTGTGTGTGGGCGCTGTACTGTACTGCTGTGTGTGTGTGTGTGTGTGTGTGTGTGGGCGCTGTACTGTACTGCTGTGTGTGTGTGTGTGTGGGCGCTGTACTGTACTGCAGTGTGTGTGTGTGCGGGCGCTGTACTGTACTGCAGTGTGTGTGTGCGGGCGCTGTACTGTACTGTGCAGTGTGTGGGTGCGGGCGCTGTACTGTGCTGTGTGTGGGTGCGGGCGCTGTACTGTGCTGTGTGTGGGTGCGGGCGCTGTATTGTGCAGTATGTGTGTGGGCGTGGGCACTACTGTGCAGTGTGTGTGTGGGTGCGGGCGCTGTACTGCAGTGTGTGTGTGTGCGGGCACTGTACTGTGCAGTGTGTGTGGGTGCGGGCGCTGTACTGTGCAGTGTGTGTGTGTGTGTGCGGGCGCTGTACTGTGCAGTGTGTATGTGCGGGCGCTGTACTGTGCAGTGTGTGTGGGCACGGGCGCTGTACTGTACTGTGCAGTGTGTGGGCACGGGCGCTGTACTGTACTGTGCAGTGTGTGTGTGTGCGGGCGCTGTACTGTGCAGTGTGTGGGGGTGCTGTACTGTACTGTGCAGTGTGTGGGGGTGCTGTACTGTACTGTGCAGTGTGTGGGGGTGCTGTACTGTACTGTGCAGTGTGCACGGGCACTGTACTGTACTGTGCTGTGTGTATTTGTCTTTTCGAGTCCTTTGTCGTTGTGTGCAGAAGCGGCAGCACATCTGGAGCAGCTGCTCCCGGGACGCGCTCCCTGTACAGTGTGGGCCCCGTCTGCCCGGGCCCCTGCTGTGGAGCGGTGCGGCACGTACCGTGCTCCTCTCGCTGTGCACAGCAGGAGCGTGGGGAGGGGGAGGGCAGGCTCCAGCCTTAGCGCCGTGCACTCTGCACTTAACCCCCCGTGGGAGGCAGGGGGCGGAGAGAGACAACGGGGGGGACTCAGAGCCTGGGAGCCATTTCTGAGTGCACAGCCTTCAGATTTTTTGTGTGATGCTCATTCTCCGTCCCTCTGAGGATTTTCTCTCGGAGTTCTCCTGTTTTATTGCCTTGGCACAGATAGTGGTGTTTATTATAATATTTTATACACAACTTCTCAGACCAGGGAAGCAAACTGGCAGAGCGCGCTACGGCCCAGCAGGCGTGTGCACCCACCAAATGCTTCCCCTCCTCGTCGGTGTCTTCCACACGTTTGTTACGGGATGAAGGATTGTGCAGTTTTAAATCAGGCACAGCATCTCCAAGCAGGAACCGGGGAGGACCATCAGGAGATGTTGTGGTGATTTGGGGGAAGGAAACCAATTTTAATGTCAAATTGATCGATCGATCTATCTGTCTATATATGTGTTTTTTTGCATTGCAGTATGTTCAAATGTCTTTCCTTTTCTCTCTCTCTCTCTCAGCGATCCCGACCGCGAGCGCCGCACCCCCTCCCCGGACGTCATCGTGCTGTCGGACAACGAGGCGTCCAGTCCCCGCGCCTCGACCCGCATCGAGGAGCGCCTGAGGGCGGCCAACCTGGAGATGTTCAAGGTATGGGGTTGGCAGCCTGGCAGAGAGGAGCAGGGTGGGCCTGGCGTTGGCGGAGACGGTGTCGGGGTTTAATTGCACTGCCCGCACTTTACACAGGACGTTTCTGTGAGGAAGCCATCCTTTAGCAGAGTTAATTTCTAGTTGAGCCAATCGCAGATGAGAAATTACAAGCCCCGCCTTCCTGCCAGTCTTCATCATCGCTACACAGAGAGCCAGTCAGAGTGTTTGACCAATTGGTGTCACCCCTAGTGTGTTTGAAAGGCCGCGTCAGGGTGGCTGTGCGAGTGATTTTTCTCTCTCTCTCTCTCTCTCAGGGGAAGAGTGGCGAGGAGCGGCAGCAGATGATCAAGGCGCTGCGGGAGGAGCTGCGGCTGGAGGAGGCCCGGCTGGTGCTGCTCAAGAAGCTCCGCCAGAGCCAGCTGCAGAAGGAGAACCTGGTACAGAAGGTCAGTACCCACAGTGCACCGCCACACTACCCACAGTGCACCACAGACTAGTCGGGGGAGGCGTTGTGTGCCAGGGGGTGGGCAGCAGCCTGTGACCAGGGGGCTGGCTGTGTGTGTGTGTGTGTGTGTGTGTGAATGCACCAGTGTCTGATGCCTCTTCCTCTCTGCTCCTCTCTCTCTCTTTCTCCAGGTGCCTGTAGTGCAGAACACCCCCTCGGCAGTGCAGCCCTCCCCTGTGCACAGCAGCCAGCAGGGCCTGAACAAGCCCCCCCCGCGGCCCGGCATGCACACCCCCGACGCCCACAACCTCAGGACGGTACAGGTCGGTATCTCTTGTACTGATTTGAGTACTGACAAGCATGCACAGCTGTGCGGTGTCGATTGAACGATTAAAGTCAAGCTGTATTTCATTACATCTGAAAATGGTGGGGTTAACATCCCTCTCACACACGCATGAGCGGTGATGTCATCAGCGAGCCCCAGCTGGCCGGCTGAAGGAGGTCTGTGTGTGGCGAACAAGACGGGCCAGCGGGAGCATGTTTAGTATCACTCAAACCTGTTCACCCCCTAAGTGTGACCGGTTCAACGCTGTGACAGACAGACAGGAAGTGGTGCGACACTAAGAACCACCCCTTCTCCGTGCGCTTCCTGTCTGTGATGCTGGATACTTGTAATGCTCCTTAGCAGATCTGGAATGAACAGGGAGACGTCACTGCAGTGTTATTCATTTCTCTGTAAGCTGCAGGGAATTCAGTTGGTGGTTTGTTCTTGATTACAAACAGACTCTCTCTCTCTCCTTGGCGGGGCACTAGTGTCGGTGCCACCCACTGCTCTGTGCCGCCCCCAGAGCAGGCAAGACATGAGAGCGGCCGTCTCCCAGCGAATCTAATCTAATGCCCACGTTGTTGCCCAGTGCTTCTTAGCTGCTACCATCTAGTGGCCATGGATCGGTACTGCGCCCCGATAGGAGCATGGTGCTTTCTTTGTTCATGTTATGTAAATGGTTTAGACTGTTACCATCAGTGTTTAATTTATTTGGTTAATTAGGCAATTTGGGAAGATAAGTGGCTGCTTTTTTGCCATGGGTTTGTCTGTGAATCTGCAACAACTGATTTTGAATATTTTTCTTTCTCTCTTCAACCCCATACCCCCTCTTTTCTCCTCTGTCCCTCTTCCTGACCTGTTTCCTCCAATCTTGTCTTCAACCCCTCACCCTATCTTTTTCTCCTCTGTTCTGTTTTCCCATTTCCTTCCCCCATATCTCTTCCCCCCCCCCCTCTCTCTTCCTTCGCTCTCCAGGGTCACTCTGTGATCAGGTCGGGGGCCAACGCCTCTCTGCCCCAGATGATGATGTCCCAGCGGGTGATCGCACCTAACCCTGCCCAGCTGCAGGGCCAGCGCGGACCTCCCAAGCCTGGCATGGTGCGTTCCAGCTCTGCAGGCATCAACTCCGCCGTCAGCTACCAGCAGGTACGCGGCACCGGGGTACCAGGGCACAGCGCCGGGCAGAGGGTATTGTACCCTCTCTACCTCCTCCACCCTGTGTCCTCCTTTCATCGTTTTTGTTGTGTTTCAGGCCTCCAGCCAGCAGGTGGCGGCATCCCAGCGCTCGGCCTCCTCTGCCATCTACATGAACCTGGCGCACATGCAGGCCGGCGGGGTGGGCTCAGTGGGCGGGGTGGGCGCAGTCAGCCCCTCGCCCCTGCCCAGCCCCGGCTCCACCCTCCCCGAGCCGGTCAGCAGCCAGGCGGCCGCCAAGCTGGCCCTGCGCAAGCAGCTGGAGAAGACCCTGCTGGAGATCCCG
This sequence comes from Amia ocellicauda, assembly GCF_036373705.1. Classification (NCBI taxonomy): domain Eukaryota; kingdom Metazoa; phylum Chordata; class Actinopteri; order Amiiformes; family Amiidae; genus Amia; species Amia ocellicauda. The sequence continues at coordinate 23,178,570 of NC_089863.1, forward strand.
CCGCCCAAGCCCCCCGCCCCGCTGCTGCACTTCCTGCCCTCGGCCGCCAACAGCGAGTTCATCTACATGGTGGGCCTGGAGGAGGTGGTGCAGAGCGTCATCGACAGCCAGGGTGAGCTGCTACGCGATCGTTCGGGCCTTCCCCGGCCCCACCCTCCAGATACACATGCTTGGGGGGGCTTTTCAATCCCACCTTGCCCACAGTTGAGTCGACAAGTTGTGACTGGTCCGATTTAAGAATCTGTGTCCTCCCCCCGGGCCCTGATTTGGATTGTTTTTTGAGGCCTCCCACCTACCAAGTGATTTGTTGGTCCTTAACCCATCCCTCAACATGGCAAGCCAAATTGTCAGAGATATCTCAAAACAGAATTTAAGAGATCTTAAGTTGAATTGCAGATATCTCAAACTAACTCCAATTTGAGATGTGTCAAATTCACTTTTTGTGAAAATGCTGTATGTTTTGAATGGACTGCCTGTTCAATTTGAGATCTTGAATTGAGATCTCGATTCCCGAGCAGGAGATGGCTTGGCAGCGCTTAACGATGGTTGCATAGTGGTCGAGTTGGGGATTGAACCAATTTACCCTCCGATCGTCAGCTTGTGTGTGAACTCCTTTCTCTCTCCTTACTCAGGTAAGCTGCGGGGGCCCCTGTCCCGCATGGACCCATTCATGTGTGCCCAGTGCAAGACGGACTTCACCCCCCACTGGAAGCAGGAGAAGGGTGGGCGCATCCTGTGCGAACAGTGCATGACATCCAACCAGAAGAAGGCCCTGAAAGCGGAGCACACCAACCGGCTGAAGAACGCCTTCGTCAAGGCCCTGCAGCAGGAGCAGGTCAGCCAGGCGCCGGTGGGGGGCGGGCCAAGTGTTAAAAGCAAGCCAGGCCATGGGGGTGCTGGGTTTGGCGACTCGCATGTCAGCCGCTCTGTAATTTGTTGGTGTTCTGCTGATCTGGTCCTCGTGGGGTGACCATCCGGCAGTGTTGGGCCGACCTGGAGGTCTTTGAAGTTGCATTGAATCCCCTGCGGCCCTCAAGGACTGAAACTGCCACGTCTGCTGTGTCTCTCTCTCTGTCTCTCGGTCTCTCACTGCCTGCGTGTTTGTCCTGCAGGAGATTGAACAGAGACTGCAGCAGCAGGCCGCGCTCTCCCCCAGCTCGGCCCCCACTGTGCCCAGCGTCAGCAAAGCCGACACTATGATCAGGCACCACGCGCTGAGACAGGTGAGCCCGCCCCCCATTCCTGGACTGAGCTGGACTGCGAGACGGACTCCACAGGTGCAGCACACAACTCTTCTACAGTTGACCTCAGAAGTGGGACGAAGCTTGCAGGTGGTCCTGGGGCTGGTTGCATGAACATAGACTAAGTGTTTGTCTTAGTATAATTATAAGTCTTACTAATAATACACTGAGTTAAAACAGTTGCATGAAACAGTCTTTCCTTAGACTGGTCTTACTCAGTCAATCACACAATGCATTCTGGGAATTGTAAGACAATTTGACATAAAAGAAACATGGTGGACGCTTCTCTAAAACAGTGACGATCCCAGTTCACAGTAACTGAAATCTGTCCTTTTTATTGGAATATAATGCAGAAAGATTTATACTTTGGGTGAAAGTTTCTGAAACTTGGCCTAACCCACTCAAACACAAGGCTTAAAGGCATAAAATAAAGTTAACGGCGCCAACCAGCTGCGTGTGTCTGTAAAAGACGGGCAGAATCGATGGAAGAATGTGCTAAAACAAACATTCAGAGTTGTAAGAAGTAGTTGGAAGTCATACTTGAGTAAAAGTAAAAATATTCTATCAAGAACTTACTCCAGTAAAAGTAAAAAGTCTCCCATTCAAACAGTACTTGAGGTAAAAGTAAAAAAAGTAGCTAATTTCAGGAGTACTCAAGTACTAACGGTAAAAGTAAATTGTGATTTTAGTAATAGTGAATGTGCATGTGTTTGTGTATGAGCCTTATGAAGAGGCAAGAGTGATGTTTTAATCCAACATTTTATTTTCCATAAATAATCAAGGTATTTTTATGGTTCCTCAGTTTTATCTTGAGGAAAATCACGTCCAACAAAAATAAATGTAATTTAGGCACATATCTGGAAATTACTTTCATTTGTATTCAATATTAACAAAGGGTAACATTGTGGGATTTATATAATAAACTATTTTGAGTTTTTTTGGCAAACTCATTGTTCACACAGCCTCAAAACTCCCCAGGATGTTACCAAATTTATATATGAAATATAACTTAAAAGCATCCGTGCACTGCAGCGTCTTCACTCCCATGAGGTGCTGGCCCAAATAAGACAAACATATATAATGAAAAATTGATTTTGTACCCGCACTCTCACGTATTGGGTATTTAGACAGGACTCGTGTATTACAAAAGTTTCATTTTATTGAATAATTTCGACACTACTGTGCCTTCATCTGGACTATAAATACCTAATAAGTGAGAGTGTGGCTATATATCAATTTTTCATTATATATATATATATATATATATAATAAAATGTGATGTCCTTACGCACGCCATCTTAAAAACTTTTATATAAAGTGTAAACATCACTATGGACATGATTTCAGGACCTTTTCTCATATACACTTGTACTGTTTATCATAAAATCAGTAATAAAGTTAATGTCAATTAAAAATCACAGTATGCATAATATTTATTAATACTGTATCTTTTATGGACAGCTGTCATTAAAGTAGAGCTGCTGTGATGTTCACCCACACATTGTCTTCAATGGATGCGTTTGTGTTTTAATGTACAATGATACAGTAATGTACAGTGAGGGGAAAAAAGTATTTGATCCCCTGCTGATTTTGTACGTTTGCCCACTGACAGTGAAATGATCCGTCTATAATTTTAATGGTAGGTGTATTTTAACAGTGAGAGACAGAATAACAAAAAAATCCTGAAAAACGCATTTCAAAAAAGTTATACATTGATTTGCATGTTAATGAGGGAAATAAGTATTTGACCCCTTTGACTTAGTACTTGGTGGCAAAACCCTTGTTGGCAATCACAGAGGTCAGACGTTTCTTGTAGTTGGCCACCAGGTTTGCACACATCTCAGGAGGGATTTTGTCCCACTCCTCTTTGCAGATCCTCTCCAAGTCATGAAGGTTTCGAGGCTGACGTTTGGCAACTCGAACCTTCAGCTCCCTCCACAGATTTTCTATGGGATTAAGGTCTGGAGGCTGGCTAGGCCACTCCAGCACCTTAATGTGCTTCTTCTTGAGCCACTCCTTTGTTGCCTTGGCTGTGTGTTTTGGGTCATTGTCATGCTGGAATACCCATCCACGACCCATTTTCAATGCCCTGGCTGAGGGAAGGAGGTTCTCACCCAAGATTTGACGGTACATGGCCCTGTCCATCGTCCCTTTGATGCGGTGCAGTTGTCCTGTCCCCTTAGCAGAAAAACACCCCCAAAGCATAATGTTTCCACCTCCATGTTTGACGGTGGGGATGGTGTTCTTGGGGTCATTCCTCCTCCTCCAAACACGGCGAGTTGAGTTGATGCCAAAGAGCTCGATTTTGGTCTCATCTGACCACAACACTTTCACCTAGTTCTCCTCTGAATCATTCAGATGTTCATTGGCAAACTTCAGACGGGCCTGTACATGTGCTTTCTTGAGCAGGGGGACCTTGCGGGCGCTGCAGGATTTCAGTCCTTCACGGCGTAGTGTGTTACCAATGGTTTTCTTTGTGACTATGGTCCCAGCTGCCTTGAGATCATTAACAAGATCCTCCTGTGTAGTTCTGGGCTGATTCCTCACCGTTCTCATGATCATTGAAACTCCACGAGGTGAGATCTTGCATGGAGCCCCAGACCGAGGGAGACTGACAGTTATTTTGTGTTTCTTCCATTTGCGAATAATCGCACCAACTGTTGTCACCTTCTCACCAAGCTGCCTGGCGATGGTCTTGTAGCCCATTCCAGCCTTGTGTAGGTCTACAGTCTTGTCCCTGACATCCTTGGACAGCTCTTTGGTCTTGGCCTGGATTTTTTTGTTGTTATTCTGTCTCTCACTGTTAAAATACACCTACCATTAAAATTATAGACGGATCATTTCTTTGTCAGTGGGCAAACGTACAAAATCAGCAGGGGATCAAATTATTTTTTCCCTCACTGTATATTGCTGGAACTCATTAATTCACTTCTCGCTGTCCACATGGTTTGTTATGGGGTGTGTGTGTGTTTCCACGTGGGTTGACGTCACTTCTGATTGGTCAGATTCTTTCCAGTCAGGGCGAAAAAATATAGAAAGTAGCCTGTTTAAATCTTAGCGATGCAAATTTTCTTAAAGCAGTGTGGAGCTCCTACTGAAATACAGGCAGATCATTTCCGCTCGTCCAGTGTGAAGCACCAACACACTTTATGTTCATGTGTGACGCAGGACGAGCCTTTAGAAGGATGCGATTCTTACTCATTTTATGAAACTGTTAAGGTCAGCGACATGGACCAAATTAGGGAGAGTGCAGCTAATCTCATTCCGGGCCCGGCGGCAGGATTAAATCGCAAGGGGCATCAGAAATGACTGAGGGGGCTATTTGCGGTAGATGATAACACAGGATGTACAATAATCGATCGTACAATTACACACAATGTTTTTGCATAGCGCTCAAGTTTTTAAAACAACAATGTATGAGATTTGTCACATAAAAAATGTGGTTACAGATACCGCTGCCGCCGGCAAAAGCAGGAGCCGGGGGGTGGGCACAAAAACATTTGAGGCAATTGCTTAAGATTTTAGGGGCAATGCGTGAGACTTGAGAGCTACACTTGCCACCCACAAGAATACAGGTCACTGCACCGCTTTACAACCTGGACAGTTCATAACCGTCTCGAAAGAAACCGTTATGACAGCTACATGCACAATACCATCGATCTAATGCAACACAAAACAGCTGCTAATGACCAAAATAACACTCCCCCATCCAATACAATGCATTTCCAATCACTGAAAGCAAACAATACTGTACACTGCACCACACGACCTGCAGCTCGGACGCACATGCGCTGTCAGATCAATTCTCGCCTCTCTGCGTTGTGCGGAGCGGCTGTCCATGTCTTATGTTTCTCCCATAACTCGTCAGACTCACCGGCACGTCACAGTTTTTCCACACAGTTGTGAGCGCTGCTAAACTATTAATTTTGCATACCCATTATTAACGTTAAATACATTTTTTTTCATGCAGCTGCATGGTGAAACTTTTTTTTCAATGTAGGCATATGTAACTTTGAAAGCAAACTTAAATGGTCAAATTGACCAACCTTTCTACTGTGTGAAGACCAATCAAAATACGTTTTATTTCCCAAATGGTAAAATGTGTCACTGACGTATGAATGGTGCTATGGCATTGCAGAATGAAGCACAGAGCCGGTTTAATATTCATATTAATGACCTATCGGAAGTGAGTAACAGTAACGGAGTCGTCTGTGGGAAATGTAGTGCAGTAAAAAGTACATTATTTTGTTCATAAATGTAGTGGAGTAAAAGTAGCCACCAATAATACATACTTAAGTACAAATACTCGAAAAATGTACTTAAGTACAAGAACGAAGTATTTGTACTTCGTTACTTTACACCCCTGCAAATATTTCAGAGGAAACATCTGCATACTGTAGGAGGACCGCCCTCAAAACTCAAACGGAGCACTGGATTGGTTAATGAAGGCTGTGGGGTGGAGTCTAGATGTTTTGGGGGGATTGTCGATGGGCGGGGGGTGTGAGAGCCAGTGGGAGGAGTCGGCATCAGTGACACTGTCGCCTCTCGATGGAAAGATGGACTTAAATCCTAAACTGGCCTGGGGGTGCATTAGACTAGTCTAACTGTAAATTAGTCCAGTATGGTTTTATGCAACCGGCCCCTGACTCTCCTCTCTCTGCCCCACAGTGGTGGAGTGGGCTGCCCATGAGCAGCACTTGGTGATTGTTAATCTACCAGCACTGGATAAAGTTTTATTTTTTGTTTTTGTTTCTTCTCTCTCCCCATCTCTAGGCCCCCCAGCCCCAGGCGTCTCTCCAGCGGGGCCTGTCCAGCTCGGCGAGGGGGGTGCTGTCCAACTTTGCCCAGGCCTCCCAGCTCTCGGTAGCGGGCGGCCTGCTGGGCATGGCGGGCAAGCGCAGCAGCGGGAGCAGCCGGGCGCAGCACGAGGGCCGGCGCCAGCTCTACAACATCCCAGGTGAGGGAGCAGTGAGTGTGTGTGAATACAGTGTGGAGTGAGCGACGGTTAGAGAACGGGGTAGAGATGGTTATTTGGTATTGTTTTGGTGTGGGTCTCAGCCGATAGGGACCCTTAGACTGTGTTTTCAAGGGCAGTAAACCTTCCTGACGTTGCTTTACACCAGTTGTAAATTTAATTGTTTTCATTTCACTGTCATATCTATCTAGACATACAGACGGGTTACAAATTAAAGGAAAAATCTGAATAAATGAGTGGTGGAACATAACGAATGCAGATGCCTCCAAACAGGTGCACTGCATGATACAATGAAGCAATTAACATCCTGTCATGCTCTGTGGCATGTGTACAAATGCTGAGCAGCCCAGTTGACCTCGATTTTGGATCAAGATGGCAAGAGGAAAGGATCTCAGTGACTTTGAAAGAGGGGTCATTATTGGGGCACGAATGGCAGGAGCTTCAGTCACAAAGATGCTCAACTGGCTCATGTTCTGGACAAGCGGGCGAGTGCATGTGTGGGACACCAAGAGAACAGGACAGGCCTGACTGCTGGACCCCTACAGTGAGGGGGTCCGGAGGCTCTGTTATGCTGTGGGGGGGCATTTTCCTGGCATGGTTTGGGTCCACTTGTCCCCTTAGAGGGATGGGTCACTGCAAATCATTACAAAGTTATTCTGGGTGATCACCTTTATCCTATGGTGAAACACTTCTCTCCTGATGGGTGTGGTCTCTTCCAGGACGACAATGCCCCATCCACAGGGCATGAGGGTCACTGAATGGTGTGATGAGGATGAAAATGATGTGAATCATATGCTATGGCCTTCACAGTCACCAGACCTCAACCCAATTGAACACCTATGGGAGATTCTGCAGCGACGTGTCAGACAGCGCTCTCCACCACCATCATCAAAACCCCAAATGAGGGAATATCTTTAGGAAGAATGGTGTTCATCCCTCCAGTAGAGTCCAGAGACTCGTACAATCTGTGCCAAGAGCATTGAAGCTGTTCTGGCGGCTCGTGGTGCCCAACACCTCACTAAGACACTTTATGTTGGTTTTTCCTTTAATTTGTCGCCCGTCTGTATGTCCTCAAATGTACTGATGAATTTCTTCATAGAAAAAATAATAGGTTAATGAGTTCTAATGAAAACGGTTAAGTTATCCGTGATGAATTAAAATAAATTATTATTGTACTGGCTCTGTGAAAAGGTTTTAATCTCTCTTGCTCTCTGTCCCTCCTCCAGGCGTCAACATTGCGTACCTCAGCCCTGGCGGGGTCGGAGGTCACAAGGCGTCCAGTCTGGCTGACCGGCAGCGGGAGTACTTGCTGGACATGATCCCCCCCCGCTCCATATCGCAGTCGATCACCGGCCAGAAATGAGCCCCACCCTCTACACTTCCCCAGCCCACCCCCTCTCCCCTGCCCCCTCTGAAACACAGCAACATCATCCCCAGCCCCCCCCACCCAGCCCCGCCCCGTCCCCGTCCCCACCCCCCCAGCTGTCGCATGCAGTGCCTGTCAGTGTGCCTACAAATGAGAGCAAGACCAACACAATCACATCACCACAGAGCTGGCAATGCAACTAAAATTACCTTATTACTATTCTAATTATTATTATTATTATTATTATTATTATTATTATTATAATACTGTTACCATTATTTTTTATTATTGTTGTTATAAGTCCTGTCTTCTTAGCACCTCCTATTTCATTGTTCATTTTGTTTGTTTTGTGGGTGGGTTGCTTGGTTGGGGGGTTTGGGGGGTGTAGCGACGAATCGTTTTTATTTTCCCCGGCCTTACAGCGATTCACGAACTAATCGTGCTCCGCCGGGACGAGAAAAGCCAACGGGCTTCTGTGTTTTGGGGGAAATCGGAGCAATTACCTTTGTAGCGCTTAAAACCCTCCCTGGTTTCGTTTGTCTGGGCTCGGTTGACATCGAGGGTCGTGGAGAAACGCTGGGCATGGATAAAATGCTGTCTACGGTCGGATTGGGCAATTTTAGGTGTGAGTCACTACTTACACACTCGGGCCCTTGTGTATTGACAGTGTGGTTGCAGTGTTATGGTTTAGGTAAGGTCTAATTATACATACAGGAGTGTCTGTTGTAAAAAGTTGCACCTTACCTACGCAGTTACTCCGAGCAACACCGGCAAGTACATAAGAAATAAGGCGATTCTTGTTCCCAGACTCCGCCCACTTCATGCAAAATTGTCACCCACGGGGCGGCCAGTTATCTCCAGGGCATCCCCCTTTTAAGGTGTGGTGGTAACCCCCTCCGGTGAAGCATTACTTACGCCACAGTTTCCTAATTTCCTCGTGATCTGACTTCCCGAGACTCTGGCGGAGACCTGCTGTCGTTTCTAACGGTCTAACCAGACAGCGAGGCCAGGCAGTGTTTATAGTTGAAGACCCTGATCCTGGTTAGATCCGTTTCACCACCTTAGACACGCTGAACAACGCCAGAATTGTCCGCTCTTGTTTAGTCCCGCCCCCATGACATTTCAAAGACAGGCATCTATACACATCGGTATATATACAGGGGGTTGACACATTTCATTGCTTTCATATGATCGTTTCTCTCTCCGCTACCACGATGGCGGCCACGGAAAGTGTTTTCTATTGTAAACCTCGGCTCTCGGTGTCCAATCGGATTTTGCGGACGGAGGATCGGTCCGTCCTCGCCCTGCCCAGGTTGAGGTAGTCGAGTCTGCAGGGCAGGAAGGAGATCTGCGGACTTCGGGGGGGCCAAGGAGTGAAGAGAGGATCAGGATGCATTTGGAGGGGCTGGAGGGAGGGGTCTATATTGGTCTGTGTGCTTTTTGATGTTACTTTTGTTTCTGTTTTTTGCATTTTGTGTGCTGTCTCCCGCCGGATCAGTGTGTATCTGAAAGGTACTTGTCCCGGAGACAATAATAATAAAAAAATTAAGAAAATATATATCTATATATATATACGGTATATAGATAGGTAGGTAGATGGATAGAGCTATATTTGAATACGTAAATGGATCAATCATCGTGCAAAGGCGTTGCACAGGAGAAGCGATCGTTTCTCGCGGAGCACTTTTTTTTTTTTTTTTTTTTCCTTTGTCGAAAGACCGTAAGAGAAGTATGTTACAATGTTTCCAGGTCCGAATCCCACGGTGGGACGGAGACGCAGTCATTTTTAAGCGGAGCAGTAGGAGGACGAGTTTTTGACGACGGACAAGACGTGTGATTTTTTTTTCTTTTTTTTTTTTTCAAGAGGGAGGTAGACGGGGTGGGTCTGTAAATATTCTGTTGGGAGTTTCAATTCGACTTGCAGCCACCCCGAGGGTAAGGGTGATGTAATTGTTCCAACTGTTTTCCTGTTTTGGTTTGCACGTCTGGTGCCATCTTGGAAGTATAATAAACCAATTAAAAACAACGGCTGGCCACGAAGTTCTCGCCTGCAATTCAAACTGACTGCATACGAACCGCCAAAACGGTTTTACAACGTGGGTTCATAAGTGAAAACAGTGTTGGTGCTTTGCAAATGTTTTTTTTCTTTTCTTTTACTTATTTTGTTAAGTGAACAAAGGGAGATTGGATCACTTTTGACACTGAGACGAACGGTGGGGGGGTCCCTTGCAGTCAGTGTATACCGTGTCTCCTTTTAAATGCACTTGGTCCTGAGCTGAACCCAGAGGGGGTCAGAAAAGCAGTATTTGCAGTAGCGTTTCCCAGACCAGGGATTGCCAAACTTGACCCCTTGTTCTGCTGGTTTTTGTTCCAATTGAGATCTTAATTGCTTAATTCAACCCTTAATTGAATTAACCATGCGATATAAGGCTCAATTATGTAATTAAGAGCTCGGTTGTAACAAAAAAGTTTGGGAATCTGTCCCAGGGTACCATGTAAATATATGACCGCTCGCCAGGGGCTCTGTGGTCTGGATCTGTTTTGCACCTTGTTCTGGTCCAAACAGGTCGCTTCGGTCTCAACACTTCCCTCAGACGGCGCTTCGATCGAATGCCCACTCCAATGAGGCCTTTTAAGAGGCTTGGTATTGGGTCCATCTTCACAGAACTGAGAATAAAGTCTACACGCTATCTTGAAGTGTTGAGTTGACGCACTAGTGTGCATCGAACTAGACTCGAGTCCCCAAAGGGAGCCAAGTAGTAGAGCAAGGAATCTAGCGCTTCATTTGGAGAAACAAACCATTTGTATCGGCTCCTCGTGACCGGAGCTCCCCTCCGTTTACGTATAAAGGCATCAGTACGAGAATACTTCCATCTGGGTCTGTAGAAACAGTATTACAGGGAGGGCGCTCCCAGTTTAATAAGCCGCTGAGATATTTGGTGCAGGCTGTCCACCAGTGCCCTAAAAATCCCTCCCGCCTCGTTCTCCCTGGGTCGAGGTGGACGCTAAGGAGACGCCGGCGGACTGGTCGAGGGCTCGCGTAAAGGGGTCGTTTTGTAGACGAACGGGCGCAGGTCCGGAGACATTTCCGCAGGATGTGACCGTGAGACGCCAGGCCGGCCATTCGCAACTTCATTTGGGGAAACTTGAACAGCAATTGGTGCAATATTTGGAGAAGCAGGGAAGTTTACGTTCTTAGATTTGTTTTCCCCCCCTCATTTTTTTGTAAAATAAATTATCCCCCTTTATAGTTCATTAGTGTAGAACGCAATAATAAAAGATATATATGTATATGTGTGTATATATATCTATATATCTATATATATATATATATATATATATCTATATATATATATATATATATATATCTTTAGGTCAAATTATGGATTCCGGGTGTGGAGTAAGAGCTTACGTTGCGAAGTTTTGTTTTAACGCTTCTGCAAAGAAATTGCATCTGTCACCTGAATTCCTATACCCCCTTCTCTCTCTCTCTCTCTCTCTCTCTCTCTCTCTCTCTTTCACACCAACTATGCTTGATGCATTCATGTAACTTTGTTTAAATATCAACGGCAAAAAGAGAATTAAAAAAAAAAAAAAATACAAAATGTTAAAAAAAGTTTTTTTTTAAAAAAAGGTTTTAAACATTTTTAAAAACTTCACTCTTTCGCGGGCATCTTTTTGATTCTGTTCAATGTTTTTATTTGGCTTTTTTTTTTCATTTGTAAGAAATAAAAGAAATACAAAAAAAAGGATTATGAAATTAAAAATGACACGATATTTGCTAGCCCAGAAGTAATAATAATGACTTATTGTACATATGCTTTTTTTCTTGAATTAAAAAAACAAATGAAAATAAATGGTTGTATATTGTGTAGAAAAGCAAACAAAAAAGCCATGAATATTGTGAAGCTTGTCATTTCGTTTTGTGATCAATGTGTATTATTGTGTAACAAATGTGCAAAATGTATGGGTTTGTTTTATTCTACTTTATCCAGTTAAAATCTAAAAAAAAATGTAATCTCCCTTAATTTTTTTCCCCTCTCTCTGTGCATGCATTCGTGTGTGTATATACACATATATGCACAATATATTTAATCCTATATATACATGCATATATATAATGTGTATGTATATGTGTATATATGTGTACATATACAGATAGAAGTGGCGAGGGGGAGAAATTTACAACCAGTACTTCCCAGGCCTGTACAATCTATTCCTCAAAACTGTCTAAACCCGTCTCACAGTATTGAGTGCCTCTTAGGTTTGAGAGCTCAGATAGCTTATCGAGAACAATTCAACGTGCTATATTTTACACTTTGGTGATGCCACACTTGTTTGCAAACGCCCACGTTAAATTGTCCGCTTTTCTCCCCGATTTTAAAGTCTTAAGTTTGCATTGAAATCGTAAGACCACCCAACACTCACCAATAAAAATCGCCTCTTATCAGATGTGTGCATTGACGTTGGGGCCTTAATAACTCCTAACTATGTGTAACGTGGCGGGTTGGTCTTTAAACGTTTTGACCGGTTTTGTCTTCGAAACAGCCCAGATATTTCATCTCCAATGTTTTTTTTAATTATTTCTGCACAAAACTGCCCGCCTTGCCTAAAACTAAAATCTCCATTCTGAGCTTAAATCACTAAATTGACCCTCGCCGCCCGTATCTCAATGAGAAAAAGACTCGTCTGGAAAGTGCCTTTCGGTTGTGAAATTCTGGTCCTTTCTAAGCAGTCGCCGTAGGCTTGTGTGACGCATCTTATCCTCTGGGTGAGACGTTTCTAATCCCTCTTGTATTGGCTGACCTGAGTACAGTACTTTATTACACTGTTTAGGTCATGATTTCGTTTTTTCCCCTTAGTTCAATACTTTCTATGACTTTACAAAAGTTTATTTTGTACAATCGCGTCGAATGGAATCGAATCGTAGTGGCCTTCTTAGTAAAGCACGTTATCCGACCATTTACTGTCATTTAAGTTGGTGTCAGAAGTTAGTGGGTTTCCTTCCGAAGTCTGGTTTGCTTTGTTTTTAACGTCCTCTGCAAAAACATGCTGTGAAATCACTGCAGTTTGTCGGACAAACCTCGTCTCTCCTTCGTGGAATAAGAGGTCAAACCTGAGAGTCATTTTCTACGTGTCCATTGAGAGGAAAGGACGATTTCATTTTGCAGCAGACTTCAGTGTCTCACCCCCCCACCCCAGAAAAACAAAACTTTAATCCAAACCTTTTGCACATCCTTGATATTTAACAAATGTCTTTCAAAAAAAAAAAAAAAATGAAATAAAAAAAATATATAAATGCTGTTTGAATACTGCCAGTTGATTAATAATGATTATGCATTGACTGAAAAAAAAAAAATAAGCTAATTTTGGAGGAAATAACTTTGTAATATTTATCTCTTGCAAGCTATGTTTAATAAAGGATGGAACGGTTTACAACCTGTGAATTGGTAACTGTGTTGCACTGCCTCAAACACACACACACCCACAATACTATAATCCAGACCACGGATTAGTCTCATCCGTCATTGGACTACATTATTTCTTGGTGAGCAGCACCGGCAAGTTGTGAGGGGAAACTTTGTTCGAACGCTTGACCGACATTTTGGATTCCACACACACTTCAAACGCCAACCACACAATTGCAGGTCCGATAACCGGTTTGGTTTGGGGCGCTGAGCCATGGATGAATTACAACATGGGGGGTTAGGATTCAATGGGAGGCTCTTGTGGAGCTGCCGATTTAGAGACCCCACCCCCCTATCCGAATATAAACCGCTTGGCACAGAAATACTGGGATAAAACACATAGGCACAGTAGGAGACGGTTCAAACCACTAACTGTTATATAGCCTCGGCAATATATCATATGCATCGCTAACCATCACCTGAAAATAACACTTTCAAGTAAACAAAACACTGGTCACTTCTGTGTATGTTTTAATTTCGCAGCAAAATCGAATCTTTAGAAAGCGAACACACCCTGATGAATCTAGATTTCACGCTCCTAAATTGCGGGAGATCTTCTGCACAGATTCCCTTGCCTTTCACAGATTCACACGGAGAGCCGTTGGACCCATTTCTGCAACACAGTGGAATGTGAAAAGCTTTATTGGCAGAGTACTTGCTTGACTGATCATTCTCTATATCCCTCTTTCTCACCCTCTCTCTCTTTCTCTTCTCACCCATTAACCGAACTCTAAACATTCGTTTCAAACTCATGTATGTATCCTAGCAATGTAAATCAAACCATTTCGAAATGTAAAATGCAGTAGGATGGTGTCCGTGTTGGTGACCGCTTTACAATAAAAAATAAAAAATACTGTCCTGGGGAGGGGGGGAGAGAGAGAGCATGGCTCACTGGAGTAATTTCAGCTCTAAATTGGTAGCTATCATCACATGGCCAAATACATCCTTCACATTTCCAGCCAGGGGAACAATATTGAAGCTGATCTCCATCCCATCAAGAGCAGATTGTATTACAATTCTGGGGTCAATTCCATTAGTTCTCCTCAGGCCCTTTGCTTACTTCACTTCTGGAATGAAAAAGCGAGAGATTTAGCCACACACACTGCAGGGATCAACTGTGTTATATTGTCTTTTTAATTCTCTAATCTTAGTTGCTCCAAAAAAGTATCTAATTTAGTCAACGGCAAACCTATAGCAGAAGCAACTTACTTATAGTTACAGCAAAACAATAAAAAGAACTCACCATTTAATCCACTGAAGGCAGAATAATACAGTTCTAATGCAATGGTCAGAGAGTAAAATCATAATATGGTCCATCATCAGGGCTAGAAACAGCATCTATAAGGCAGGGTATGTAATTGTACTGTCGGTTATTAATATTATATGAATACATCATATCTATGTTGTTGCTTAAATGCTTTGCCAACACTGATTCACACTTGCCATGCTAATAAAGCAGTTTTTGATTTTGAAAGGGAGGAAAGTCCGACAATATTAAATTGAACTGCTCGGAGTACGGAGCATACCTTAACACTTCATTCATAATGATGGCCGCTGAGTTTTACCAACAGTTTACCTTTAAAAAAAAAACAAAACAAAAAACACGCATGCTGCTCTGTGATTGGTTGAGCCGCTTGAAACAACACCGCGCTTCCTGGTCAGTGATTGGTCCATCGAGCACCCTCCAAAACCGGAAGCAGCCCGTTTTCCACACTGTGATTGGCGGAATGTATCGCTTCCGGGTTCTGTGTGCGGAAGTCGCTTTCTTCCAGGTCGGTGGGGGTGTGTTGTTGTTGTTTTGGATATTATTATTTTAAAGTTTCTTATGCAGGTCATGCTTGTTTAATAATAATAATAATAAAATTGCGTGCGATAAAAAACGATTAAGCGAACTGTAGCGCTACTAAGGCAGCGGTGTTATTGGTGAGTGACCGAAGACATTTACGTTTAATTGGTTATTTAGTTGTTTTAATACACACTCATGCCATTCCGTTGAAAAGCTCGCAACAGTTGATGTCCTCTATGTATCGTGTGCACAAACTGTAATCCAATGTGTCGAGTGCCTTATAACAGATCAAAAGAGCATTGTGTTGTTTAATTCTGGATATAAGTTAGTTATATGTGTGCTTTAGCTACTCGTGTCGTTTTGTTCGCATGACATTGGCACTATATCGCTTAAGCATTCTTATGTCAACTTTGGACTAATGCAATAATCACAGTCCGTCACCGTGGAGGACAGACACTATTTGCATGACTGTAATGTATAGGTCTCCTGTTGAGGGCTTAAGTGGCTGCCACTGTTTTGCCACATGACCAGAGCAATGCTGTGCCCTTCATTAGACCAGGCCTGGAGACCACTGCCTTATGGGGTGTGCCTGCCTGTAGTTCAGTGCATTGATCATGTGTGTGTGCCTTGGGGGGGTCCTTGGTGCTCCAGGTTCGGTGCCAGTCCAGGGGTCTCTGGATGTTGGGGCTGCGGACTCTGCTGGGGATCGGGGTCCTGGTGACATCACACTGCGCGAGGAGGGGTCGGGCTCTGGCGCACAGAGGCTCGTGTCCGGTGACCAGTGGCAGCGGGGCGTCCGGCAGGTTCAGCTCTTCCTCCATGGAGGCGGCCAAGCCGATCAGATACCTCGGGTGAGCCTTCTTCCCTAGCCAGCATGCTGAGGTATGTCTGTTGAAAGGATGGAGAGTGTTTTTGAATGTATGTCTCGTCTCCTGTTCTTCTGGTGTGAGTGTGAGAGAGAGAGTGTGTCACTCCATCTCTCTGCCTGTCTCAGCCAGGAGGAGGCCCAGAAGATCGACGAGGAGCTCTTCACAGAGTACCGCTTCAGTGTGGACCAGCTGATGGAGCTGGCAGGGCTGAGCTGTGCCACCGCCGTCGCCAAGGTCAGAGGGCGCCGGGAGGAGCGGCATTGCAAATTAGACGCACGCAAACCATTTTTTTTGTTTAATTTAACAATCAACACCCTTTCTCTCCACCTAAAAATGTTTTGGTCCAAGATCCAGTATATACGACAGAGAGAGAGAGAGAGAGAGAGAGAGAGAGAGACAGACAGTGAGAGAATGAGAGTCCGTGTGTGTTTGTGTGTGTCTGACGGTGTTGTCCAGTGCCCTAACAGGCCTGTCCTGTCCTGTCCCGTCCCAGGCCTACCCTGTGTCCTCCCTGCCCAAGAGCCGGCCCTCGGTGCTGGTGGTCTGCGGCCCGGGCAACAATGGCGGCGACGGCCTGGTCTGTGCCCGCCACCTCAAACTGTTTGTGAGTGTCGCTCTCCAAAAGCAGGCAGGCAGTATCAGCTGCACGGCCTTGTGGGAGTCCTCCGATCCCCACAGTCCCCTCTTGCTCTCTCAAATAATACGATCCAGACGCTACACCCGTGCTGTCTAACGTGCCCTCCCCTCTCCCTCCTGCAGGGGTACGAGCCCACCATTGTGTACCCCAAGCGGCCCAGCAAGCCCCTGTTTGAGAACCTCACGGTGCAGTGCGAGAAGATGGACATCCTCTTCCTCCCGGAAATGCCGGCAGAGGTGAGCCGACTCCCGCTCTCTCTCTCTTTCACAGGCGCGCACACGGGTCAAAAGCACGAGAGGCTTTCTAGGTTCAAATGTGCGGTCCTGAGCTAGGGAGAACGCTGCTGTGACAAAATACCACGCACAATAGGGAGCAGGCACAAACCCGTTGGGATCAGATCTAGCCGAGGCCGGTAGTGTCATCCCTGTGCGTTGATTTCATTTAATGTTAATATTATGGGGCGCAGTGTCTGAACTGTCACCAATGGATACCAAGGTGAGGGCAATACAGAGGTGAGCCTGGCTGACTCTCCCTCCCCTCTCTCTCTTTCTCTCCCTCCCTCTCTTCCCCTTCCCCCTTTCTCTGTCTCCCTCTCCCTTTTTCTTTTTTTCCCTGTCCCCCCCCTCTACCTCTCCCCTTCTTTCTCTATTCATCCCCCTCTCCCCCTCCCAGGCCGACCTGATCGACGAAGCTTACAACCTGGTGATCGACGCCATCTTTGGGTTTAGCTTCAAGGGCGCCGTGCGGGAGCCTTTCGGCAGCATCCTGGGCACTCTGAAGAAAGTCACCGTGCCCATCGCCAGCATCGACATCCCCTCCGGTCAGTCCAGAGCTGTGTGTCCGTCTGTCTGTCTGTCTGTGTCTGTGTACTCAGTCTCTCTCTCTCTCTGTCCCCAGGCTGGGACGTGGAGAAGGGCAGCCCCGACAGCCTGCAGCCCGACCTACTCATCTCCCTCACGGCGCCCAAGAAGGCGGCCCTGCATTTCCGCGGGCGCTACCACTACCTGGGGGGCCGCTTCGTGCCCCCGGCCCTGGAGCAGAAGTACCAGCTCAACCTGCCCCCGTACCGCGGCACCGACTGTGTCCACCGGCTGCCCTAGGGCCCCCGCAGCGGCGCCACCCACCCGGGTGAGACGGACCAGGGTGAGACATCCGCTGGACTCCCGTTCTGTTGATTTTCCTGGTTTCTGAATTGCGTACAGATTATCTACGGGTTCGATGTTCTAATGGACTCCCTTTTTGGATTAAGGCATAATTATCGCTTTGTTGGTCCTTTAAGAAACCCCTTCACACCTGAATTTTGCTCCAAGGTTGTGCAAAATATAATTGTGTCCTTTTCTCTTCCTGAATGTAAACAGAAATGAGACGGAATAAAATAATCAAATTTCTTTAATTGTAAATTGTTTTGTCCACGCATATATATTTTTTAGGGCTGTCTTCGAAGGTTCATTCAGTCTCCAGACCTTTAGAGGTTTATCAAGTGACCATCACATCAATTTGTTTTCCCTTGTTAACAGAAACTGACATGGTTTGAATACGAAACCACACTTCAGATAAAAATAGAAGAACATAAGAAAGTGTACAAGCGAGAGGAGGCCATTCGCCCCACCGTGCTCGTTTGGTGTCCATTAATAACCGAGTGATCCAAGGATCCTATCCAGTCTGTTTTTAAATGTTCTCCTGCTTTCTGTCTTGAATGCCTTGAAGCCCAATTTCCATGTGTGTCCCGGGTGCGTGTGTCCCTGCTGATCTGGAAAAGCTCCTCTGGTTTGATGTGGTCGATGCCTTTCATGATTTTGAAGACTTGGATCAAGTCCCCACGTAGTCTCCTCTGTTCCAGGGTGAAAAGGTTCAGTTCCTCAGTCTCTCAGTAGGACTTTCCCTTCAGACCTGGAATAAGTCTGGTTGCTCTCCTCTGAACCACCTCTAGATGTCAAACATTAGATTTGTATTCACTTAAACAAAAGGTGTTGTACATAAAGTTCAAAACCATCATAAAGCCCTTCAATTGCCACTGTAATGTCAGCAAGCATTGTACCAGACCATTATGTTAAACCACAGGGGTAAATTTAAACTGTGCATTTTGAAAATATACGCCGCTTACACTGATCATTTTAATTAATTTCAATTGTCTCCTGAAAAAGAGCCATAACCCCATCCTGCCAGCATGCATGCAGACTACTCACATATACACTCACCTAAAGGATTATTAGGAACACCTGTTCAATTTCTCATTAATGCAATTATCTAACCAACCAATCACATGGCAGTTGCTTCAATGCATTTAGGGGTGTGGTCCTGGTCAAGACAATCTCCTGAACTCCAAACTGAATGTCTGAATGGGAAAGAAAGGTGATTTAAGCAATTTTGAGCGTGGCATGGTTGTTGGTGCCAGACGGGCCGGTCTGAGTATTTCACAATCTGCTCAGTTACTGGGATTTTCACGCACAACCATTTCTAGGGTTTACAAAGAATGGTGTGAAAAGGGAAAAACATCCAGTATGCGGCAGTCCTGTGGGCGAAAATGCCTTGTTGATGCTAGAGGTCAGAGGAGAATGGGCCGACTGATTCAAGCTGATAGAAGAGCAACTTTGACTGAAATAACCACTCGTTACAACCGAGGTATGCAGCAAAGCATTTGTGAAGCCACAACACGCACAACCTTGAGGCGGATGGGCTACAACAGCAGAAGACCCCACCGGGTACCACTCATCTCCACTACAAATAGGAAAAAGAGGCTACAATTTGCACAAGCTCACCAAAATTGGACAGTTGAAGACTGGAAAAATGTTGCCTGGTCTGATGAGTCTCGATTTCTGTTGAGACATTCAGATGGTAGAGTCAGAATTTGGCGTAAACAGAATGAGAACATGGATCCATCATGCCTTGTTACCACTGTGCAGGCTGGTGGTGGTGGTGTAATGGTGTGGGGGATGTTTTCTTGGCACACTTTAGGCCCCTTAGTGCCAATTGGGCATCGTTTAAATGCCACGGCCTACCTGAGCATTGTTTCTGACCATGTCCATCCCTTTATGACCACCATGTACCCATCCTCTGATGGCTACTTCCAGCAGGATAATGCACCATGTCACAAAGGTCGAATCATTTCAAATTGGTTTCTTGAACATGACAATGAGTTCACTGTACTAAACTGGCCCCCACAGTCACCAGATCTCAACCCAATAGAGCATCTTTGGGATGTGGTGGAACGGGAGCTTCGTGCCCTGGATGTGCATCCCACAAATCTCCATCAACTGCAAGATGCTATCCTATCAATATGGGCCAACATTTCTAAAGAATGCTTTCAGCACCTTGTTGAATCAATGCCACGTAGAATTAAGGCAGTTCTGAAGGCGAAAGGGGGTCAAACACAGTATTAGTATGGTGTTCCTAATAATCCTTTAGGTGAGTGTACATGGAAAAGTAAAACAAATGTGTCGGAAACCATCTGCTGTTTGGGATTTTGTTTGCTAAATGCACAGAAAACCCCCAAAAAGCTGAATGAAAGCTGTGCAAGAGAAAATTGGTAGATCATGGAGGAACAACAGATAATGCATCATTTAAAATTGATTAGGATTATTATTATATACAGAAAGATATATAATTTGGACTGTGGAAGGGAGTCCAAACTGTCAAGGTTACTGTATTCTGGTGTCTTTAGTATTTACTACTTTCAGCATTGTTGTTTTTAAATGTTACTGAAAAACGAGATATAATCATCCAGAGGTTTACACTGATTCGCTATTTCTGATTGACTAAAATCATATGTCACCACGCAAACAGTTCATGTAGAGGTATTGACACAAACCGTGTGCTTGTTAAAATAAAAACATGATTACTGTTCAAGAGGGCGTATTTTAAACCACAAGGGGATGTTTAATTTTTTTTGTTATGGATCAGCTGTAAGAAAAAGAAGGATTTTCATTCAAATCTATACACTTGTAGCTAATGTGACGTCAGAGGTAAATTAAGCAAATGAGCACCAACGAAGCATGGAACCTTGACCCTCTGGGACAGCCCTGATATTTGTAATCTTATCATTGTAACATTGACATCCCATGGAACCTGTCGTCCTGCACACACAAGCACACAAACTACTGTGGCAATTCATTTATTAACAATACAAACGGCAAATCATTTCTCCAGAGCAAGAGCTTCGCGCCAGCTGGAGAGACGGGGAGGATCCGGCGATCTCAGGACGTCCGGTCGGCAGAGGTTCAGTTCTTTGCTCTCGGTTTCCGATTTGACTCCGGGTCCCCCCAGGCACACGACACCCGTGAGGAGCGGTCTGAGAAAGACGAGGAAATTCACTCTCCTCAGAAATACACGGACATACCAGTGATAATCAAGTAGGTCGTGCAGAAGGGGGTTATCAAATTCATGAATCCAAAGAGGTCTGTGGCCTTAACAGCCTTCCTCACTCACTCATCTGTTTCTTCTTTTTCTTTTTTACGCTCGTTATCTCCAAGTCCCTTTCCTCCTCCACCTCCACCTCCTCCTCCTCCTGTTCTCGCTTGCCTTTCTTTTTCTTCTTCTTCCTCCTTTCCCCCCCTTCCTCCTCCACCTCTGCCACCTGCTCCTGCCTGGTGCTGTCCTCCTCCTTCTCCCTCTTTCTGTTCTTCTTCTTTTTGTGTGAAACGGCCTCTGAGGGCTCCTCGGAATTCTGGGTACAGTCCACTTCCTCTTCCGCCGCTTCCTCCCTCTCCTTGGAGCGTTTCTTCTTCTTTTTCTTCGTCTTTTTACCTTCTACCTGGTTCGCCACTCTTCCCTCCTCTTCCTCCTCCTCCACTCCGTTGCTCACCTGACTCGAGACCTGGTCTTCGCACCCCTTAACGGACTGGGCTTTCTTGCCATATTTCGCCAGGAACGCCATCTCTTGTTCCTCCAGTCGGGCCAGTTTGGCACTCATCTTGAGACCATGACGGGCTCCCCTGATAAAAATATTATAAAAACAACATATTAGTCACTTAAAACTGGTTGACTGTCAGCATAAGCCTTGATTTTAGCCCTACCCAGATGCACAAAAACTAAAAGCAGCCGTTCGAATCGACTATAACTACAAGGATCTTATTTTAAATTCTAATTTTAGTGTGACGGAATCATACTAGATGGAGTTTAATTTGTTAGTCAAATTAAGTTCAAATCTTGGGGAAAAACAATATCTACAGGAAGCGTTTTGATACGGTCGACAGCCTATAGCTTGTCATTGATCAGAGTTGTTTGGGTTAATTTCTTACTTGTGAGCAGTCCGGCCTCCACACACTCTGACGAGGTCGTCGTCGGATAACCTGAGCACAAACACGAGAGAAAAGCGGGTTAATACGGACCTTGTCGGCGTGGTGGGTCGAGTAGCAAGTGGCAGGGGCGAACTAAGGGGTAGGGTGGGCGGGGTTGGGCTCCCAACGATGCGGACATGCTCTCACTTGGTGGCGGAGGACAGGTCCAGTCTCCGGTCTTCATCCTCGGAGTCGCTGCTGTCTGCCGAGCTGTGCGTCTTCTCCTCAGGCTGCTCCCCCCCCGACAGCAGGGTTGCAGACTAGTGAGAGAGAGAGAGAGAGAATCAGCCCCCAGAGTTCGCCCCCAAAACAGAATAGTCCAGATTACTCCTTGTGATAACAACACCCAGGCTACCTTGATAAAGCGGCCGTACAGCTTGGCCTTGGCCAGATCTGCCTTCCTCGGCCTCTTGTTGGACACGGGCCCCTCGGCCTTGGTGGTCACCTTCTGCATCTGCACCCCATCCTGTCGGGCAGAACACACCGCACGAGATCTGTATCAGTAGGAGTTTTTTAATAAACAAAGACCATGTACAAGAACAACTGTGACTGCCGAGTTTAAATACTATTCTGTCTAGCCGAGGCCCGGAAGGTTCTCCGCTGGCCAAGAGGCAAGGAGAGAGGACGGTTCCCGAGTGTTGACGTGGTCACCGACTCACCTCCCCGGCCTCCACCGCCAGGCTGGCCGAGGCCTCGTTGAAGACGTGGTCCCACCAGTGGAAGGTGAACTCATCTGCCTGATTGTGCCCGACCTGGAGAGAAGAAGACCCCAGCACAGACGCATGTCAGGTACAGACCGAGCATTAGAGTAAAACCATCCCTACCCACAGATATACGGAGGCTCCATTCCAGTTTTAACAATCCAATTCCAGTAGAGCTCACTATAACCATTGCAACCATAATTGGAATTGGAATTTGGAAGGGTTCTGGAAAAAAGGGGAATTGGAATTGGAACCGACCCCAACCCCACAGGTAGGTCTTAGAGGTAGGGGTTTTAAGTTTTAAACTGGAGAGGATGACAACGAACGGACACCGA
Organism: Amia ocellicauda; assembly: GCF_036373705.1. Taxonomy (NCBI): domain Eukaryota; kingdom Metazoa; phylum Chordata; class Actinopteri; order Amiiformes; family Amiidae; genus Amia; species Amia ocellicauda. The sequence continues at coordinate 23,201,224 of NC_089863.1, forward strand.
GTTTAAACAGAGCAAGTTCCGTTTAAGATGTGGGAAAAACATTACATTTGCCTAAGTATGAGCTTCTATCGCAAAAGAGACAAGACTGCCTTACCCCGGCCTTATCGCACTTCACTTTGACTTTGATGGCCTCCGAAATCCCGTTCTCTCTCTTCCCCAGGCCTTTTCCTGCAATAATATAATAGGCTCAGGTAAATCCAAACATGTTGTAGAAGGGGTGAAAGAATAGATGGCACTCTGGAGGTGGTTCATTCAATTACATAAAAATCTGTGTATCCAAAAGGTAGACAGAGACATATAGAATAAAGTCAGTCTATAACTTTAATTAGTTTAACTGCTTTATCATCATCTCCTGGAGTAGAAGTTTAACGCCAGCTTGTGTCAGTGCAAGAAATGTCTGATCATACACATTGGCTATTCGTCTTTAACTATTGTAATAAATAAAACTGATCAGATTTCAGTTGGCCTTTAACCCTGTACCAGACGTATAACATGCTGCGTCTAATACTAGATCATGCATCGTGAAATAATGACCAGGAATGCGAGTCCAATACTGCCAGCGATCAGGCGCTATTGTGCGGTTGTACTTCGAACTGTCACTTCGCAAAGTTTGGGCATTTCCGCTACCCGTAGCAAAGCCACATGCGGGCAGTTTCTGCTATTTGTTCGCTGCTATCCAGTGGGGGAGTCGCGGAGGCGGCCACATCGCTCGCTATTACGCCCCCGGGATCCCACCTTGTTCCCAGCCGTGCCGCAGCATCTGTTGCTCCGCAAACCGCAGCCCTCGACTCTTCCCTTCGCCGGCTTCGGACATGGTCACAGCCCTAGAGGGGTGAAACGGTGCACCAGCATTAAAACACACAGCCGGCGTCAAGTTATTTATCGTGGTCGTTATAAGAAATATATACATTACTGTTGTTACCTGTTGTAGATGTTTTGCAGCTTATTTACAGTTTAACGTCCTATTCCCCTGCAGCCATCAATAGTGTTATGATCCTCCGGGAAGAGAAACACGCTGTCTACCGCGCAGGAAACATGCTGCCGGAAGCACGAACTTTGACCTCTGCGCGTCATCGGACTACTTCCTTAACAACGGCATAGTAACTAATCGAACCAGGTTTTGCTTGAAGTGCAGGGTTTACACTTCATAATAAAGGTTATAATTTAATGATTTATATAATAACAATCACCTGTATTGTCTTTGTAGGATTTACTCTATATTCACAGTTTTAAATAGTCATTCCTATTTTTTTAATGCAAGAAGTACTTGTGATGGATGCGTGTAGTTCTGTTTTGCTCCAGTTTACTTATGTGTCACATGCACTGCAAAAACATGCTTTAGTCTGATCCTTTGTGGTGTAACCCTGAGCAGGAATACATATTCCGGTCCATCTGGAGCTTTGAGGGGAATCGGACTTTCTTCTGCCCCCCCCCCATTAGTGTAGTGCAGGGGTTTTCAAACTGGTCCTGGAGGACCCCCTGCCCTGCTGGTTTTTGTTCCAACCTAGGTCTTAATTACTTAATTGAATGGTATATTGCTTTGTTAGGTTAATTAAGCATTCAATTAAGCAATTAAGACCTCGGTTGGAACAAAAACCAGCAGGGTAGGGGGTACTCCAGGACCAGTTTGAAAACCCCTGGTGTAGTGTGTAGTCTGTGCCTTTATATGTGTGTGCCGTGACCGGCCAGCTGAGGTCACTCTACACACAAGGTTCACAGCCCCCGTCAGTCACACGCCAGACAGCTCCTGCTCCTGCACTGCCCTGCCTCTCACTCCTGATCGGCATGCTGTGTCTCAGGATGCGGAGGTCTGGAGTGACAGTGCTTCTCCGTTTCCCCTCCGCCAGCCCCCACACACACACACACACAGGAAACGCGAAACGCCACTGCTGTGCCTGTCAGGGACCTGGAAAAAACAGCCTGACTATCACTGTGGCACAGAGATCCCATTGTGAGCTCAAAATACCCCCTCGTCAATCATGCCGGTGTGTCGTTTATTCTCTGACAGCGCACACTTCATGGGCTGCTGCCCCCCAGAGCAGCCTCTCCTACATCTGTCCATTGTGCATCGTTGATTTAAATGCGCTGTGTGATCGAAGGCATGGGACGTGTCAAATGGAAACAACTGCATGAAACCCACAGGAGAAATCTACAAGTTTCTGTTTTGGGTCCTCTTGTTCTGGAGTCTACTATATTACAGTGAGGGAAAAAAAGTATTTGATCCCCTGCTGATTTTGTACGTTTGCCCACTGACAAAGAAATGATCAGTCTATAATTTTAATGGTAGGTGTATTTTAACAGTGAGAGACAGAATAACAAAAAAAAAAAAATCCAGAAAAACGCATTTCAAAAAAGTTATACATTGATTTGCATGTTAATGAGGGAAATAAGTATTTGATCCCCTATCAATCAGCAAGATTTCTGGCTCCCAGGTGTCTTTTATACAGGTAACGAGCTGAGATTAGGAGCACTCTCTTAAAGGCAGTGCTCCTAATCTCAGCTCGTTACCTGTATAAAAGACACCTGTCCACAGAAGCAATCAATCAATCAGATTCCAAACTCTCCACCATGGCCAAGACCAAAGAGCTGTCCAAGGATGTCAGGGACAAGACTGTAGACCTACACAAGGCTGGAATGGGCTACAAGACCATCGCCAAGCAGCTTGGTGAGAAGGTGACAACAGTTGGTGCGATTATTCGCAAATGGAAGAAACACAAAATAACTGTCAGTCTCCCTCGGTCTGGGGCTCCATGCAAGATCTCACCTCGTGGAGTTTCAATGATCATGAGAACGGTGAGGAATCAGCCCAGAACTACACGGGAGGATCTTGTTAATGATCTCAAGGCAGCTGGGACCATAGTCACCAAGAAAACAATTGGTAACACACTACGCCGTGAAGGACTGAAATCCTGCAGCGCCTGCAAGGTCCCCCTGCTCAAGAAAGCACATGTACAGGCCCGTCTGAAGTTTGCCAATGAACATCTGAATGATTCAGAGGAGAACTGGGTTAAAGTGTTGTGGTCAGATGAGACCAAAATCGAGCTCTTTGGCATCAACTCAACTCGCCGTGTTTGGAGGAGGAGGAATGACCCCAAGAACACCATCCCCACCGTCAAACATGGAGGTGGAAACATTATGCTTTGGGGGTGTTTTTCTGCTAAGGGGACAGGACAACTGCACCGCATCAAAGGGACGATGGACGGGGCCATGTACCGTCAAATCTTGGGTGAGAACCTCCTTCCCTCAGCCAGGGCATTGAAAATGGGTCGTGGATGGGTATTCCAGCATGACAATGACCCAAAACACACAGCCAAGGCAACAAAGGAGTGGCTCAAGAAGAAGCACATTAAGGTCCTGGAGTGGCCTAGCCAGTCTCCAGACCTTAATCCCATAGAATATCTGTGGAGGGAGCTGAAGGTTCGAGTTGCCAAACGTCAGCCTCGAAACCTTAATGACTTGGAGAGGATCTGCAAAGAGGAGTGGGGCAAAATCCCTCCTGAGATGTGTGCAAACCTGGTGGCCAACTACAAGAAACGTCTGACCTCTGTGATTGCCAACAAGGGTTTTGCCACCAAGTACTAAGTCGAAGGGGTCAAATACTTATTTCCCTCATTAACATGCAAATCAATGTATAACTTTTTTGAAATGCGTTTTTCTGGATTTTTTTGCTGTTATTCTGTCTCTCAGTGTTAAAATACACCTACCATTAAAATTATAGACTGATCATTTCTTTGTCAGTGGGCAAACGTACAAAATCAGCAGGGGATCAAATACTTTTTTCTCTCACTGTATATCTTAACACTCACACACACACACACACACACACACAAATATGTCCTACACCAGGAATGGACACCCATGAGCAAGACTGCCAAGCGAGCTCGGGGTCATCCAGTTTACCACCCCCACCTTCTGTGTGTTTTTTATTATTATTTTTTGTATTGCTGCTGCCGATCCCAGGTGTCCCCCGCCTGTTCTCTGACCTCCTGCCCGGACACCCGCTACCCCAGCACCTGCGGCGGGGGCAGTGTGTTTTCTGCCTGCCATTTGTGCCATTGTGCTATTGTGTCTTCAGCCCAGCGTCCTGCCCTCAATAACAGGCCCGGAGGAAATGGATAGCCCTGATAGGAAACCAAGGAAGGAAAGATCCTTAAACAGCTGGAAAAGAAAACAGAAAGAGAAAGACAAAAATCAAGACAGCAACAGCAACTCGCTGACAGGATGTTGATTGAGAGGGGCTTCGCGTTCCCCCGGGACGTTGTGTGCTGTGTTTTCAATACAGTCCTCCCCTTAATAAACCACCAGGCCTGGGACGGGTATCGCAGTTGGCAGGAAGCAGGATTGGGATTACTGAGGAAGCGGTGTTCAGAGATTGTCCATGCATCGCTTTAAAACCATCTGAAGAAATGCAAGTGGGGCTTTATTCAAAGGGGGGCGACCATATCGGCATTAGAAGGTTCATGTTGTGATGTGCTGTCAGCTCAAGAGGTTGCTCAGGAGCTTTCTCGTCGCGTTTTAGTTTGAGCCGCTCCAGGATCCTTGAATGGCTTTTCACAAGGTTTGTGCCTAAGCTTCATGGTTGCTTGGGACTTTGTCATGCTTTTTACTTCGATTTGCAAGTACCCCTGATTGCAGTTGTTCCCCTAAAGTAGTGGCTCTCAACCCTGGTACACTGCTGTTTTTGGTTCCAACTGAGCTCTCAATTACTTAATTGAACCTTAATTGAACTAATCCTTTCCTAAATCAGAGCCCTTTAATTAGTTTAAACAGTGGGGGGTTTAAATTAAGTATAACATTTTATTGGGAACTTATTAAGGACCTTTGTATCAGTTACACAATTTTAAAAGTCAAATGTAAGTAAATTATTAGTTCAGTTAAGGGTTCCACTAAGTAATCAAGAGCTTGGTTGGAACTAAAACCAGCAGGGTTACGGGCTCCTCCAGGACCAGGATTGAGAACCACTGCTTTAAAGCATCCAGTTGATTGTCTTGCACACTGAGTTCAAAGATGGCATTTCTCACCCGTGTGAGGTGTAAATAGATGGATTTAGCCCCCCCTAGTGGCGCCCCTGAACGCTTTGGATTCTCTCAGGTATCTCATATAGGAGCACATGACTTTCCAGGGCCTTAAATTGCTTTTAAAGGTTATTATAATATTGTTAAATTACTATTATTTGTCTGACATGTCTGCTCAAGAAAACATACAGAGGTTATTGTATTAATAATAATAATAATAATAATAATAATAATATTATTATTATTATTATTATTATTAATTATTAATATAATGCAGTCCTCATCTCTGATTATTTCCTCATTATCTACTTCCCAAGTGATGAAAAGCGCCAGTTTTTACTATTCATCGCTCAGATTTTAGAGAACCCACATTTGAAAACCCATTTGAAGCCCAACCGACGTGGTAGAGAACCAACCGTCACCAAACCTCAACCCCATCTGAAGCCAGATCCCCACCTGGGACTGGATCTGGATCCTCATGGAGAGGCCAGGGGCCACAGGGACTAGGGGC